>NC_056078.1:42258552-42560000 GCF_016772045.2 Ovis aries | reverse complement strand
CATGGGTTCATGAGAATAACTGGGCTCAGTCTTTGGACCCCAAGAGGACAATGGAGGTGTAATAAGGGCCAGTTTGACAGGTAGAGTGAGTGAGTGAAGTGAAAGTCGCTCATTCGTGTCCAACTCTTTGCAACCCCATGGACTACAGAGTTCATGGAATTCTCCAGGCCAGAATACTAGAGTGGGTAGCTGTTCCCTTCTCCAGGGGACCGTCCCAATCCGGGGACTGAACTGGGTCTCCTGCATTGCGGGTGGATTCTTTACCTTCTGAGCCACCGGGGAAGCAGGTGACGGGTGGAGAGGTGGGGTGACTACTTGGCGTTTTCCACCCTCTACGGACTCGGTGGGCTCCCACCCAGGTGGGCTGGCCCGTGGAGGGGACGACATGCCATCCCAGCTCCTCCCTCTCCGGGGTCCGGTCTGGCGAGGCAGAGGCCAGCCTGAACCCGTTTTATCTGCCCCATGGCTAGCACGCTTGGCCTCTGCGTCATGTCTACCGGTCCAAGGGCCCGCCCGCCCAGCAGGGCCTGGGGCTGTTGACGGTGCCTGGAGCCACTGGACCCCTCCAGTGGCTTTCCCAGGGAGAGGAGCCCCTAGGAGGGGCCCACAGACCCTCGCTCTCTCTTCTTAGTTTCCTGGCTTCACCAGGAAAAGTGGAACTCGGATGAATTCAGAACCTGACCGAAGTGGTTAACAGCTTGTTTTACCTGTTCAGAATCCCAGCTCTTACTGACTGTGTGGCTCTAAACAGGTCACTTAACCTCTCTGTGCTTTGGTTCTCTCCTGTAAAGTGGGAAGAATTATGGCACCAGCGTCGCAGGTTTCTTTGAAGTCTACATGAATCGACTGCTAAGTGCTGCCTGACACAGAGGGAGTGCAGAGTAAACACTAGCTCTTCTTTGACCGAGCCTCACGCATCTCAAGGGTTTGAAGACCTTTTGGGGGTAAAAACCTCATATTCTCAAGAAGGAAACAGGGTTGGTTGGCTCTCAGAGCCTGAGGATGTGTCTTCTCCTGGAGGTCATACTCTCCCAGAGCTCACATGATTTCCTAGGAAGTGGGGTTGGCAAACCCCAGTTCCTCTGCAGACTCATCCATGGCTGAGAGCCTGGTATCTTGCCATCTGGGTCTTGGGATCCCAGAGCTTGCATGGGAGCCTGGAGTAGGAGCTGGGGTGCTGAGGGTCTGGTGTGGGGGGTTTAGGGGAGAGGAAAGGAGAATGGCTTGGGTGTCCACCTCTGGTCCTATCAGATATCAATTGCCATGGTCCTGGCCTTGCTCTGGGACAAGCCATCTGGGTGGACGCTGGAAATATGCCCACTCCTTGGAGAGCACACCAGTGGTAGAGCAGGGCTCAGATGTGAAAAAACCAACTCATTTAGACCCTTTAACCTCAAGGAGGATATTTATGCTCTTTAGAGACAGGTGCTATAAAGGACTTATAATATTCTTAAAAAAAAAATGATAGCTCCACTTCTGGGCTCCACTCCCAGACATAGCCAGACTTCAGAGAGTCCAGTATTTGAAGAATTTTCTCTGGGACTTGGCTAAACAGCTTGGTGGTGAACTTGTGTACAAACATAAAGATGGAGGGGTGCCCAGCCCTGCGCCCAAGAAGGTCATGGATCCTGGGGCTGTGACTTGCTAGGTGTCCCCTGAGCTATCCTCACTGCCTGTCCTTGTCCAGAACCCCATCCTGATGATAATAAAGCTCAGAATTGATTCAGAATTTAGACCCCCTGGTAGTATAGATGGTAAAGAATCCGCCTGCAGTGCAGGAGACCCAGGTTCTATCCCTGGGTTGGGAATATCCTCAGGAGAAGGGCATGGCAACCCACTCCTGTATTCTTGCCTGGAGAATTCCATGGACAGAGGAGCCTGGTGGGCCTCAGTCTGTGGGGTCACAAAGACTTGGACACGACTGAACAGCTTTCACTTCACAGTCCCAGCACCACTTACTGCTGTCTACGTTGGGTAGTGAGCTAAGTGTTGGTGGGGCATCAGGCCCCAGGGGTCTCCTGTCTGTGTGAAGAGCAGCATCTTTTCCCTAGCAGCAACTGTTCTCCTGAACAAGCCAGGCCCACACGTTCCCTTCGTCCTGTGGCAGGAGGCAGGGTGACAGGCTTAGATGAACCAGGATCTATCCTCTTACCCACCAGGAAGGATATTCTAGAGAAAAGTTCTATACCCTACCTGGACGGGTATTTATAAGCCACCTTTTTCTGAGTCCCTTCAGGGGAAAGTGAGGCATCTTCGTGGAGGGCAGCATCATCCAAGAGCATACATACCCAACACCCTAGGGTGCTCTCTTTGCACTCTGTCAGAGAGGCCCCTGGAGGCTGGGCCTCAGCACTGAGCCTTCTCTTGCTGCTGCTGTCTGCCATCTGCTCTCAGGCCTCTGGGCTGGGAGGACGGCCTCTGCAGAGCAAAGCTCCTTGTTTTCTGCACCTGCTCTGTGCAGGAGATGGGCCATTGCTCTGTAGAGCTCTTCCTTTGGATGTGGGCACTGCCCCCTCCCACCAGTCACTGGTTGCTTGACTCTGCTGGCTGCCTCCTGGCTGTAGCGCAGGGTCAGGGACCCAGATGCAGTATCAGACAGTGCTGAGGCTGCGGCGCTGGCTGTGGAGCCCTGGTCTGGAACAGCTGGGGGCCCCAGATGTCACAGCAGCCTCTGTGCAGAGAAGCTTGTGCTGCTGGAGAGAAGAGGAGATTTGCCAGCTGTCAAGTGGCTGCACCACATAGGGGGTGGGGACACTCATCCAGCTTGAGCAAAAGGTCCAGAGAGCGTGGGTGAGATGACCCAAGCCAGGGGACCGCCAGGGCAAGGGCTGCCCGGGTTCTGCCAACAGGGAAGTTGCTGCTAGGGGGCAAAGCTGCGCCTCTGGGAGCCTGACGCCTCTGCTGGGCAGACAGAGCCTGTGTTCTATCCCCTGGCCCTGGAGACCCCGCTTTGAGGCTGTTTGAGCTCCCCGTCCACGGGAACACCCCCACAGGATCACGGCAGTGTGTGGTGGACGAAGCACCACCGATCCGGGAATCAGGGGCCGGAGGTCAAGCCCTTCTATTAGCTTGGTGACCTTGGGCAAGCTGTTTAATTTTCCTGTGCCTCATTTCTTAACTGTACAGAGGAAGTAATTATCCTAATTTTGACTTCCTAGGGCTCTGGTGAGGATCAAGGGAGATGATGCACGTGAAGGCGGTTTGTGAACAACTCTCGGGATAACAAGGCCGTTTGCAGCACATGGAAACCGTGCTGCCTGAAGCCGCCTCCCGCTGCAGCAGCGTGGGCTGGGCGAAACGCAGCCTAAGAGCAGCAAGGCAGGTGGGTGGCCCGGAAGTGAGCCCTGCAGACCCTCCCCTGGGCTCTGCCTGCTCCTGGGCCCCCTCCCCTGCCGAGGTCTGGGCGGGGCACGGAGAGGGGCTAAGCGGCTGTGTAATGGCCGCATCTGTCAGCGCGGGCCAAATGGTTTTTCCAGGAGTCAGCGCGCTAATGGCCCCGTAGCCGGGAGAGAGCTTCTCCTAAGTGGAGCACTTTATCTAACGGGGAACATAAGAGCTGCGTGGCCCCAGGCCACCAGGATTCAGAGAACAGCTGCTCAGCCCTCATCCTTGAAGTAGCACCCTGTCCCCATTGGCTTGCCTTGCACCTGCTGCCAGAGGCCAGTCTGCAGGTGGCCGCTGCGGTGGCCCGTAAGGGGGACAGGAGGCCAGCTCGGGGATAGCTTTGAATCCACCCACTGTCTGTGGGACCTTGGCAAGCCTCTTGTCATCTCCAAGCCTCAGTGTCCTCATCTGTACAATGGAGACAGTGAGGCTTAGCTGTGGGGGCACTGTGCCTGGAACACGGGGGTTACTGCTGCCCAGGAGGGCTGTGAACTCTCCCAGAAAATGATGACAAAGAGGGTGGAACAACCCTCTGGGCTGAGGGAGAAGGCCCTATAGGTGGAAGGGACAAGGGACACAAGAGCGCAATGAACCAGGACACCCAACACGCGGTGTAGACGGGCTTTGTTTCTACCCAAGTTACATGGGAGTCCTGTGGACCTCTTACCTCTTATAAAGTAGGTTCTGTTTCTGGAGAGCTACAAAATATCACCCATTCTCCAAATACTGGATACAGAATGCTTAAAAAACCCTGTTCTTTTTGTTCAGATGGAACCTGTTTGCAAAGTGGAGACAGAGACACAGATGTAGAGAAGAAACTTATGGACCCCAAGGGGGGTCAGAGGGAGTGGGATGAGTTGGGAGGTTGGGGCTGAGAGACATATATGCATACACCACGCTGTGTAGAATAGACAGCTAATGAGGACCTACTACAAAGCGCAGGGAGCTCTACCTAGTGCTCTCTGGCGACCTAAATGGGAAGGAAATCCAAGAGGAGGGGGTATTAGGACATGTAAGGCTGATTCACTTTGCTGTACAGCAGAAAATTACACAGCATTGTAAAGCAACAGTACTCCAAAAAAATTGTTTTAAAATAGTGAGAAAAAATAAAATGTCTTTATATTATTAGATAATTTTAGACTCCCACGCATGCTGCAGACACAGTGCAGAGCTTTCTCGTCCCTGCCACCATTCCCGCCAGAGAAAATGTTGACATAACCCCAGACAAAGGTCAAAGCCAGGACATTGACGCTGGGATAATACTCGAAAATACAGACCTGATTTGGGTTTTACCTGTTTCTACATATGCTGGCGTTTTATGGGGAAGGATATGGGCATTTTATCACATGTATATTTTCGTGTAAACATCTCCTACAATCAGGATACAGAACTCACCATCGCCCCTAAGAGACTCTCCCTCCACCCTAACCTGGCAACCACTGGTCTGTCCCCCACCCTTATACTTCTGTTCCCTGTCATTTCAGGCTGCTCTGTATCTGGGGTCATAGAGTGGCTATATGCTTTTTAAAAATCGAGCGTTCAACATGGTGTGCTAGTCACCATGATTTAAAACATCAACTAGAGGGAGTGAGTAAATATTAACTGGGTTTCCCTGATGGCTCAGCAGTAAAGAAGCTTCCTGGCAAAGCAGGAGACTTGGGTTCTACTCCTGGGTTGGGAAAATCCCCTGAAGAAGGAAACGGCAACCCACTCCGGTTTTCTTGCCTGTGAAATCCCATGGACAGAGAAGCCTGGCAGACTGCAGTCCACGGGGTCACGAAAGTGTCGGACACGACTTAGCTACTGAACAACAAACGGTAACTGTGTGTAACGTAACTTCTAAGGGGCTCTGTCAGCTAACTGCATTGACATTTAGAAGACAGAGGAAATTTATTTTATTTTCGATTGTAGTTAAGCACGCACAACATGAAATTTATCACCTTAGCCTTTTTCAGTGTACAGTTCAGTAATGTTAAGTAAGTTCACGTATTCTTAACATAATACCTGTGCAAGCTGTCTGCAGACGTTTTTCATTTTGCATGATTAAGACTCTGCCCGTTCAACGACCCCCCATCTCTCTCTCCCCCTAGTCCCGGGAAACCACCATTCTATCTTCTGTCTCTGTGAGTTTGCTACTCAAAGCATCTCATGTAAGCGGAATCATGCGGTGTTTATCCTTTTGCAACGGGCTGATTTCACCCAGCATGATCTCTTCACAGCTCATCCACGTTGTAGAGTCAGTTTATTTCCTGTGTAGGGCTGAACATTGTTCCGCTGTGTGTGCAGACCACGTCTTGCTTATCCATCCACGCATCAGCGGACACTTGGGTTGCTCCCACTTTTTGGCTACTGTGAATATGGCTGCTATGACTATGGGTGTGAAAATGTCTCTTTTAGACCCTTCCCTCAAGTCTTTTGAGTACATACTCATGTTTTACATTTCCCTAATGATTACTGGTGTTGAACATTTTTTCATGAGTCTGTTGAACATCTTTTAATGTGAAAAAGTCTTGCTGATAGGGATTCTGGAAAGAAATGAGCAGGAGAAGTGAAGTTGACTTTGGTGATGTCTTATTCACTTTTTGGCATAATTTGTCAAGAAGAGATGGAATGCCAGCCTGTTTGCTTTGGCTAAGAAATCTATGGCAAGCTATACGCAGAACATATGGCTGCCTGAATTTTTTATGCACATAAATCATTATCATCTACAATCACATGGTAAGAAAAAAAATGGGGTAAATTATATCTTCTTCCCTCCTCTGGTTTCTCTGTGTAGAGATAGCCCTCTGCTATCTGGTTCTTTATATCTGTCCAGAGATATTAATATGTATGTATCCTCTTGTCATATAAGTAGCAGCATATCACACATACTGTTTGATATTTGCTTTTTTCTCTTAAGTATATATTTTGGGAAACATTCCATATTAGCATATATGGTTCTGCTTCTGGAATGTTCTTCTGAAGCTAATTCTCAATCCACGTGCCTGCATTTCCTCCACTGATGCACTCAGCCTCCAGAAGCTTCTCTCCATGTTTCCTCTCAGCGTTTAGCAAATGCACTTCAACTGGCCTATTCCTTACACAGATGAGCACCCAGTGTCCAGACTGGCCCAATCAACACCAGTGTGAAAGCACAGCATTGTGGGTGGCAGAGTGCCTAACGATTTTGATCATTTCCTGCTTTAATTCCACTTAGCAACTTGCCCTCCATTGGACTTTTTTTTTTTTTTTTTTTAAGATAATAGAAGCCAATAGTCTGCATAACACAAACACTGCTGTACGGATAGCTGTGTGGGTACTACACCTTGACTAACTTAACCTGTCCACTCATCAGCTGGTGCTCCATCGGCTGTTCTCATGTCTTAGCATGAGAAATCTGATTCAGAGGCTTCAGTATAATGGCTGGAAATTCTGCCTGCGGAAAAGTTGATGTCTTCATGTCAAGAGTCAACGCAGACCCAAGTGAGAAGAGCAAAGCCACGGAGCACTGGGGTGGAGGGAGAGGAGTGGGGGACGTAGGCTGAGGACAGGCAGGAGGGCCCATGTGAGCCAGGGTCAGCTCTACCCTATAGGAGATGCAGGGCGGTATCAGGATATGAAGGACTGTTGGGTTGACTTTATCTTTTGTTATAAAAATAATGATAATTAATGGATACTGTCCATGTGCCAGGCATTCTATCAGATGCTTCTCACTTATTATTTCTGATGCTCACATAAATTTACTATTGTTTTTCTAATTTTTCGTCTGAAAAGAGTGAGGCTCAGAGGTTTAAGTAACAACCAGAGTGAAACAGCTGGTGATTGGTGGGGCTGGAGTTTTTACGTGGGGTCCTCTGATGGCAAAGCCCTGGCTCTGCCTTTCGCTACCTTCCTTCCCTACTACTACAGTCTCCAAGCAGAGGTGTGTTCTCTGGTGAACTCCAAGGCGTTGTGAGCCCTCCTGCCTTGCTGGAGGGGAGTAGCATCCTGCTGAAGCAAGGTGGGTCAGCAGATTGGACGGAGCACCTTCCCTAGGCTCCCTCAGCCTTGCCCACTCCAAGGCAGACAGCTTGATTCCCTGTGTGCTCACATGGGGAGCCAGGCACCCCACTTCCCCCTTCTCCAAGGCTGCTGCAGGCATCATGCCCCTCCCTGTGAGCAGACTGGTATTCCAAGCATGGAGCTACAGTGTTCCCTGGAGTTTTCACTGCCCACCAAGGCAGCTAGACACTCCTGCACAGCTACCAGATACCCCATGTGGCTCAGCCCATGCCCCCCACCCCCAAGGCCTGCCTCCTTTTCTGCCTGGTTATCATTCCACCTGATCCATCAGCTCCCACATTTTGACTGATTCCAGCTCATCTCCATCAGTCAGGGCCCAGCTGGCACACTCCCATGGGTGATGGGGGAGACCTTATGGGAGGGACCGTTTTCAAGCATGTAGGTGTGATAAAAGAAGGCCAACAAGAGGTGGTGGAAGACCTGAAGGGCTGGTAACAGTGGAGAGTCATTCCCACCCCTGGGCCTGACCAGAGGGCGCTGCAACCAGTGGGCTCTGCTTTCCCCTAGAAGGGACTGATGGGCAGGAGCACCGGGCCTCAGAAGAGGGATCCAGCCACTGCTCGCCGCAGTCTCCTGGCAAGAGAGCGGGGCAGTAATTATTCCTCCCCCCTTCCTCCTGCTTCCCGGCTGCCTGCCCGTTCCCCCGCCTGGGCGGAAAGCAGAGGGCAGGGGAGACTGTCGGTAGAGCAGAGTGGGCTGGAGGCTGGCGGGGAACCAAGCAGCAGATCACCCCTCTGGTGCTTCTGGCACTTGGGTCTGATTCAGTCTTGCAGCCTGAGCTGGTTCTCCTGCTGATCCAACACGGTGAGGAAAACTCCCTGGGAGGTGTGTGGGTAGGTGGTGAAAAGAGGATAAGATGTGGAAGAAAGTGTGTGCAGTTCCAAGGGCTTCTGGGATCCTTGCGTCCCATCTTCGGGGCCCACCGAGGCAGTGTGCCACCCTGGCTCTGCTAGTTTCTGGAGCCCCGGCTCCGCCCTTCCTTCACAGCTCACGTAGTCATCAGTTCCTCACGGAAATGGGTGGCACACCCACTCTCTGGCTTCCAATAATGCCCACATCTCCTTCCCTAGAGGTCTATTCTGAGCTGGCTCCCCAGCGCTGGTCGTTCTGAGCTCCTTCCTCCCAGGAGCCAGGAAGCCCTGAGGGCAGAGGGGCCCACTGCCACCCACATTCGGCTGGCTTGTTCTGTCCTGGAAGGATGCTCTCTTGCTGGGTTCTTGTTTCTCCATGGGCCACCCCTTCTCGTGGGGGCAGGGGTGGTGGGCATGGGTGGAGGAGTGCTGAGAAAGAAGAGAGCGGGGGCAGGACAGCCAGAACAGGACTGCTGACCGCACGTCGCTGCCCCACTTTCTGCAAGGATCCTCTTCACCTTCCCTGTTTTTTCGGGTCTGCATCACTATGTTTAATGGGGGAACTAAGGAGCTGGTGTGGGGTTGACACGAATCCCCCGATTCCTCGTCACTTTCTCAGCATGTTGTGCTGCTGGCGGAGATGCAAACACAGCTTGGGGGAAAACATCTCCCCTCCTTTCCTCCCTTCCTTCCCTCCCTCCTTCCTTTCACCTTCTTTGGCTCTGTACTTCCTCTGAGCTGGTAGGCCCCTCTGCCTCTCAGCCCTGTCTTGTCACCAACCCCTGACACCCACTCACCTGCATGGATGAGGCATGGCGAGCACTTTATGAATGAACCCCATGATCTCTGAAAGCGGAAGTGTTAGTCACTCAGTCGTGTCCGACTGTTTGTGGCCCTATGGACCACAGCCCACCAGGCTCCTCCATCCATGGGATTCTCTAGGCAAGAATACTGGAGTCAGTTGCCGTTCCCTTTTCCAGAGGAATTTCCCAACCCAGTTATCAAACCTGGGTCTCCTGCATTGCAGGCAGATTCTTTACCATCTGAGCCACCAGGGAAGCCCAGTGATCCCTGCCTCCTGGGTAATCCCCTTCCCAGGAGTGTGGACTGCCTACACTAACTCGTTTCAAAAGAATAGGAGAAGTTGTGGGGTGTGGCTTCCCAGGTTAGGCTATGAAAAGATAGCAGCTCCCATCTCGGGAGCTGCTGACTGTGGGCCTTGGGAATGCCAGTGAGGGAACGGTGAGGCCACCCTGTGAAGAGGGCCAAGCGGTGAGAAACCAAGAGAGGCCAGGAGCTGAGAGGACCAGAGGCCCCCCGCCCCCAGCCCCCCGGACAAGCTTGGAGAAACCCTTCCCCAGCAGCCATCAGATGAGACTGCAGCCCTGGCCGAAGCTTGATGGCAACCTTGAGCCAGATACCAGCTAAGCTGGGCCAATTCTTAACTCACGGAATTTTGAGATAGCAAATGTTTCAAGCTGCTTAATTTGGGGGTAATTCGTTATGTAACAGTAGGAGTGAAAGTGTTCAAAGTGTTAGCTGCTCACTCGTGTCTGACTTTTTGCAACCCCATGAACTGTAACCCGTCAGGCTCCTCTGTCTGTGGGATTTTCCAGGCAAGATTACTGGAGTGGGTAGCCATTTCCTTCTCCAGGGGATCTTCACAACCCAGGGATCGAACCCAGGTTTCCTGCATTGTAGGTGGATTCTTTACCGTTGAGCCACTGGGTCATGGTCTCCTCTCCTTATAGGAGGGGAGATATTGAAACTTGGAATGGAGGAGCTGGACCCAGGTATGAGTCGGCAGGAGAAACTGAGGGAGCCGTGCCTGTCCCCAGGATGGAGAGAAGCAGAGGGCATGCCTTCCCCAGGCCGGGGCATCATCTGACAGCCTCACCAGTCTCAGGGAGCTCATGACAGTTAGAGCTCATTGCCAAGGTTGAGGGCTGGTGGGAGGCCTTATAGGGGTGGGGGGGGCTGGGGTCTCCTTTCCTCTCATTATCTACTGAGCTCAGTGTCTATTTTATTAATAATACATGCCTAGTGATGACGCCTGTGAATGAATGCTTGTCTCCCAAGCCTAATTGTTCTGTTGGGCAGCCCTCCTGTAGATTTATCATTGTCTTTCGTCTTTATTTAGCAATTTTATTGCCAGTGATTAGTAACGGCAGCGGTTGGAGTCCCTCTTTATGGGGAAGGTTCCTCTCTGTTTACTAGTGGGGTGAATTCGGAAGGAGGAGGTTTGTGGGTGCAGGAGCCTATCCCCTCCTTGGCTCGCCTCACCCAGCAGCCCAGGTCCCCTCGTGGCTCTGCCATCTTGGGTTGCCTCCCTTCCTAGCTCAGACACACCCGCAGGCTCAGCTGAGCCTCATCGCTACCAGGGACTCTGGGAGAAGGGAGTCTGGGGATCTCTTCATGCTTTCCTCTCCCTCATCCCACTTAGGGAAACTTAGCATCCTGTCACCCTCTGAGCATCCCTCTCTGCCTAATCCCAGCACCATCTTCTAACCCCACATTCTTAGGAGACTTTGGAAGCTGGGGAGAGGTCCTGTAGCAGACCTGGGGGTAAGGGTCATTGGCTGCATAGACAGCCCCGCAGTCTAAGGCTCCTCATTGCCTGTCTCGCTATTGCTGCCCACCCAACCTGGGTCCCAGGAGTGGAGCTTTCTAGCTTTGGGTGAGCCTGACCTTCTGCTGCAGTGTCCCTAGATGACAGCTCTGCCTCTGGGCCTTGCGCGAAGCCTGCAGATCCCAAGACTAAGCCCCAGGCTGCGGGACTCTCGTCTGCAGTGTAGCCTGCTGAGGCACGGCGCATCTCTGTGCCTGTTCTCTGTCTGACAGCTGAGAGCTAAGCAGACCATAAAGTGAGCCCCTCTTGTTCCTTTGAAGGTCTGTGTAGGGCTGCAGCGATGAGGCCAGTGGGCAGGGGTGGGTTTGTGGGGAGGAGCATGTTTCTGTGGATGGATGGGGTTACTTCTGCTTGGGGGGGGGCGCGGAGGAGCCAGGATGGGGTGCTCCGCTTTCAGGACCCTTCCCCACCCCTCCCGTACACTTGCCAGCTGGACAGTGTGGTTGGGCTCTCCCTTGGGGATCCATGGTGTTGGCAAAGCAGCTCTTTGCAGTGGGCTTTGCGGGAGCACAGACCTGGGGTTTGGATCCCAGCTCTGCTCTGTGTGTGTGTCCTGACCTGTCTGGCTTCAGGTTTTTCTGCAGCACAATAGCGATCGTAATAGCCTACCTGAAAGGCACTCACCAGGCTCCAAACAGTGAGCCCAGCCCTTTGAAGTAAGGAGGGCTGCTGCCAGAGCTTGTACCCGGCCAGGTTTCCTTTCTGCTCTCTTCCTGGCCAGCCGCCTCGTCCACGCCGGGCCCGAGGGGTCTGCCTCCTTTAACCCAAGCACAGTGCTCCCTCTTCCTCTGTCCTCTCTAGCACGGCGGAGCACAGAGGGTCCCAGCTGGAAGCTTGCGCTGTTTTGGTGATCTCTTGCTGAGTGACAAATCACCTTAGAATTCGTGGCTTACGATGCTGATGCTTGATCACACCTCATGGGTTCAGTGGGTCAGGAAGTTGAGGACAGCTTGGCTGGTGGCTCTGGGTCTGGACTTTTCATGCGGTTGCCCTGGGACAGGGGCTGTGACTGGAAGGACCCACATTTTCCCCCATGATTGACATCAGGAAAGCGCCTCGACTTAGAAACATCTGTTGTCATCATAGGTATTTGGACTGACTCGGTGGCCTCCCCCACAGGCCAGCCAGGGCCGGTGGCCCAGCAGGGATGCAGCTTCATCCTGGGGCCCCACAGAGGGTGCTGGGCCTCCTGTCTGACCAGTCCACGGGCACGAGCAGTGACAGGAAGCTCTCATTCCTCTGTCCTTCTGACAGTTCCCCCAAGGACCCTGCAGAGGTCCCAGCCTTTCTTTTTCCACCTGGCTGTGACTGTGACCTTCCCATCCTGCCCAGGCTTGGCTGGCTGCAGGCCCTGCTGGCTTGTTAAGCTGCCCCGACCTCTTTTTCGGACTGCAAGGCAACTTGGCCTTGGCTTCTTGGTTGGAGATCTGCCTCCTGATGCTCATATCCACACTCCTGTCTGTTACTTCCTGTGTGCATTTGGGAGCTTTGTCACTTCCCTCAGCCCTGTCCCTCTTGGTGCAGGGGCTTCGGACAGGCTCTGACAGGCCTCTGTTCTCAGGGAGAGGGTCGTCCCGACTGTGCCCATGGGCCTGTGTCAGGACTCCAAGAAGACAAGCCTTCCCTTCCCTCCTTCACTCCCAGAGGCCATGACGATTCCTACCAGGCTTGCTTCTAGGATTCTGGTCTTGGACTTGGCACAAGGAGGGAGGAGCAACTTTTTTTCCAATTAAGCTGCATTTGCTTTGTCAACTGAATCCAATTCCCCTTCAGTCCTTCAGTCTAGGAATTATCCTTTATTAAACTTGGGCCTGAACTGCAGTTGCAGCAAAATCAGGAGCCGTCCCCCAGGTACCACGAGGTCCTGTGTTCCTGGAGGTTTTCCTCTTGCAGCTTTTTCAGGCCTGCTTGGTGAGAGGAAACCCACAAACAATGACATCCTCAGCATTCAGGAATGGGAGATGTGGGTGCAGTGAGCAAGACCCCTCACCCAGCCTGGAGCTGGCTACTGCCAAGCCCTGAATCTGTAAGGCCACCCACAGACCTCTACTAAGCAATGAGGGGCTGTGGCCCAGGGAACCAGGCTGATGAGCACTTAGTGGGTGCTGGGCAATGGGCTAAGTGCTTTCTACATACTAAAGTACCCAGTCTTCATTACTATCATAGGAATCTGGAATTGGAAAGGTCTCCACTTTACAGATAAAGATACTGAGGGTCAGAGAGGACTGCTCAGGTGCTAAACGTGAAACAAGGGGAAAAATGAAGGACCACCTCCACGGCCACAACATAAAAGAGAGCTGCTGAACCGTGACCTCGTGCTTTACAGCACCCCCAAGAAGCCTCGGATGAGGAAGCAGCCTGCCAATGGCTTTCTTCCAGTCCAGGGACCAGGGACCAGAATAACCTATCGGTGAGCTTTGGATGTCACAGGCTAAAAGTCTACCACATGTAACGCACAGAAGCCTCCTGAATGTGTACTGTGTCCCATGAAGAGATAGGAAAAACAGTCATGCCTGCACAGAGGACTCTTAAACTTCCCTTTACCCCTCCAAGAGGCATTGCCTAGCTCCGACTCCTTCCTATTCCCTACTCCCACGATAGATACCTACTCAAAAAGCTGATGGGGGAGACGGAGCGGAGCTTTGCCTCCTGTCTCCTTGCTTGGCCTCCCTGTAATAAAGGCTTTCGTCTCTACAAAAGACTGTTGTTTTGGTGTTTGGTCTTTCTGTTGTGAGCCCACTTCCTCGATTGCAAGTGGGCCAGTAGGCGTGTGGACCCTGATTCCAGGCCTGGGCCTTAGCTCTGGACAGATGGGGGCCTCTTCTCAGCAGGGCCTGGGAGGAGCCTCTGTGGGGTGGGCACAGGTGGTGGTTTGCCCGCTGCTTGTGTGGGTGGCAGGTCTGTAGGGCTCCCTTTCCTGGGGAGGGGGTGGGAGTGGGCATCTTCCTTCTTCCCTCAGACTACTTGACTGAGGAAGGCCAGACATATACAGCTCACAGGACCACTTGACTCCGTGTCAAGGGGGACATTGAGCCACTCCCACATTCCTGACCCACAATATCACAAGAAAATAAAGGTTTGTTGTTTTAAACTATTGATTTTCTAAAAAGATTTTGTTTTGTGTTATTTCATTATGCAGTAATAGATAACTAACACGGTGTTTGTACCAAGTTCTAGTCTCACGAGCAGTGAGTGAGGAGTCTCATTGCACTGTGTCCTTGGTAACACTTGCGATTGTCAGAATGTTTAACTTTGTCCATCTGTTGGGTAATGCTACCCATTACCCATTTCACTGCGGCTCTGTTATTAGACACATACAGTTAGGAGCATTATGTCTTCTTGATCAATTGGCCCCTTCATCATTATGAAGTGTCTCCACTCCTTATTCTAATTTGATTGATAATAACCGATTCAGTTTCATTGAAGGTTTTTTCTTCTATGGCTTGATCTTATTGCTGTGAATATTTAGCCGTAAGAGTCATCTGTGTTTCTATGTGTAGTTTAAGTTTATTCATACTTCTTTCCATATGATATTCAGTTATAGGAATATTTCATATCTTATGGTTTGATTGACTGAACTATAATTTAGTTCAATTGATTTATTGAACTCTATTATAACTCTATTGATTTATAATTTATTTTATTTTACCCTGATTTTTGTCTCTATGAAAACTTTGTTTTGTACTAAAAGAAGGCAGAGGTCTCCAATGTCCTTGGAGAGACACATATTTTCTGATTAGCTGGGTTCCCTGCTCAAGCAGCAGAGAGAAGGGAGGTGCACTGAGAGTCACTTCAGACTAAGGCCGCCATTATGAGCTCAGCTTTACTTAAAGAAGCCCTTTCTCTTAGCATCTTCTGCCAAGAGCCTGGGGGATTCAGATTAGATTCAAGTATGCTGTAGGCACTTTTGGAGAGGATAGAATATGGCTCCTCTTTCCCTCCTGGCTTCTGCCCTGTCCCCCTCCCCATCTGCCATGCCAAGAATAAGACCTAAAGGTCTCCCCCAGGGTGGATTTCCCGTCAGCAAAGATAATGTGGTCAGGGTTCCTTTAGCAAATGTGCTTAGCTGGGATATGCTAGTATTAAATTTTTGAAGCCCCAAGAACATGCTCAAAAGGAAGCTGTTGGAACTTTTGGGAATATGAAAAATCTCTTTGTGGCTGGTTTGGCTTCCTATCAACCTTCAGAGTTACCTGGTTTCAAAAACTCATAGAGAAATTCACTGAGAGGTGAAGATGTCAAACAATGTCTCCATTAGAATTTTCTAAAGCTCTTCCATGCTTGATAATTTTCAAATTCTCCTTACAGAGTTAAAATGGATGTGTGGACACCTTAGGTGGTGATGCTATTTATATTTTAGAGCCATTTTATTTTCTTGTAATAATATTAATTTCTCTGTCTATGGAACTACAATTAGTTTCATTGGATTGAGGGGAAATGAGAAGAAAGATAACCAGCTGAAACTCTCCTTCTTGTCTTGAAGGAGAGCTTTTGATTTTTTTAGATGACTTACAGGTTAAACCCACATCTGTACAAACCTGGCCTTACCACCTGGCAGCCAGACATGATGAAATACTTCAGGAGACTGTGGTCTGATGCCGAGTCCTCCCTGTATCAATAAATAGAATTCAGGAGCATTCGCCACTTTCACTTAATGCGGTTTGTCTAATGTCCTCATCCCTTTAGCGTCATGAGATCGGAGAATAACTTGGTTCTGGCTTGGGTTTTGGATGTTGTTGTCAGTCCTGGACAAGCCTTTTGGCCTCCTTTTGTTGGCAGGCCTGGAATTTCTCATCAAAGAACATTAGCTAAATGTGAATGCCGACTTATGTGTTACATTGTGGAGCATCTGTTCCGGGCCTTGGGGGCCTGAGGCCCCATTTGTGGGGCCAGTCTCCTTCCTTGGCTGCCCATATCGCAGGAGAGGCCAGCAGAGCACCTGCTCTGGTGTGGTAGTGGCTTAACTCTTCTAGTTGGTATTGATAATCTGGAAAGTGAGGAAAGAAGATCAAGACGGCATTGATCGCATCTCCCAAAATACTTTAAATAGAATTTTGAAGAACTCCATGGAGCTTCAGTAATGTTTACCTGTGGCCTGCCTTGGACCTGGCACCACGCTAGCTGCTGGGGATGCAGTGAGGAGGTGGGCAGGCAAGACCCCTCCCTCCAAACCTGATGGCTGGGTGGGCAAGAAAGACAGTTAGGCAATTATAATAGCGGCTGTGGCAGGGAAGTACAACATGCTCATGAGCTTGGAAAATGAGGTGCACGGTGACGAGCTGGGGCATCAGGGGTGTCCTTCTAGAGGAGATGGGGTCTAGGGGAAGACCCCAGGGCAGGAGTGGGCAAGGGCAGGTTGGTGGGGAGCGGCTGAGGGTCCAGAGGGCCCAGGGAGAGGGTGAGCTGGAGAGGCAAGGGAGGCTGGGAGAGAGGGCTCCAGTTGTCTGCTGCTGTGTCATAAGCTACTCTGAAGCTTAGAGGCTCCGAACGACAGCCCTCGCTATTTTAGTATCTCTCCCAGTTTTGTGTGTCGGGAATCTGGGAATGGCTTGGTCAGGTGGTTCTGGCTTGGACAGCCAGAGGCTGGAGCTGAAACAGGAGGGCGGGGCTCTCTCTCTCTTCCTGTTATCGTCTCAGGGTCTTTCTAAGCCATCTTGATGTGGGCCAGGGTGGGCTTTACGATAACAGAGTGACCCACTATGTGGACTGCTCTGTGGCAGCTGGGGACTCAAAGAGCACTCGTTCCAGGGAACCTGTGGAAGCGGCATGGCGCCCTCTGACTTGGCCTTGAACTCATACACCAACTCCACTCTGCTGGGCACAGGCTGGTGGGCGGGGCCAAAGATTGTGCAGAGGGGCTGGGAATGGCCCATCCGGCCAACTCACAGAAGCTCAAGGTGGTGGGAGTCCAAGGGAGCTGTCGGCACAGGCAGGAGATGAAGCCGGAAAGGCTGGCATCCCGCAGCACGGGGTAGCCTTGCACACCCTGCTCTGGAGCCCGACTCATTACTGGCTGAGCAGGGAGCCCTGGGCATTAGGTGGGACCTCAGGCCACCCGAGGGGAGTGGGGGCTTGGAAGGGAGTCGTGTTGGGAGTGGTGGCAGTGAGGGCTCTGAGTGGGGGTGAGGGGTGGTGGGGTGCAGATGGCTGGTGCGGCGATAGATACCTGGAGGTGGGATCGACAGATGTGGGGTCTGACTGAATTGGGGGCAGGAGATTGAGAGCGGCCGGGTTAGCCACAGGGGAAGCGTGGGCTGCAGACTGTGGGAGCCAGAAAGATGAGGACCTGCTTGGGAGGCAGGACCCAGGAAGATGAGGACCTGCTTGGGAGGCAGGAGCCGGGAAGTTGAGGACCTTCTTGGGAGGCAGGAGCCGGGAAGATGAGGACCTGCTTGGGGGGCAGGAGCCGGGAAGTTGAGGACCTGCTTGGGGGGCAGGACTCAGGAGTTCCCTCTTCCTCCCTCTTCTTCTGAGGAGTCATGTGTCGCGGCTCGGCCAACCCCAACCCAGCGCTGGGGTCTCAGGGTTAGTGGGATGTTTGTGCTGGTCAATAGGTTTGTTTTGGCTTTGTTTTCCAAAATTTAAATACCATAAGAGTTACCATTTTAACCACTTTTAAGTGTAGCTAAGCACACTCACCACCATTCAACTCTAGCCATTTTGACCTTTTCCAACCGGAACTCTGTACCCATTAAACATCAGCTCCCCACCCATCCCGCCTCGTCCTCAGCCCCTGGCAGTCGGCACTCTACTCTCTGTCTCTATGAGTCTGACTACTCAGGTGCTTCACAAAGGTGGGATCATGAAGTGTTTGTCCTACTGGCTCATCGTCCTCAGCTCAATGTCCTCAAGGTTCATCCATGTTGTAGCATGCCTCAGGATTTCCCTCCTTTTAAAGGGTGAATAATACTCAGCTGTATGTCTATATCACATTTTGTTTGTGCATCTGTTGACTAACATTTGGATTGGTCCCACTGTTTGGGTAACGTGAACAATGCTGCTATGAATCCAGGTATACAAATGTCTCTTCGAGATCGGTATACTTTCAATAATTTTGTACAGGGGAATGAAATTTTCAGATGACATAGTAATTCTGTTTAACTTTTTGAGGGCCTGCCTTCACTGCTTTTCACAGCAGCTGCACAATTTTACATTGCCACCAGTAATACATAAAGTTTTGAATTTTTTCCACATCCTCATCAACACTTGTTTTCTGTTTTTTTAATTTTTAATTTTATAGTCACTCTCCTAATGGGTCTGAAGTGACACCACATTATGGCTTTGACTTGTGTGTCCCCAGCGATTAGTGATATTGAACATGGTCAAAAGGTTTCCGACAGAAAGGATCCATCCTCTGGGAAGTTAGCAAAGTCGGCAGTGCCAGTGTGGTTAACGTGTGTGGATCAGGACGGATGTGCAGACCTTTTGAAATCACACTTCCCTGTGCAGTGGGTCACCTGGCTGGATGGAGGGGCCTCAGATATCTCCCTGACACAGATACATGATGGGATACCAGCACAAGGAAGAGCAGAGACGGGGCTTCACTGACGCCAGTGATGTGGGAGGACCGCGTAAGACAGTTGTGTCCACCGAGAGCGGGTTTGTTATCTGGGCCGAAAGGCTTTCCACGTGCATAGAGTCCAGATTTTGCCCTGTGCTCCCCTCATTTATATGCAATTGTTTCACTCATTTGAAAGAATTCACATGAGTGAAGGAATTCTTTCATGTGGCTAGCCTCCGAGTAGACTTTGGGTTCATGCCACCGGCTCGCTGCAGCCCCACATATAATCTGGGGCCTCAGAAGCTGGCATTAGGTCCCTTTTGACTTCCGCATCCATCCCAGTCTTGGGAGAGGGGTCATCAGCTTCTACTGAACATCTCTAGTGACAGTGAGCTTAGTTCTCCCCAAGCTACTCGTGTCAAATGTGGAGACAGCTGTCGTCATCAGAGACGCCTTTCTCACAGTCGGTGTGAGTCAGCAGCCCCCTCATCTCCCACCCAGACATGTAGCTGTCTCTTCCTTCACCCATAGTTATATTGAAAGACAAAGAGATATCAACTTGTTTCCCCTAAATCGTCTCCTTTCCAGGCCAAACAGGGGCTTCTAGCACTTCTCAAAGTCTGACGTGCGAACGAATCACTAGGGAATGTTTTGGAGATGCAGATGGAGAGTCTGGATTTCTAACAAGTGCCCTGGTCGAGCGGAGGTTCCCGGTCCATGGACCACACTTAGAGACGCATGACTGAGGGTTTGAGTGCCCAGCCCGAAGTGAGAGAGCTGGACGTGTGAGTGGGCGCCTCACTCTGTGGCTGTTGGCTGTGGGAAGCTGCTCCACACCTCCGAGCTCGGCTTCCCTTTCGCCAGTGAAGCTAATGAAGGTCCCTCTCATAGGTGTGTGGTGAGGTCTGAGGCCAAGCTCCTGTCTCCTGTGTCAGGGGCTGGCGCAGCCTGTGTGATGGGCATTGTGAGCGCTGGTTCATTCTCCACTGAAGAGCCCTAGGACCTTTGATCATTCCCTCAGGGAGCTCCGCACTCTTGCTCCTCCCTGGGAGACACCTGGAAGAGCCATCCGTCATAGTAAAGGGGCAGGGCCCTGGGCGGAAGGTGCAGGCACGGCCTTTACCTACAGCTTCCATAAACAGTATGCTCACCATTCTCACCGCTATTCTGTCAAACATGATGGTAGAAGTCGTGCCTTTTCTGGGCAACTCAGGTGAGTGAGGCGGCAGTTCAGAAGCTGGGGAACAGATCAGTTCAGTTCAGTCGCTCAGTCGTGTCCTATTCTTTGTGACCCCATGGACTGCAGCACACCAGGCTTCCCTGTCCATCACCAACTCCTGGAGTTTACCCAAACTCATGTCCATCAAGTCAGCGATGCCATCCAACTATCTCAGGATATGATGGACATATCAGCAAAGGTCTATTCTACCAGGCTACCCTTGGTTCTGTGCTCATGCTGATCAGAAATGCTAGTGAACCACTAGCTAAGCCAGTACATTTTGATATGGCAAGACAGATGGATTAGTATTTAATACATGTCATCTTTGTTCGATAGATCAAAGATGGGGAAATTCTTGTTTCCTCATAAGCTGATGCACTGCTTTGTACTTCCTGGCTCAGATCAGGTGTCCTTCCCACAGAAGTCCCCTTTTCCCTCCAGGCTGAGCCGGATGCCCTTCAGACCACCGTGCTAAATCCCTTACCATGTGGGCTTGTCTATCTTCTCTGTCAGATTTGAATTCCCTGGGCACAGAAGTCAGATCTCATTATCATGGTATCTTTGGTGCCCAGTGAAACACCTGGCACAGAGCAGGAACTCTGGAAATGTAAAGAGAGGGAGGAAAGAAAAGAATACAAATAGGGGAAGGGTGAGGGATGGGGGAGGAGGGAAGGAGGCAGTGACAACTGCCCCCAGCCCCAAACAGAATCAGAAAGAATCGACCTGCAGATGAGTTGGTCTTCAGTGACTCCTGTCTCTGGAGGCATTATCTGCTTCTAAGGAACTTAGGTACTTTGCGGTGAGTGCTGGAGGCCTTCCATTCAGCTGACTTGCTGGGGGGCCAGATGTCCAAGGAAGGAATCCTTACTCTGGATTTGTGAGTGGATGCTGCATTCTGCCAGACACCTTTCCTCTTTTACATCCACAGGGGCAGAGAGGACTGGGGAGCTGATCTTGATCTCCACGTATCTATCTTTATGTTTTTCGCTCCATCAATGGCCCTGCTCACATTGCTCCTCACAGAAGGTGACTGGTGTCCAAACGTGTGTTTGTGTTCAGTTGCTTCAGCCATGTCCAACCCCTTTGACCTTACGGACCGTAGCCCTCCAGTCTCCTCTGTGCATGGGGTTCTCCAGGCAGGAACACTGGAGTGGGCTGCCCTGCCCTCCTCTAGAGGACCTTCCCAACCAGGGATCACACCTGCATCTCCTGCGTCTCCTGCACTGCAGCGGGATTCTTTACCACTGAGCAACTGGGGAAGCCTGGGGCCCACATTTGAACTCTCCTTATGAAAAGTACATTTTCCTTTGTGGGGACATGGTTACTGTAACTATGGTTATTTTCAAACTGGGGGACTCTCGTTAGGTAATTCTTTTCCTGGGTCCTAAGAATTTTGAAATGAGATACTGTCTTTCCTATTTGAGTAAGAGGGAAATAGGTAAGAGCAGGCTTGGTGATTTGTTGGCAGAGCCAAGATCACAACTTGGTTCTCTTCACTGGCATCGCAGTGAGTGACTCGTGGGAACCGGATTTCTCAGACAATGGGCTGCCTGAGTTCCCGGCTAACCAATCAGCTGACTCACAGGTGTAGACAAGGCTCCTGGCGCTGGGCTGGGGCCGGGGGGCTTGTGGAGCATTTTCACAATGAAATTCAGGTGCGATTGCATTTTTGTGGAAAACAAGCAGTTATATAAAACTGTGAATCCAAATCATTACCCAGAATATGCTTAAAGCCCCAGTATCTGTGTGAGTCTGGGACACGGTAAGCTGGGGGTCTCCCCGTCTTCCCAGCCTAAAAATGGCATGTTTCCTAAAAGGTCCAGGGCAATGCAGTCTGTGTGGTCCCCTGGGGCGTGAGCAGTGCAGTCCCAACAGCTGTCACGACAGCTGCCCCTTCTAAACGGAACGCAGGCACTCTAGCCCCCGTCTTTCCCACAGCGCAAAAATTAAGAAGCTCCCACGGAAACCCCGGGTAGAGGCACACGAGGCTGGCCTGCTTCTTTCCCAACACGTTGTCCACAGTGGGCATTGGATTACAGACTCTCACTGCTCTCTGCGGCTCAGAGGTGGTCACTGCACCCTGTTACCCTGAACTGATTCAGAGTCTTTCCTCCAAATCCCAGAGGGACTTGGGAGGAGTGTGATCTCCTTTCGAGCACAGGGCGCAGGTACCAGTGATCACATCGGGACTGTCAGGGCCTGACTTGGGTCCCAGTCACCCTCGATGGTGGGTAGGGTCTCCCTCACCTTTGCTGGCCCAGTGCTAGGGGAGGGTCTGCCCGAGAAGGCAGGGACACAGGGACTGTGGCGGGTGAGTGCCGAAGCCACTCTGCTCCGAGTGGAGAACCTGGGTGGCCGCCCAATCATGATGGCAAACCTGGAGGGCACGACTCTTTACTCACCAGCACAGACCTGTCACTGCCCACAGAAGAAAGATAAAAGAGTCCAGGGACAACACCTCATCTGCAAACTTGTTTCGCTTTTTACAAGATGATCAGAAAATAGCCTTCAGAGGAAAGTTTCTTCAGTAAGGAAAACCCATTCTATTCAAATAAATATTTCTGCAAGATGGCCTCGGGTTGCTCCTCAGCTGTTTGCCCACTAGGGTGAGCCGGAAGGCCTGCTGGGTCTGAGCGAGGGTGGGGGGGCCCCTGTGTGACCTGACCTAGAAGGGGGTGTGCTGGGCCATGTGCTTGCCAGCCAGGGCTCAGCGGGGCACAGGGTTTCTGGGGGCCTTAGTTGTGCTCAGGCTGTGAGTCGGCCCTTGAGGAGGAGTGGGTGGGATGCTGAAGGGAAGGCTTGTTAGGAATCAGGCTGGACACACATGGGTGCCAGGGTCAGGGGAGAAGGACAGGGAGGCAGGGAGGGAAGGAGAAAGGACAAGGAGTCTGAGATCCAGGAGCTCTGAAGGGACTCTACTTATGTGAGCAGAGCAGCGCCCTCCCAGGGAGGTGAGCCCCTCAGGTTGGGTTTGCTCAGGATCCCAGCTTCCTCACAAATTTTAGGGATCTCAAACAGCTGAGTATGAGTTGATGTGTGTATGTGTGTGTGTGGTTGTTCGGGGGGAGAGGGAAGTAGCTTTTCTGGTGTTGTTGCGGGGCCGGGGGCAGGTTTGTCCACTATGATTCTCAAGAAATGCCTTCTGTGGCAAAGTCCTCTAGGTCATTGGTGGAGATGATGCCCAGGCTTGGAGCCTCTCCCCTCTCCTGCCCTGCACTCTGGGGAGGCCCCTCGGGGCGCTGGCCTGCAGAGGGCTGGGTGGGGTTGCTGGGAGCCTCAGAGGGCAGCTGCAGGCCCACATCGTGGAAGCTCTGGGGCCTGAGGCCGGCTGCCTCGGTGGTGTGAGGGCGCTGCCTTAGGAAGGTGGGGGCAGAGAGCTGGGAGGAGCAGCGCAGGGGCATCAGAGCCGTCACGGGCAGGGGCCGGAAGCCGGGGTAGAGCACGTAGGGAGCAGCAAGGGCGTCCGGCGGGGTTGGCTCAGGGGACCCCCGCTCAGAGGATGGGATGGAGACCTTGACGTATTTGCCTGTCTCCGGGTCATAGAAGGTCTTGATTTTCACCTGGAGCGGCAGATCAAAGACAAAGTACTCTCCAGACTGGGGGTCCTGGAGGACCTTCTGGGTGGCAGGGTAAGGGGGCTGGGGTGTCAGGGCCTGGGGCCCCCCGGGCCTCCTCTGGACTGGCTCTGAAAGGGCTGACACGGAGTGGCGGTGTGCGGGAGGGGGCAGGGCGCGGACCACGGGGAGCCTGGGCCGGGGCCTCTCTCCGGGGGACAGTGGCCTCCGCTCTGAGTCCTCAGGGTTCAGCTTTTCTTCGCGGCGTTCCCCATGCTTTTCCTGTGGCTGGTCGATCTTTCTCCTCTTGCTTGCCAGCTTCTTTGCCCGCCGCAGGGCCTTCTCTGTTTTGGGCGGGACCGCGGGTGGCTTGCCGGCCGCCCTCTCCAGCTGAGCAGGAGGCTCTGGCTTCTCCAGGAGGCCGGCTGAGCTGGCGGCCATGTCCAGCAGTGAGCCTCTCGGAGAAAGCGTCCTGAGGTCTTCGGCTGATGGCTCCAGCTGGGGGTCGGAGCCAGGCTCCCACGCGAGGGCATGGGTCAGCTCTTCCCTCTGGGCCACCCTGCCAGGGCTGGGGCTGGCCCAGGGGCTGCTGCGCGGAGGCTCCCCTGGCAGCAGGCCAGGCTCACTGGGGGCCTGGGAAGCATCGTCCCAAAAACTGCTGGCAGCCGGGGAGCATGCACTACTCTCCTCCAGGGAGCTGGCATTGGGGGAAGCCGCCAGCTCACCGGTGACCCATCTTCTCCCTGGGGGCCCTGCTCTGGGGGTAGACAAAAAGTGACTATTGAAGCCTTGCACCTGCTCTTCCCAGAAGGTTCCCAGCTGCTGTGGCGGTAGCTGGTCTTCTGGGTCATCTTCCGGCAAAGTTATGGTAGGGATGCACCTTGGAGCATCCAGCTTCACCGGGTCTGTTGAACCGCTCTTGCCATTGTTCACCGTAACTTTCTGTGTGGCCTTTTGGGGTGGCTTCAGCCCCTGGCCCTCCCCTGTGAATGGAGAAGATGGAACATACCACTTTGGGGCTGCCTGGGAGGTCTCCGACCTGGCGGCGCTGGGCACCCACTCGTGGTCCTCCAGCCGCTCACAGGCCACCCCCTTCCCGTGTGTGCCCCGGGCACTGGTGGGTGTCAGTGTGCTGGGCATTTCCTGGCTCTCAGGGGCACAGAGACCAGCATCCCCGCTCCAGCCTGGCCTTGGCGGCTCTTCTTCTTTGTGGCCACCGCGCAGTGGGGACTCCGCGGACATGGACCTCAGGAGGGGCAGCATGATGGGTTTGATCACGGGGGTGGCCCTCAGGGTGTTGTCTTTAATTGCGAAGAGTGTGTGCTTGTTTGAAGTGGAAGCTGGTGAAGGGGCAGGACCTTTGGCATGTGACAGAGCTGTGTCTGGCTTTCTCCCCCCTGTCCCAGCGCCTCTGAAATCAGCTTCCTCCCTCGGCGCCTTCCCGGGGCTCCCTCCTGGCAAACCCTCTTCTTCTGGCGAGGATTCCCGCTTGCTGTACTCCTCCACGCATGCACTCCCGTTACTCACGGCACCGTACTCTAGCTCATCTTCCTCCATCACTTTCTCCTGCTCATCCTTCCCACCGTTACCTGCACTCTTGCCGTTCCTGCCGTCTTCCTGCTGGGTCTCAGTGAACCACGTCTTCTGCTGATCCTCGAACGAGGCAAAGGACTGATCTGAAGAGCTGGTGCTGAACTTGGCCTTACTTTTGAGGCCCGGCATAAAATCAGATTGGCTGTCGCTGTAAAACACATCTTCCTCCTCGGGAGAAAGGGGCCCTGGGGAGAGTTTCGGGTTGAAGTTTGGATTCTGAAGTCCTGCCTCTCTCTCGGGTTCTGTCTCTTGAGAGATGGATCTCAAGAATCCATTCTCTAGGCCAGAGGTCTTTGGGGTCTCTGCAGCCTTCCCTGCCTCAGGGTTTTCGCTGCAAAGCTTCAGGGACAGATGTCTCCTGTGGCGGCGTTGCCTGGAGTCCGAACGCCAGCTGGGCCTGGCATCACCCAACTCGGATTCTCCATTGGTATCGTCCTTCTCATAGCTGTTCCTGTCGGCAGCCTCGCCGTTGACACAGAAGGGGGCTTTGGTGATAGTTGATGGTGAGGTGGGAGTTAGGTAGTTGTCTGCAGAGGCTGCGTCAGGGTCAGCTTTGGGGTCCTTCCGGATACTGGCGAGTGGCACAGAAGGGCCGTCATCTGGTGTCTCCTTAGAGAACTCATCTGGAGGGTTTTCCTCTAGCCCATTGGGAAGGAGTCCGCCGTTGCTCAGGGGTTCTTGCTTGCCCCTGGTTTTCTCGTCCAGGCCTTTCATGAGAGGCGAGGGGCTGTACGTGCTCTTGACCTGCTTCCGCACATCTTTGAGGTTGAACAGCAGGCTGGGGGCTTTAGATTTGTAGCTGTCCCGGGACTGACATTCACTGGGCTCTTTCTCTTGGTATCCATTTAGCTGTCCTGGGGGTGAAGGGGTTATCTCCGCTGGCTGGCTCTCAGACGATTCCAGGACCTGTTTGGTGGGTATGACAGGGGTCAGAAGCTTACTGATGTTGAAAGGAGGATCGTAACGCTCGTGCGGCTCCACAGGCATATCAAGAGCATCCTTTTCTGGAAACTGCGCCTGGGGATTGTGCTTTGTATACAAGGCTGGGCCTCTCCAGTTGGTCTGTTTCTTCTCTTCTGAAGCATCCTGTAGACTGTCTTTCCCTCCATTGCCAGACTTTGGTTTCCTCCAGGGGGCATGGGTTGGTTTCAATGGAAGAGGGTCAGCCTGTGAGCTGGAAGTTTTTTCTTCCATAGCAAATGTCTGGGGTCCCAAATCCCTCGACACCCAGGTTCCAGATGTGGGGAGAGTCCCTGCAGCCATCTTGTTCTCTTCTTGACTGCAGTTGGCCCGGACACGGCAGGGGGAGGTTTTGTGCTCAGGGGCCGGGGGCTCTCTTAACAAGGGCGTGTCCTCATAATGCTTGAGAGCCTTGCTTTCTGGGACAGCATCAGCAGCATCCTTTCTCTCGGGTAGCCTCGGCTGGTGGGCATTCCATGACTCAAAAGCACTGTTCTCACTATGGAGAAAGGTCCCTTTGCGAGCCCACTCCTGGCCCCGTCCAGGCTCACTGGTGGCTGCCTTGTGGGCAGGAGAGGGGAACTTTGGCTCAAATGAACTGGCTGCGTGTTCAGGAGTTGGGAGGAAGCTGCTGGGGCCGTGACTGGCCATTTCGGGATTCTTAGGGGCTTCCTGCTCTCCGTGCTTCCGGCCAGGCTGGTGGCTGGTCTGATGGGTGCTGGAGACTTCGGCAGGCACCCTCCTGACGGTCAAAAAGGCAGAATCGAAGCAGAAGTTGACGCCACTTTCCGGAAGAGGAGCAAATTTGGGGGGATTTTTGAGGGCTGGGGGCTTGCTGGCAGGAGGCCGGCTGTCACAGCGCTGGCTCTCGGTCCTGTCGAAAGATTTGATCAGAGATGACACTTTGGAAACAGGCTTGTTGCTGCTCCTCAGGCCAGAAACTGGCACTTCCAGTCGCCTCTGGGCTGGTGTCAGCGGGGAGCTGCCTTTGGGGTACTTCTCCTCCCCTTGAACATACTTGGGCAGCTGTTGGAATGTGGCTGCCCAGCCTGCATGCTCAGTGCCTTGGGATGGTAACTGACTCCAGACGCCGCTTTTCCGGTGTGTGTGGCTCACTATTCCCTGGTGAAAATTCCCAAACACCTGGCGGGTGGTATCCGGGGACAGGGCCAGGTCGGAGTCATGGAAGGATGCGTCCTCTGAGATGCACAAGCTCCGGAACGCGCGGTCCGTGAGGCTGCTCACCTCCTTGTCTGCGTCATCCAGCACACTGCCAATGCTTGAGGAGTCGCTGAAGCCATCCGCGCACTTCTTACTCCCCTGCATCGTCCGCCAGCCAGGAAGCCTGTCCCCGTCAGCCAGCTGGCGCCTCTGGGTGTGATTTCAGAAGGGTCGGATGCAGCTCTCTTCCCACAAAACTAGAGCTTCCTGGTGATCAGATGCAATTGCAAAGTGGAAATTTCCTTTTCTCTGCAAAGGGAAGAAGTGCAGGGTATGAACATGAGACCCAGCTTAGTGGCATCATGTAAGATGACGCGCTGCTGTGGATGGGCAAGGCTGCCTGTGATGGATGATTTTACGTGTCAGCCTGGCTGGACCACGATGCCCAGGTTTTGGTCAAACGCCAGTAAAGCAGTTCATACCCCACAATGTGAGTGGGCCTTGTCCACAAGGCTGGGAAACCCTGAGCAATAGGCAATCCTCCTTCTAGTCTTTGGACTGGACTTGCAACATCGACTCCCCCTCTGGGGTCCAGCTTGTTGGCCTGCCTGAAGATATTAGACTCGCCAGCCCCATCTTGACATGAGCCAGTTCCTTACAATAAGCTCCTTCTCCCTCCATGTACATATACATACATACGCATATATATATATAAACGTGTATACACACACATATACACACACACACAGGTGTATATATATATATAATAGGATATATGTGTGTGTGTATGTGTGCGTACATGTATATGTGTGTGTGCATATATATAATAGGATATGTATGTGTGTATGTGTGCGTACATGTATGTGTGTATATATAATAGGATATGTATGTGTGTGTGTATGTGTGCGTACATGTATGTGTGTGTGTGTATATATATAATAGGATATGTGTGTGTGTGTGTGTGCGTACATGTATATGTATGTGTGTGTGTATATATATATAATAGGATATATGTGTGTGTGTGTATGTGTGCGTACATGTATGTGTGTGTGTGTATATATATTGGTTCTGCTCCTCTGGAGAACCCCGACTAATACAGTGCCTCAAGCCCACATGTGCCGCTTTTGCAGAGAGAGCGTCTCTGGCATTCCACGGGGGTGTTTCCTCCTCGCTGCCTGTCACAGCGCCTGGTTTATTTCCTTCGTGGTCCTGAGCACAATCTAAAATAAAATGTGTTTCCTCCTCGACCAGCCTCTGCTCAGCCTGTAAGAACAAGGTGTGCAGGAGCCGCTCGACTGTCTGCTTGCTGACGCCCTGGTCCCAGAGCCACGCCAGGAGGGCACAGACCCGACGGCCTGCCTGGCCTGGGACCCTGCACTCTCCCACTTGCCCTGGGGTGTGGCCAGCGGGAGGTGCTGGTAGGAGCCTGGACGGAGGGGGGCCCAGCATGCCAGGCATTTCTGTCCCTCTGCTTGCTTCCTGCTCTGACTGTGGGTGGGGTCCGGGCAACACTGCAGTCTTCTCTAACTATGGCCCCTCCCCCGGGCTCTGACTCTCCCTGGTGCCCTAACCCCAGCTGTCACTTCCTGAATGACTACACCTCCTGGGGTCTCCCCATTTCTGCCTACACCTCTGTTATAGCCCCTTCCTTACATTCTTTTCTTCTTCCTTCTAAAATTGTGCTGACTTATGCAGGACACAAAATCTACTCTCCTAACCATTTTAGGTGCACGTGCCAATAGTATTAAGCGCAGCCATCACCACCATCCATCTCCAGAACTGTTTCATCTTGCAAAACTGAACTCCGTACCCACTGAATAATAACCCCCATTCTCTTCTCCCCGAACCCCTAGAAACTACCATTCCTTTTTCTGTATCTATGAATTTGACTACTCTAAGGTACCCCATTTGAGTGGAACCAGACAGCATTTATCTTTTTGTGACCAGTTTATTCACTTAGCATCGTGTCCTCAAGGTTCCTCCATGCTGTAACACGTATCAGAATTAGCTTCCTTTCTGAGATAATGTTGCATTGTATGTATCTGGCACATTTTGTTTATCCATTCATCTGGGAGTCGACACCGAGGTCGCTTCCACTTTTTGGCTATTGTGAATGATGCTGCTATGAACATGGGTGTCTGAATGTCTGTTCAAGATCCTGCTTTCAATTTGGGGGGCACATTCTCCGAGATGGAATTGATGGGTCGCATGGTCGTTCCAGTTTTAATTTTTTGAGGAGTCGTTACGCTATTTTCCACGTTAGCTGGGTCATCTTATGCACCTGCCCACGGTGCACAAGAGCTCCAGTTTCTGCTTTTGTTTTTTTGTTTTTTTTTTCCTGACAGTTGTGGTTGTGGTTGCTCACTCAGTTGCGTCCCGCTCTTTGTGACTCCATGGACTACAGCACGTCAGGCTTCCCCGTCCCTCACTCTCTCCTGGAGTTTGCTCAGACTCATGTCCACTGAGTCGATGATGTCGCTGATTTTTGTACAGTAACCATCCTAACATGTGTGAGGTGGATCATTGCGTTCCCTTCTGGATTCTTTCCGAGGATGCTGCTTCCTGACTGGGAGCCTGATCACTACCAGGGGTACACACCTTCGATGCCTAGAGCAGGCCTGGCCAGGGCCGGGGACGAGTATGTGAAAAGTTAGATAAAATAGCGGGTATAGACCCTGGACTGGGCTCCAGCAGGGGGCATTTGGGACAGTGAACTTCTAGCAGGGTGCTGTGAGCCTCAGCTGCCAGAGGCAACACTCACTCAGCCTGCCCATTCATGTTGGCAGAGGAAGCTGGAGAGGCGGCACGCCGCTGCTAGCCTGGCTGGCCTGCACAGTAAGCAAAGGGGCCTGAACAGGTCTGCTGGGGATGGAGAATGAAGATGCTCCACCAGGGTGGCAGGGCCACATGTCGGGAGTCCCAAATCCCATCCTGGCTCCTCATAGAAGGTCACCTAGAAGGTGTCCACAGCGGCCGATGCCACCATGCTAGCGGCCCAATCTAATCCCAGAGGCCGGCCTTCCTCAGAGTTTTCTGCTTCCTGTCTCTTGACCACAGTGCTCTGGTAGGCTTCTAATGCTGATTTGTTGGCAGGGTGACTTCTTTTTATGAATTGAAGGGCTGAGTTGGGGCTGCCAGAGAAAGCAAAGGACCTCTGCTGCTACTGCTAAGTTGCTTCAGTCGTGTCCGACTCTGTGCGACCCCATAGACGATAGCCCACCAGGCTCCTCTGTCCCTGGGATTCTCCAGGCAAGAACACTGGAGTGGGTTGCCATTTCCTTCTCCAATGCATGCAGGCATGCTGAGTTGCTTCAGTTGTGTCCGACTCTGTGCGACCCCATGGACAGCAGCCCACCAGGCTCCTCTGTCCAAGGGATTCTCCAGGCAAGAATACTGGAGTGGGCTGCCACTGCCTTCTCCAAAGGACCTCAAGTTCTAGTAAACTGGATGAGCTGATGAGGCACCACTGACTGGCCGTGGAAAAGACCGCCTTCATGTGCCTTGAACATTGGCGCTCTTGCTCCCCAGAAAGAACAGTGAGTGCCGTTTAGGAGGCACTTGAAAGGGGAGAGCAGCGGCCTAGCCCCTCGCCTGGCCTACCTCACCCCATCCCCCCGTTCCCTCTTCTACTTTGGCTCAGAAACCTGCAGAGCTAATGCTCGTGATCTCAGACCCCCACACAGCTAGTTCTGACCACAGGGGTTGGAAGCATTCTGATGTCTGGGGAAATGATTGCCTTTCTGATCAAAGGAACGATCCCCATCATCTCCACTCTCTGGGCGCCCTTTCTTCCTGCTTTATTGCACACAAGAAGCCTGAAACTGTATTTGTTTGATCCCCTGGAGTAGGAAAGAGCAACCCACTCCAGTATTCTTGACTGGAGGATTTCATGGACAGACGAGCCTGATAGGCTACAGTCCATGGGATCGCAGTGTTGGACAGCACTGAGCAACTGAGTGCACACACACACGCACACACACACACACGCACGCATGCACACACACACACGCACACGCACACACACAGACACACACATGCACACACGCACACACACGTGCGCACACATGCACACAGGCACACGCACGAACACACATGCACACACATGCACACACACACACAATTCAACTTGTAACTGAGGTGTTCACTTTGCAGCCCTGAGGGAGAAACAACGCTGACTCAAGGTCAATTTGCTAAGGACCTCCTGGTGGACTTTTGAACACTCCTGAGTCCTTGATGACCCTGCAGGGCTGTGAGCCTGGACCAGAACCATCCCCTCCTCTGGAATCTGTGTTACTGGGGTGAGCTGGGGGCCTTCCGTGGCTTCAGCCACTGTAAATCAAGTTTTCTGTATCTTGAGGTCTTAACAATAGAGTCAGGGAGTCTTCTGGTATCCTGAATGCTGAGGTTTTGACCTCAATAATGACTGAACTCAGTAACACTGGGGTTTCTCTACTTCCACAATGGCACGGAAATAGGATACTTGGGGATCCAAATTAGAATCTTAGAGTTAAGTAAACACCCCCAGTCAATTAAATACCACCTACTACTAGCAGATATTTATTATTTCTTAAACACTCATCTTCCATCCCCTCCTTTGAGCAAGAGCACTTGATACCTTTTGGGAAGTTTCCTCCCCTTGTGGCCTTCAGCCTTCATGGGGCTGAAAGTCAAGGAGCCTGCAGAGACCTCTCAGAGCCGAGGGCCCATGTGAGGCCCAGGGCAGCCTATGGCACTCTCTCTCCTGGAGCGATCTAAGGAGGAAGGCTCCCGGCCTGTCTGTCAGCGGCAGCACCTTCTTTTTGTCCTTTCCCGGCTTGGAACTTCAGCCTTCACCTTGAGTCTACCAGGGTTCCTGTCTCCTTTTAATTCTTCTCTGTTTCTGATTTATTTGTCTAGTTTCTGCTTCTGTTGCATGTGACCAAAAAACCCAAACTGATCTAGGGTTTGTGTCAGAATTCCAAACAGTTAACAAAAGCTGATCACTGCTATTTAGGGTACTCAGAAAATAACCACATTCCTTCCGCCTCAGGGAGAAGAGAGATCTCCCTCTTGCTGGCTTATTCAGATACTTTCTCCCACTCTTACTTGATTGACCTGGGTTCAATGGGATGATCATAAAGTTGGCCTCAGCTTCCCCACTCCTACCCCCCAATCTCCCAGATACCCTGTGGAACCTTCAGCGGAGTAACTCAAATTGAAGGGGTTTCCAGGGCCCGGCTCTTGAATTAGTTCCATACCTGTTACAGGAGTGGGGGCTGCAGGTGCCTGCCTTGTTGGGTTTTAGGATCTGTAGTTTTAAAACTTCTTTTCACTCTGACATTTGCTGACATTGTTATCCATCTAGAGAAAAGAAGAAAAGTAATCTTGTTGGAACCCCTCAGGCCAAAAAACCAAGCAGGTATTCAGTGCAAAAGATACCTTTAAATGTCAGTAATACAACTGGCTTTCAATTTTAGCTTTAATTTCACATTTGAACTCAACAAAATTCCAAATATAGGCAAGGTGGTTTTATATCCCTTCCAGGGTTCATGAATTTGTGTCTGGCCCAAGAAACTGAAGGAACCTGTTTCAAGCCTTTGGGATTTTCAATATGATTGAATTAGTAGTGAATCACTTTTTGCTAGTTGCATTGGCCCAAAGGCCCTTTTCCCCTGTGAATTAATAACTCAGGTTTTGCAGTAAAGAGAACTAGAGTGGTTGAACTTGAATCCACTCACAAGGAAGAAGTGTTCAATTTATTGTTGGCAGAAGACTTGGATATCTGTTTTGACAGCTAAAAGAACCCAAAAGCTGCCCAGGAGAATTTTAAGAGTATTTAGAATGAAGTGTGAACTAGTTAAAATAAATTCACTATGCTCTGTGTAAATGCAGACCACTGGGGCTTCCAGAAGCCTGTCTTCATCTTGTAGCTCCTGGATATTAATCCAGTCCACAGTAGTTTATTAATAATATTAATAATCATAATAGCTCAAATTTGTGGAGTGCATTTCTTTGGAGATGGCCAGAGGCACTTTGTGCTGCTCACTATCTGGCTAGCCCCCTCCCTGACACCCGAGGCTGTCCTTTGTGTCCTGACCATGTGCTGGACTCTTCCATAGCTCATGCCATATTGTCACCCATCATAACCCATGTGTCATAGAACTGATGGTTGCTTTATTTGCTCCTCAATTAGAAAATTCCATGAGTCAGGAAAGGAGTCTTATTTGCCCTCATGTACCAAACACACCAACACAGAAGCTGGATAAATGTTTGTGGCAATGCTCTGAATTGAGTGTCTTCAATTTGAATTTTAGTGGAGGGCTAGCAGACACAGAAAAGAAACAAGAGAGAGAATTCTGTTGAGCAGGACCCGTGGCCTTGGGTCTTAAGGTGATTTGGAAAGCTCAGATTTGTGTCACTAACTAGAGAGCACGCTCCTCTGTTTGCAGCTTCCCATGGGTTCAACTTGGGGATGAGGGTGAAGTCAGTGCGTGTCGCATATGGACGAGGCAGAGGTGCAGAAGGCCATGCTGCCCTTCATCCTGTGGACAGTTAGGGAGACACCGCTGTGCCGGGGCCGCAGACTCACTGTCAGCACTGCCGAAGCACGTTTCCAGAGGCCAGCACGAAACCATCCTCCTCCCAGCTTTTGATTGTTTGAAGGAAGCCAACCTCAGTGGCTGAAAAGTCTGGCTCATAAGAGCGTTTTTCAGGTGAAAGAGTGCAGTTTCCCTCAAGCAACACAAATGAGGCAAAACAGCATACAGTCAAATCATGCTGTAAACAAGGCCTTGGAATCTGCCTTGACGAATATATAGAAACAAGAATGAATATTTATTCATGGTGTGGTAAGTTCCTATTTATGTCTATGCCTTCAAAATCAATTTGTTCTTTTAAATGCTTCCTGACTCCTCACCCCCTATTATTCCCTTGACTCATTTACTCTGCCTTTAGTCTCCCCTTCCCCAGGGGATTGCCCAAGGGGGAAACTGGCTCCTCATCTGACTTAACTTCTAAGGTGCAATCAAGACTGTTGGCCGCTATCTTCCTGGGAAGCTCTCCCATCTTGATTTGGGAGATGTATACACTTTCCATCTCAGCCGAATGGCCCATCCCTTATCTTCCTCTCTTGGACGGCTGCATTTCCTCTGCACCTGGTCCCGGGACCTCTTCTCCTCTCCCCTGATGGGCTCGCCAGGAGATTTCAGCCACACTCGTGGTTGCCACGAGCTTGCATGCATCGATGGCATGTCCAGGCCAGGTCACCTGTGTGGGCCCAGCCTCTGTCCCCTGAACAGCTTCACAAACTCACACATTTAGTATGGAACCCACGACCTTTCCACAGGCCAGTTCTTCCTCTGAGGGTCCCAGAAATCTGACTCCCTGTGACTGCTCCCTCTCCCTCTTCCATGCCTTCCCTAAGCCGAGCCATTTCCAGGTCCCACAAGTCTCAGCTTTGAAAGGCCTCTTACCCCCTGCACACGATTTCCAACTCCACAGTCACTGTGTGGCCCCAATTATGGGTGTCAGCAGGTGAAGTGCTGGCATCTGCCCTCATACAGGCAACCCTGGCACCTAGACAGACTTCTGAGAACTGCTCTCCTAACACGCCACCTGCAGATGCTGGATGCTGGGCATGGGTCCTGCAAAGCAGCAGAGTGCGCCAGGGGACATGGGGTCCCCAGCAGGAACTCATCGACGGGGTTTTCCAGTTCAGCCTTCAGGGAGGGGCTGAAGGCTCTGGTGATACAACCATAGGGAGGGCATGCGTGGGGCACCTGGGGCATATGCACTGCTGCTGTAGCCAGAGGCAGGGAGAATTGTACTTGAAGAAGTGTTTTGTCTTCTTTACAAGGATCATCTTTTGGATTAAAATATGTCACACAAGCCAAATCTGTGGGAGCATCCCCATGAATCAGCTTTTTCTCACCGTGAGCAATGAAATAGCCTTTGCATGACTGCTCCTAAATTCTGATTCTTCCAAAATGTTTTCTCACGTGATGCTTTTCCCCATATCATCCTGACCGATGCTGTTGCACGACTGTGGGCTGGAATAAGTCATTTTGCGCAGGTATTGTTTCCTCTCTCTTTTGTTCGTTCTCGAATGTCTCACATTCCAGGCCCTCTAGGCGGGTGAGCCAGCAGTTCCCTCACTCCCGTTCCTGCTCGGCCTGCGGTGCCCTGGGCTTACTTCCTTGGGGTTGGTCCTGGCTTACTTTCTTGGGGTGGTGGTCCCTCTGCCTGGGATGTGTCTCTCTGTTTCCCATTCACCAGTTTCTGACCACTTCCTCCTCTCTTCCCCTATTCCTTATAGAATTCTAAAAATAAACAATTCTAAAAAAACAATTCTAAAAACAATTCTAAAAAAAAAACAAAAATCACTGCATTATTCCGCTTTATCTGCTATGAATCCGTCTTCCCAACAAAGCTTTGAGCTCCTGGGGTTGAGGTCCCGGCTGGTCCATCTCTGACTGACAGGATGCCTGTGTCATGGGGCCATTCGTCAAGGCTTTCAGCTGCTGTTGCTGAGCTCGCTTCTTGGGCCACAAGGATGTGATGACAGAGGTTTGCGGCGAGTGTGCGGCCTGGGAACGCAGAGTCGAAAGCTCTGGGGCCTCACGTTCTCCTGGTCTCTCACAGGACTCCTGGCCGGCAGCCAGCCCAGGCCTGACAGGTCAGGCAGCCCCACCTTACACGCACCAGGCCCTGAGGTCAGGGGGTGGGTAGGGAAAGGGAACCTGCTGGCACCCCCTACAGACCCTGATCCAGACTGCCGCACGTAGCTACTCAGGGCTGGCGGGTGTGCGTGTGGCGGGTCCATAGAACCCAAGCAGACTGTGCCCCGGGGAGGCCCCAGCTCCTTCCTCCTCCATGTGGCTGCACAGTCAGTTCTGAGATAACAGAGCCTCGGAACAGTGCGTGTCGCACCGTTGCTGAGTGACAGAGGTGGGCTTGGGACCCCAGCCTGGCTGGTCTTGGAGTTGAGATGCAGCAAGGGAGGTCTCAGTTGGTCTGGCATGGCTGGGTTGCCAGACTGAGCTAATTAAGAATGCAGGATACTCAGAGAAATCTGAATTTCAGATAGAACAATGAACATATTTTAGTATAAGTATGTCCTATATTTGGGCCATACTTTATATTAGCCAAATTTCTCTACAAAATTAATCATCCCATGTTTATGTTGAAAATAGGTACCCAGTATTTATCTGAAATTCAAATTGCACTGGACGTCTTGTTTTTTCATCTGGCAACCTGAGGTCCTCACCAGCTTTTAGTACCCAAAGTGGATCACAGTCAGAGGCAGCCAGTCCAGTGAGTCAATCCTGGGATGACTCATCGCTGCGTGTTACTCTGCCGTTCAGGACACACTCGGGGATCCATGATCACTTTGGTTCTTGTGACCCTGGTGGAATGGGTTCAACAGGCCTTTACTAGCACCATTTTCTAGGTAGAGAAAGAAAGGCTTGGGGAGGTACAGATGATGCTCGGTGTCACACAGCATGTGAAAAAAAGAACTGGGATTGGCATTCAGCTCGGGTTCACCACCTGACCACCCTACACTTTCTCCAGCGTGAAGCCCTGGCCCCTCTGATCACTGGGCTCAGGCCCAGAAGGGCGTGGCCTGGCTCCTGGACTGGAGCTCAAGGGAGAATTGGGAGAGAAGGACGGTGTATTATTCTGCTCACCTCCTAAGAACTTCACAGCCCAGTTTTTCATGACAACAACATGAGCAGAAGTGACGATTCGGCCGGTTGGCACGGGCTCCCTCCTGTCTGGGGAGGCGCTGGTGGCTGGTCCTGGAGAGCTGGGAGGGTTGCTCTCCGGCTGCTAGCAGGCCCTTCCCTTCTCCTTGTGTTCCTCCCGTGTTTGCACAGGAAGCTGCTGGGGTTTGCTTGGCTGCTGCGTTTGACCACTTGCCTGTAGTGTGGTTTTTGAGCTTGAGCTCTTTGGGTGGATTTAATTCCCTTAATTGAATGGTGTTTTCACTTTTCAGTGAAGGGGGAAGCCGGAAGCCAGTGGAAATGACAGGGGTTGGCTTTATTATACCCAGAAGGCCCTAACAGATAGGAATTGATTCTTCTTGGTCTTCTTTCTGGGTGGTTTTCTGAGACATTGACTTGGGGTTGCCTTGAGGAGCAGTTCAGTATAGTGAACCATGACAGTTAGCTTCTCCCAGCTTGTGAATCACAGATGCTGTACACATGGCCTCCACCACTTCACACTGGGGGGTACCCTGCTGGTCATTCTCGGGGCAAGCTCCTGACCTCTCTGTGTATTTTCCAACAGTCTTCCTGTTTCAGAGGAATGACCTTGTCTATGTCCTACGTTTTACATGGCAAAATCAACTTCCTCGGTTGGAAAGGGCTGTAGACACGTGGCGGGCGTCTACAGGGCGGCGGGCGTCTATGGGGCGGCGGGCCCACTACTGCCAGCCTGTCTTCTTTTATTCCTTACGGCTGGAAACTGAAGCTCCCTGGGAAGCTCGTCCCATACAGACTGCTGGAGCTGTATCACACCCGCCTTTGGCTCCAGGGCCCTGCAGCCTGGCCTTTGATGATTCCTCCCTAGCTAGCTCCCAATGCGATGACCGCTCTCTCCTTATAACTCCTTTGGACTTATGGAAATCAGAAACTTCAAGATCATTTGTGTTCTAATAGAGACCGACATGGACTCTCAGAAGCCACATTTGAAGCTTGTTCCCATGTCCACCCACTCAGTATTGTTCACGCCTCTGGGTTCTAGTGCCGGAGATCCAGCCCAGGCAGGGCTGACCTGCGCCCTCTCCTTGCAGAGCTGGGATGAACCGAGGGATGGCGCTAGGCTGCGCTTAGACTGCCTTTGACTGGTTTCCATTGGGCAGTGCCTCTTAACCATGAAAACTGCACCTTTGATTTGCACACAGGGCATCGCACACTTGGTTTGACCATTTGGCTCCACTGGCATGGCTCTTGGCACTCCAGGGTAGGGGATTCTGCTTGTATCCTGGCCCAGCCTGGCTTAAATAACCCCAACCTAGGGGCTAGACTGGGAAAACCAAGGGTTCTCACACGAACCCTGAGGCTTCTACGTGTTGGGAGAGGACAGGGCCTGCTTCCTCCAACCCCAGGAACATGGTTGGTTGGCCCTGGGGGCCCCAGCTGCAGTGCCAATTTGGCATGCATCCAAATCCTTCCTGAATCACGTCATGTGTACAGGGGCCTCAAAGCCCGGCAGCATGTAGAAGTCCAGGGAATCCTAGGGATGTGACTGAAGAAATCAGCTCGCCTGAGCTTGCCAGGTGCAAGGAGCTGCAGGTCACAGCCACTGTGGGTGTTCGCCTGCCCTCAGGAGACAGCTGGGGAGCAGAGACGCTTTCTCTCTGGGACTCAGCGCAGCGTGACTCCCACTTCCCGCCTTGGTCCCTGGTCCACTGTGCCTGGATGGGATGCTTCCTTAGGAACCTCTGAGCATTGCCCAGACCTGGGGCCATGTCTGGAGTTGGAGGCACAAGGAAGATTGGGTCTGACCCAACCAGTGCTCCCCACAACAGGAGGGTGCCAGTATCTGGCATCACACACCCGGGGCCATCCAGTTGCAGGAGATAACCAGAGAAGCAAGGCACAGAGGCAGGGAGAGGAGGAGAAAGACGAAGCGATGGGCTGGGTTCCAGCAACCTGCTTTTCAGTTCCGTTTCTGTTTCCTGATTGCGTGACCAGGGCGGGCAGAGCAATGTTTTGCTCTCTGGGGCAAAAGCCCTGCTTTGTAGCGCTGACTGATTTTCCATGGCTGATTTCTGCTGTGACCTGGCATCTGAGGCAGAGTTGGGACGAGGCATGAACATGGGCTTGTGGCGCCTCTGCATCCTGCAGGCTCCCCTCGGATTTGCAGTTGCTCTTATATCCTTGGGCAGGGCTCTCACTCCACAAAGGCTAACAGAAGCACTGTTTCTGATCATTCCTGATGGCCGGCATTGCTGAGGATCACTCCTTAAAGCTCCTGGTGGCCAGATGGGTTGCCTCAGTCAGTGCAGTCTTTGGACCCTCCCCTCCACCGGAAGGAGCTCAGGTCCAGCATTGGCTGGCTTTTTGGCACGGCTCCACTGAGAGCTCTCTGCAGACACTGGGGGACCAGCCTCGGTGGCCAGATGCCCCTTGGACGAGGGGTACTGGGCTCTCTTGTGAGCTCAGAGGTGCCCCAGTTTACCTTTATAGGAGTGACTATGCTGCCATCAAAGGTAAACATAGGGGCAGAAGAGACCTGGGCCCAAACAGCTCTGCCCTTGCCTCCTTTGTGCCCTCCTGGAAGAGGGGTCAGTGCTAGCCACGTGCCACTGCCAGAGGGGGCCTTAGGGGAGTTGATGGGGCCATGAAAGGCTAAGAAACGAGAAGCACCAAACTGGTAGAAATGGTTTTGATGCTCAGCCCAGTGACCCTCTGGCCTCCTTGTTAGATGCAACCCGAAGTCCAGGGGCCAGACCACTGCCAGGCCAGGGCAGGGGAGCTGCCAGAAGGGGGCATACAGCTCTTTCAGAAATACAGGGGCCACCGAAATGCTGAGCCCATCAGGCATCTGGGCCAGATCCCAGTGCTACTCTGCGCTTGCTGACTACACCCTTGGCTGACTTACAGGGAGTCTGTGAGCCCCAGGCTTCTTGTCTGTAAAATGGAGCTAATGATCTGGCCTGTGTACTAATAACAGGGCTTCTCAGCCTCTGTACCCCTGACTTCGCCAAGGCCCCTGGGGCAAGATCACTGCAGCTGAGAACTGCTTTACAGGAGAAAGGAGAAGAACATTAGTAAGGCCTTTGGGGCACCCTTTGTTAGTTCCTTCCTCCCTTCCTTCCACCTCGCCCAGGAGCATCCTGTCCTGTATTCTGGAAACGGTAGGAAGTGGCAGAAGACAGGAATAGACTAGGCTTTTCTGGGCAGCAGAAGGAGCTGGAGACCAGGGCGAGGTCCTACCCCAAAGCAGCGCCACGCTGAGCAAGTCACTCCACCTCCACCCGCGCTTGAGAAACTGGGGCAACAAAAACCAACCTCAGTTCTGCCCCAGCCCTGGTCGGGGGGTGTGTGCAGCTTCCTACGCGGGAGGGGGCTGAGGAAAGGAATGGTCATGCATTAGGCCCCGAGGCAGCCACCGCTCGAGATACTCAGGGCCACCAGACTCACCAGGCCCTGGTCCTGCCCCAGCCTGGGGGCTGCCTGCACAGAAGGCCTACTGAGCCCTGTGAGCCCCAGCCATCCTGCTGTGAACTTGACCCGCACGCGGGCCCCTGGGCAACAGGGAATGTGTGCGCAGTCTTTCTCTGCGTATGTTCCAGGGGCAGAGGTTTCCCACTCGTTTTCCCCTCAACACACAGCAAGAAATATATCTACATTACAGCATCCAATCAGCTCAGAGACATATAATTATACAAAACAAGGAAAAGTCATGAAGCAAAACTTACTTTGCTTACATGGGCCACTCTGATATTTCCATCCTATTGCATAGTAGTCTTTCATTAAAACAAACAAAACACACCTATATGCAATGTAGTATGTGATTTAAGGGCTCAGTAATGAGTTATAGTCTGTAGCGGTTTTTTTTTTTTTTTTTTTTTTTAAACTGTCCTAGACCAGAATCTGATCATTCCTGATCAGGCTCTGTTTGGGGTTGCCCTGTTTATAGTGAAGCTAGGTTCTCATTTGGATGGAGAAATAGAGATCCAAGGCCCAAACACAGTGACTGTTAGGGCCTGACCGGATCCACATTGTTAGGGAGAGGAGAAGAGCACCCGGGTGGTGGGTCCACAGCCAGGCCTTGCCTTTCTGCTTCACTGCTGCCTGCCTCGTTCCGCACAGCACCTGGCTCTAACACAGGAGCATTCATTTGTTAGACACGTGAATGAATGAGTAAAGGAAATCCCCATTTACAGAGCACCTGGCACGAGACAGGCACTTTATATACTGTTTTATTGCTTTCTATTTATTATGTAATTAGGAAGCAATTCTGAGAGGTAGAAATTACTCCTGTTTTTTTTTTTTTTTTACAGAGGAAGACCTTGAATCCAGAGACGTTTAATACTTGGTAATGCAGAGCTTGAACCTGGGGCTGCTGGAGAGGGATAGGGTCTCTGCATCCTACATTTAAAGAGGCACCTCCAGAAGCTTCGGCTTCAGGCTGAGAAACTGTGCTTGGCACCACCCCCCAACTCCTGGCTCTTACCCGCAGGGCTCCCTGGAGCTCATCTTAAGACCCGCAGTCACCCTATCCCCCGTCTTCTGTCCTGGGCATCCCTTTCCACCTGGGAGTCCAGCTTTGGCAGGCCACCCAGCAAGGCTTTCATTTCAGTAGATGGACACCTGACTGTTCACTTAAGAGCTGCAGAATCAGTTGGGCTTTGGACAAATCACTCAGTCTGAGCCTCAGCCTTGTTTTTGTGACCTGGGGCTGATGGGAAGGTACAGCCTGGCCCTTGAGGAAGCCTCTACGGGCTATGAAGTGGGTGTTATGGGGCAATTGTAACTCCACTCTGCGGAGCCTTGTCCAGAGAGGAGGCTGCTTCAGAGACTCCCAGAGGAAGAGGCACATGGATCTGCTGGGACTGGGATGTCCCTCAGGTAACCATCCCCTCTCCAGCCTCTGGGAAGAGAGCCAGGCCATATGGGAGGACACCCCTGGAAAGCAGCCCCGAGGGGAGTCCCAGGCTTGGGCAGAGAGAAGAAGTTCCAGGAAGAGCTCCCGGAACCACAAGGAGGGCAGAGAGGCACAGGGCTCCCTCACCATCTGCAGACTGCATTTCCCCGTCCGTAAATTGGTGCCACAGGGCTGGGTGGCAAAGGCAGAGAAGCAGAGCTGCTAACTGCCGTGAAGTCCACAGCCACCAGCTTTCCCAGGGGTCCTGACCACTGGCCAAGTCAGATGGGACCTGTGTCAAAGGAATCTGAGGTGCAGAAGCCAAGAAACAGAAAGGCTGAGCAACTTGCCCAAGATCACACAGCCAGGGAGCGGCAGAGCTGGGATTCAGACCCAAATCTCTGTGCCAAGCAGTTTTGCCCTCCTTGCACAGCCAAGGTCGAGAAGGTTATGGGGTGGGTGTCTCCCTCTGCCTTGGTGTCCCCACACGGTAGGAAGGGGTGGAGGTCTTTCTTGTAGCACCTCCTCTCCCCATCAGAGAACATTTGCTTTAGTAAAGCTAGAGAAGGCACCTGCTGGACACGGCGAGCATCCTGCAGGGTGCCTGCTTCCTGGCCCCTGAAGTGTCAGGAAGATACGAGTGTCCGGGCTGGGGGAGGGGTGTCCCACAGAGCCCTTTGGACTCTCTAATCCCTCCCCAACCCCATAGACACATCAGAGCCCCACTGTCCCTGGCCTTCTCCTCACTTCCTGCTGGAGGCTAGGACGTAGAAGGGAAACGGCTGGTTGGTAAGTGACAGCTGTCTTCCCTGGATGAGACCAGCTCATCCAGGGAAGGAGAGAGAACTTCTCTACTTTGGGGACACAGTCACGGAACTGACAAGCATCTCTTCTTCTTCGCAGAGTTCCTTATGAAGTGCTTAGAGCAGTGAGACAAAGAATTTGCCATCCAGGCGATCCTTCTAAAAAAATTGAACAGTGCTCTTTAGATGGACAGGATTATTTAAAACAATGACTTGAGTTGAAGTGGAAAAAGTCAATTTCTTGGAGTTCTCCTTGCTGACATCAACAAGGAATCTCTTCTCCTCTTTCGTAAGACAGTGGTCCTTGCTTCTCAGAATGCCCTGGAGGGCTTGTTAAACAGAGTTCTGGGCCCACCCCAGAGATGCTCTCTCAGGATGTTGGGGCAGGGCTAGAGCATCCAGGGACACTTGGGACCACACTTGGAGCACTGCTGCCCTAGGCCTCGAGTGACTGGAGGTTGGACCTCTTTCTGGGAGGTTGTACTGATGAGTCATATGCTCTTGGGCCGCTTGATGTGCATGGGGGTCAATGATTGGTTTGGGCTGTGTCTGCCTGGCTTTAGGCCTGGCTCTGGGCAGGCTGTGCATATGCAGGGTACAGAGATGAATCAGAAATGCTTCCTTCTCCAAGGGACAGTTGCCTGTGGGAGGAGAACAGGCAGAGATCAGTGCCATCTGCAGAGTTCAGGATGTGGGAAGAGGGTGGTCTCTCCAGGCAGTGCTTGCTTGAAGGCAGCTGGGAAGGAGCTTTGCTGCCAGTCTGTGTGCAGGCACCCAGCTGGCTTCAGCCTCAGCACCCAGCAGAGGGGAGTGGAAAGATTAGAGTCAGACTATGGCACCCCACTCCAGTACTCTTGCCTGGAAAATCCCATGGACGGAGGAGCCTGGTGGGCTGCAGTCCGTGGGGTCGCGAAGAGTCGGACACGACTGAGCGACTTCACTTTCACTTTTCACTTCCATGCATTGGAGAAGGAAATGGCAACCCACTCCAGTGTTCTTGCCTGGAGAATCCCAGGGATGGGGGAGCCTGGTGGGCTGCTGTCTATGGGGTCGCACAGAGTCGGACACGACTGAAGCGACTTAGCAGCAGCAGCAGCAGCACCAGCATGTCCCGTTTCCCAGCACTGTGCAACCTGGGGAAGCTCCCTCCACCTCTCTGAGCCTCCCTTCATTCTCTGCAGCTGTCCTCACCTCTGTGGGCGATGATGAAGGGTAGAGATGAAAAGTGTCAAGGGCCCAGAACAGACTTACACAGAGTGACGATTCAGTAATTGGAAGCTTACACCACTAGAGACCTTGGGTGTTTGGGAACAGACCTCCCTTAGGAGGAATTCCATATCTATCACTGTGGTGCTGACACCCGCCAACAGGCTTGCAGCGTGAGCTCCAGCATGTCAGGACTCTAGTAGGTGCTCGCTAAATGCCGCTTGCCACGTTTCTAACCTCCAGACGGGGGCGCTATAACATAGTGCGAAGGGCGTGGACCGAGGCCAGACCTCCTAGGGCACGGTTCTTGGCTGTGCTGGTTGTGAGTGGCCCTAGGGAAACCACAAAACCTCTTTCTGCTTCAGTTTCCTCATCTGCAAAATGAGACTAACGTAATACCCGCCTCCCAGGGCCCTTGTGAGGACCCAGTGAATCCGTGTCTGTGAGGCAGCTGACACCTGGTAATTGTCGATGTCTCATCACCATCCTCACTGTACAATCTACGCCAAGCCATGGCTGGGACACGAGGTCACGAGGACAATGCCTTTCCCCGACGCCAAAGTGAGAGAAGCAAGCCAGCGACTGCCTAGAGCCCCCAGCGCTCGCCTGTCCTTGGAACCAGCTCGCACCTTTGCCCTCTGACTGGTTCCTCTGCCTGAGCAAACCGCTTAATTCCCTCATCTGAATGCTTATTGGCTGAATGTTAAGAGCATCACTGTTTGTATGGTGGTTGTTTCCCCTGAAAACCATGCCTGCGTCTCCTAAGCTATCACTGGAACCAATCTGAAGAAACCTTGCCTGCTAGATGAGTCAGAAACAAACAAACAAACAAAAAACCAGGTCATCTATGTAAGCATTCTGCATACAGAGTAACGCAGCCAGATTCCTGTGGTGAACTTGGCGGGACGCTGTGGGCAAGGAGCAGCCCTGAGCCCGTGGGTTTAGCAAGTGGGTCTGAGTTCCTGCCCCTTAATTGCTGCTGGTGCTGCATGTGACCAGGCCGCCCCAGGCCAGGGCAAGCCCAGTGGCAGCTCTAACATGACCTGGCCATTGCAGGTGGGGCTCAGAGACACGAAACTGACCACCAGACTGGGCAGAGAGTAGAGAAAGCACTGGTTGCTCAAGTGAATCTCAGTTTCCCCTCTGCTCTTCCTTCGTCAAGCCTCAGGTAAAGGCTTTAAGATGGGACGTGGCTAAGATGAAACCCTTCTTTAAACTCAGCCTTGAAGTCCTCAGCAGCTCAAGCCCACCTGGGAAGGGGCCACTCAGGGACAGAAGGGACCCACTGAGGCCAGGGAACAGTGTCCAGGTGCAGAGGCCCAAAGGAGCCAAGGGTTCCTACCGATGCCAGGCGTAGGCATCTCCATGGGTTCAGAAGCCCTTCGCTGTGCAGTGTCTTCTCTGGGCTAGAGTTCATAGCCAAGCTGAGAATGGAGGATACGGGGACGGTTCTCTCCCTACGTCCATGGGCTGGGGTCCAGAAGGTTCCTTTCTCCTTCGATGAGAAAGAGTAGTCTGTCAAGTCCTGGGGAGAAAGCCATTTGTGGTCCATTGGCTCCTCTTGGAATCACACTTGTAGACACTCTGACAGCCGCACCTCGGAAGGGAATGCACTTCGCACCAAGCCCTCTTCAGCCCTGGGAACCGAGGGCAGCCAACAACCCACTCCATCTCAGCCTTGACATTGCTGCCACGTATTTCTCACTTGCGCTCCCCCTCCAGGAGACGTTCGGAAGGCTAGGGATGGCCTACATTGGGGGTGGCATCTCAGCAGTGCTCCACACATTCCATTTTGGGGCCTCGACCTGTGCATTTATAATGAGCTTTGTCCTCTCCTTCCCATACCCCCACTCATGTCCTGTAACCCCCGGGATCAAGTGGAAACTAAGAGGTGTTTTGGGTTTTCCCAACTGATGAAATGAGACATGAGATTGCATTACAGGGCTACAGATTGGCTGGGTCTGGTGAAATGTGATTTAAACTCTCAGATGGAGATAAAACCAAGACCACTGCAGCTTGCTGGGGAATGTCAGCACCTGTGCCTCCATCGGCTCTCTTCTCTGGAAGCCCTTTTCGTCTCTCCAGTAACCCCGGGCGGATGGAGTGAAGGCCTGAAAGCCGAGGAGGAAGATGGCCCAGGCCAGGCTCCCTGGCTGGCAGGTTTCACTTACTGAGATTTCTGGCATAGGCCGGAGGAATAGGGCTATTTCCAGATGCGGGGCTGCCCCTTTCTGTAAGGGTCTCCTGGGCTGCCTTAGGGTCAGGAGCAAAAGGAAGAAAACACCAAATCACTTGCTGGAATCCCGGGGAAAAGACATTGGGGTGGACACACTCTTCCTCAGGGGCCCCGGGGCCACCGGGCCTTTCCTCGCCTCCTCTGCACACCTTTGTATCCTGGGCTCCCAGGGGGTCCAGGTTCCTATACTGTTAGGACCCAGCGTTCCATCAGCCCCCGTCCTGCCAGCAGGCTACGGTCACTCCCACCCCAGTGAGCTTCTGGTCACCAGTGAGCAGGCACAATTGTTTCCCTCTCAAAGACCAGGGGGCAGATGCAGGCTGGACTTGGGTCACCCAGAGATGTCTATTTATAAACCATCCCGATAAGCACAATCTGCCCTGCTCAACCTAGGCCTTATTCCACTGCAAAGCTAATTCTCCCAGGGGCAAGCTGAACATTTCCTGTACCAGCCAGACTGGAAAGACGAGCCCCATGGAGGGGCAAGGAGCTCCAGAGCTAGTCATTGTTTCTGCAGGGTCCAGCTCACAGGCTGGACAAGCTGGAATGCTTACTGCTGTTTGTGTGGAAAACAGCCCATCTTAAGGCGTGGTACAACAGGGGTCAGCAAACATTTTCTGTGAAGGGCTGTGTAGTAAAGGTTTAGTTTTTTCCAGCCACACAGCCTGGGGCAGTTGTGAGCTTCAGCCAAAGACATTATGTAAATGAATGAGTATGGCTGCGTGCCAATAAAACTTTATTTATAAATCCAGGGGCCCAGCCCACAGCCTTGGTTTACCAACCACTGTAGAAAAGGGAACACAAATACTGGAAAATTAGACCTCACTTAACACAAACATTCGTTAATCTACTCTCCAGGACTCCTATATTTTGGGTTTTAAAAAATATTACTTCAAATATTGTTTGTTATAATTGGGCTAGATATGTTGAAAGAAAGGATTCATAATTCAGTCTTTTTAAAAATGGCCTTTATTTTCTAGGGCAGTTCTAGGTTCTTAGCAGAACTGAGCAACTAAGTGAAAACTACAGAGATTTCTCATATAGTTTCTCCCTCACCCCCCATGCATAGCCCTCTGCATTATCAATATATCCATGGGGGGTGTTAAAAATCCTTCTTAATAACTTCTTAAGGTTAATCACGTAAGGTCTATTTAACTTTACACACGTATTCAATGTTGTTCTTCTTAAGGATCAGTTCTCCATGAGGGAGAAAAAGATACGATGATAGCTTCAGGAAAGCCCACCTGTCTGGTTGGGGACCCCTGGGGTGGAAGAACACACAGCCTGGGGGGCTTTCCCTGCTGAAGCCACACATGCTCTCAGAGTCCATGGGCCATGAGGTCCTGATGACCAAGTGTCCTCTTTGTTACAACTAGTAGGATCCTGCCTGACCCAGCAGTGGGGGACACAAGAGAGCCAGTCTCCCACCCTAGAACCTGTAAGGTCGCACCCATTTGACAACATAGCGCCCTGGACACACCCAAGACTTGTGCCCACTCAGCCATGTGGGAGCAGCGTGTCCTGAGGGATGCACGGAAGGACCAAGTCACACCCGTCTATAGTATATCCTCTGTTTCCTCACGGTGCAGACGGCAGTCCGTCACCACGGCACATGCTGCGCACGGAGAAACTCAGCCCCGACACGGCCCTGGCCACTCACAGCGCCCTGCACAGAGCCCTGGCACAGGGTGGGCAACCTCCCAGCCCCGCCGGCCCAGAGTGCACACTGCTGCAGCCCGTGGGAGCTCGTGCCTCCCAGCCTCTGCGAGGGAACCAGACCGGCATCTGGCCCTACCTTCCACTCTCCGCAAGTCGCGCTGCTTGTTCTCCGGGCCTCCCAGGAACCGGACAGGATCCTGACTCTTCCAGCAGCCTGGCTTTGCCCAGCAGCCAAAATTTCTTCCCTTGTCAGCCAGACTGCCCAGAGACAGAGGGGAATGGATGCAAGACCCAGACCTCTTAATGTTCACAAACCTGCCCACCTGAGGAAAATCAGGGACCAGAAGCTGGCCAGACACTGGAAGCTGAGGAAGCGTACCTAAATAGAGACCCGGCCGGGGGAAACCAAATGGTGTTCTTGGTGGGGAAGAGGCAAACAGTCCCCACTGCAACACCCGCGTGGTGTCATGTAACAGTCAGATTAAACAAACAGCCTCAGCAGCTATTTTTACATCCAGATCGGCCACGGGTAATAGATAACTTGGGGAGTGAGAAATTGCTTGCCTCTTAGCCGGATCCTAACCCAGGATTCCAACTTCTATTCAGATTGATTTTTAATACTATTCTAGTGCTGAGATTCGAATAAAAATCTCCCAAGATGCAAAGGAAAACATTTGTTTAGGGAAACATTATAAACACTCCTGTGTGCCTTGGAACCAGCGCCCAGAGGCCTGCTGATGCCCCGGGGCAGAAATAGCCCGTTTCATCATCGGCTCGGAGGACCGCAGCCTGCATTCCTCGAGTAAGGAACCGTCCTGGGCTGTGCTTTTGGAGCAAAATAACATGCCTGGCTGCAGGCTGGGGGAAGGCTAGCCTGGGGTTTCAGGATGAGAGTTGCTGAAGGATGTGAAATAATCAGAGAAGAGGTAAGGTAAGTGCCCACTGCGTGAGCCTGGCCGTGGCAGATGTGGTTGTTGGCAAGGCCCAGGTGCCAGGTTAGAGCTCCCCTCCTCCTCTCTGGAGGGCAGGCCTCTCCCCAGCCCTGAGGTGGGCTTATGTCTGCCTTCCCATGGCCACTTCCTATCTTGGCCTGGGGTCACCTGTTCCCCAAACTGCCCACAGACCCTCCCCCCCCAGACCTTTTCCAACCCTCCTGCCTTTGCTCACACCATGCCAGTTCCTGGGTGTTCTATTTACCTTCCCCCAAGCTGACCCTGGGAGAGCACAAGAGTTTTAATGCAGGAATTTCTTTCTTTCTTTTTTTCAAGATCCTTTCTCATACTCCCCTTCCCTGGGGCCTGGGAAGGCAGAAGTGCCTGGTCCCAGACAGGTGTCCTGCTCTGTGGATGCCCAAAGCCTTTGGAAGGCTGTGTTGCACTGTACCTCTGAATCTATTTGTGGACTGCCCTGCCTGCCCCCGTGGATTACTCACAGCCAGCGATCTCAGTCTCAGCCCTAACTCAAGGCCCGGCACCACCTCCAGCCTCGAACCCACGAGTAGGAGGATCCCAGGGAGACAGGTCTATGCACTTCAGTTCAAACGAGTCACAAAGAACAGCTCCTCGTGGCCCTGCAGATGGAGTGGTCAAGACCTCCAACAAGCAGGACGATCCAGCCCTTCCTCCTCCTGGGAGCCTCTAAACTTATCTTTTGAGGACCTGTCTGTGGGGGTACCTGCTCACTGATCAGCACTCAGAGATGCTTTGAGGGACACCCACAGTGAACCCCTTGATTCTACCCACCCCACTTACCTCCCCTGAGTGTCAAAATCAATGCTAGCCAACCTGAAGAATCAATTTGAGAGATCAACCAGCATTAAACAAAACAAAACAATAAATGGGATTTAGAGCGCTAGCCTCCTGTATTTCCGCCAAATCACTCAGCCTCTCTGTGCCTCGATTTGCTCATCTCTGAGATGGGCAGATGGCCTGTGCTCTGTGGGGTTGAAGATCAAATAAGCTCATGTACAGATATGCTTCTATGTTACACAGCTTCTCAAATGGTAGGCATTCACTTGTTATTTTCTTCCCTGATTTTTGCCACGTCTTCAACCATCTGTACCATCGTTTACTTATCTTTCGGTAAAGAGCATTCAAATTGACTTATTTTTAAAAAAACAGAGCTTTGGGGTCAACAGCAATACCTGAAAAATCCTGGATTTGAAGCTCTAGTTTTTTAAATCCACCCCCCACCCCCACCACCGCAATTATACATTGGAACAAATATACAGCCAGTTTGTATGCTATCTGCTTTTGCCCCTAACCATTTTGTTCTGGATTTTAGGAAAAGTTGCATTTCTAAATCCCATTTTAAGGAGGAGTTTGTTTTGAGGAACGGGTAACCTGAGCTGAAACCATTCAACAGGGCCCCTTACTTTCCTCCCACTCCTCAGAACGTTTCTTCCCCAGCTTACTTTTAATTCTTCACAGATGGAGAACATGACCTCATGTCTGGTTTAGGATCCTAGAAGTGGTGAGCTTTGCTGTGTGGCAGGTGCTGATGGTGTTTGCTTGAAGTGGCTGGTTGGGAAAAGAGAACTGTAAGGATGGTTCAGGAAACATTTGGGGGCAGGGCAGTGGCTGGCAGCTCTGTCAATGACGTCAGCAGGAGGGGTCGAGAGAGAACAATAAAACGCAGTTGACCCGGCAAAAGCCTGTCCTGGGAGCAGGAGCTCTCAGAGTTTGGCCTGGGACCCCATCCAGCTAGGCTGACCACAGCTGACCACTGTAGCATCTGATTTCCCCCAGAATGTGCCTCCAGCTGCCCTGTCCCAGAGACCCCATGTCTGGCTCACTCCTGGTGGGGCACTGGTGTGGACCACCCCAGGCACAAAACACAGCCAGACGACTCAGTCCAAGCTCCACCAAGAGCTCAGGGTCTGCATGAGCCAGAGCTGGCATCTTTCCGGGGGGACGGGCCCAGGCAAAGTGGCCACTCTCTCCCAGTCCAGGAGCTGTGAGCTGCGTGGAAAGAATGTGAATGAAGACACAATTCTAAATGTAGAATCACGAACGCTATGTGAGCCGGCTCCCTGGTCATCCAGAAAAACAAGGCCTGGTTGTACACTCTGCAAGAGCATAAATAAAGCTGTCCTCAGGCGGCGTGCTCTGGCGAACACTCCTTGCGGTGACTTCACTGCCTCCGGCTCTCCACAGAACCTCTGGAGCATCGTGGGAGCTGCCTGGCAGCACGGGTGAAAATGGCCTCACTCCTGTCTGGACGTGCGTGGTGCCACTAACTAAATCTGGGGACAGATCTGCTCTGTTCTTCATCTGTACTAGTTAGAAACACTGAGACGCTGGTAAAGGAGGGCAATGCGGAATGGGTCCTTCAGGCCAGTTTCCACTTCTGGGTGTTTGAAGTTCACATCTCTGCACATAATGTGAGGCAGCTCCCTTGATCCTTCCGCTCTCGAGATGTGGTTGTGCGGAACAGCTTGTCCGAGTTTTGTTTTCCAGTGCTCAGCCTTCTTTAAGAGTTGTTTGCATACATGTCTTCAGGAAGTTGGTGCTTTCCCAAGGCTTAATAATCACATGTATAACAACAACAGAATAGTAATGCTGGTGCACACAGAAAGCCTTTGCTCCGTGGCCTGCACCGTTCTGAGCCCTTATGTAAATGGGCCCCCCGCTGTACTCTGCCTTGGGGCCCAGCACCATTTTGTTCCTTCACTGTGAATTGCTTCCTGCTGGAGAGTTAGGGAAAGATAAGACGGGGGAACCTCTATTTGCTGAGCACCCATTATGTGGCAGGCACTGTCTGATTATCTTTTCTCCCTATATGTGATGACTGTTCATGCGCCCTCTTTCCAGATGAGAACACTGAGGCTTGCAGAGGTCCTGGATGCCACATGACTAAGGTTGGCTCTGAGGACGCAGAAGAGGGTTCGTCTTCTGACCTGTCTGGACAGTAGTCCCTCGCAGGCGTCCTAGCCGCTCTAGCCAATCACTCTGTAAGTCTAAGTGCAGGGAGCACGGCTTCCTTCCATCCACCTGTTCTGCTTGCCTCCCTCTGGGGGAGAGAGTAAAGTCTGGCCAGGGCATCTCCTTGGCTACTGATTTGTTTTGTTAACTGTGGGATTCTGTACCTGAGTGTCAGCACAGTGAAAGGGTGTCCTCAGGGCGGCTGGCAGAGTGGGGTGTCCGCAGCAGGACACTTCTCATCCTCAGGGCGGCTGGCAGAGTGGGGTGTCCGCAGCAGGACACTTCTCATCCTCAGGGCGGCTGGCAGAGTGGGGTGTCCGCAGCAGGACACTTCTCATCCTCAGGGCGGCTGGCAGAGTGGGGTGTCTGCAGCAGGACACTTCTCACCTTCAGACCCTTTCTTCAGGTGGATCTCCTTACCAGGAACTCAGAGTTAGTGGCTTTGAGAAGGGATGGGGCATGATAATGGTGCCCAGCGCAGAAGGGCTGGATTTATTTGGGGGCCACTATTTGTAACGCGTGGCTGGAAAACAGGCCACTGGCCCAGGTCACTGAAGATCCTTCCTTAGAGATGCTCCCCCTGTCTGACAAACCAGGGCCAGATTGGTGGCTGTCAAAGTCAGTTGAGGGCTACATGGTCTGGGAGCTCTCTTTGAGGCCTTTCCTTTGGGACTCTTGGCTTAGGACTTCACAATGAAAGATTTAAAAGAAAAACACAGAAACTGTCCTGTGAAATGAAGTAAATCCACTCTATTAAACTACTACCAAACACCAACAAAATCAGGGTAACCAGCCGAGAGGTTAGCCACTAGGAGGGACCCGGAAACGGGCCAGGAGGCGCGTGAGGGGCCAGGAGCTGGGCTCCATCTGTGTTCCTGGAGGGCGTGCTGGTGAACTTTTTCTGTAAAAGGCTGGAGAGTATATGCTTTGGGCTGTGTGGGTCAGACCGCCTTTGTCAGCGCTCTATTCAGCCATGAAAAGCAGTTAGCGATGCTTTGTAGATGAAGAGGTGGGGCTGCATTCCAGGCAAACGTTACTTATGGACACGGAGATTTGAATTTCACGTCATTTTCACATATTGCAGAATATTCTGGCTTTGATTCTCTCTCCTCTTCAGATATAAAATCCACTCTCAGCTCACGGCCGCTACTAGACCCTGTGGGCTGTGGCCCACCAGGCTCCTTGGGCCACGGTGGGTTCTTTACCACTAGCGCCACCTGGGAAGCCCACTCTCGGCTCACAGGGCTGTGCAAAAGCAGGGGCAGATGGATTTGGGCCATGGTGTGCCAGACCTGAGCCACGCCACCCGCTTTGGTTTCCACCAACCACATGTGGCTAGTGAGTGCTTGAAACCTAGCTGGTCTGAACTGAGAAATGCTCTAAGTGTAGAATATACACTTATATTTCAAAGACTTAGTACAAAAAAACCCCGCAAAGTATCTTCTTAGTAGTACTCTGTATTGAATATTGTATTGAACCAGTGCTGAAATGGCGATACTTTGAATATTTTGGCTTTAATAGAATATACTGTTAAGCTTTAGCTGTCTTATATACTGTGTGTATTTTGATCCTCAAAACCACCCTGGGAGGAAGCCATGCCTATCTTTTCCCAGATGGAGAACAAGGTCAGAGAGGAGAAATCCCTTGCCCCAAATCATGTAATTGGTTGTAGAGCTGGTCTCAGAATCAGGTGTCCCTGTCTTCCCAGACTGCATTGTGTTCCCCTGATGCCTTAATTATTAAGATGCTGCGGAAGCAGGGCCTTCCTGGAAGAATTGCTGCTCCCTACAATACAGAGAGGTGATGGCTGGCTTTGCAGAGCAGCCTGACTGTGGGAAGGAGGATCTGGAGGCAGGGTTGGGGTGCACAGCCCCAGGGAGCCCTCTTGCTGTCCTGCACCCCTAGGCATTGCCTGCCCCCTTTTCCCCAAGCAGCAGCTGGAGAAGAAGGCTCTGGTTTCTCCTGCGTCTACTTCTGGCACAGGGGAGCACAACTGTTTGACCTCAGAGCAGAAGTGAGGTAAGGGTCACCACTTACTCTGGCTCCAGCCACACCTGCCTCCTTGCTCTGCTTTATATTTCCCATCCTATCCTGCCCCGGGGCCTTTGCAGCTGCGGACTCTGTCTGAAGTACTTCACCTCTGTCTTTACACAGTTCCTTCCTTTTCCCCATTCAAATGTCTGCTACCAGCACTGTTTACAATAGCCAGGACACGGAGGCAACCTAGATGTCCATCGGCAGACGAATGGATAAGAAAGCTGTGGAATATTACAACACAATGGAGTATTACTCAGCTGTTGAAAAGAATGCGAAATGAAACAAATGAATCTAATGTGTCAGGGGCATAATTTCACCAAGGGGAATTATTTCAAATGGTTTCAAACTACATTAGTTTGTTCTAACATTCGTAAGGAGGGTATACCCGAACATAAAATCAACTGTAAAGTAAAATCTTAAATTGTTCTCAGAAACATAGATCGATATAGATAAAGCAAATTAGGAAGTATGTTAGTGTCATGAGAAAACAAGGTCATTTTTTAGTGTTGGAGAAAAGAGCTGCTAATATAAAAGCAAAATGGTAAGTGAAACTTGGTAACATTTATTCGATATCAATATACATTATATAAAATCAAGTATGCAAAAGTATGAAATCAAGATATAGTTTCTCTTAAAAACAGAAAAGCATTTCTTAAAAGGCCTGAAAATAATAACCAACACCATAGCAATGACTCTCCTCTTTACCAACATTTCTGTCTCTGAAGATAGCTCATTAAAAATTAACAGAAAATGTGTAAGAAGAGGCTGAGACCTCTGGTCACACCAAAGGTAGGCAGGCTGAGAAAGATGGCAGATGATGTGAAAATAACTCAGGAGTCAACTGAAGAGGTTCCCACAGCAACAGATGGAACAGGTCACATTAGTGCAAATAAAGGCCTGGCTAGGTTGAAGCATTGAGCATGTTTGAACGCATGAGCTCATAATGATACTGAAAAGAAAAAAACCCCAAATCAAAACCCAGATAACTCAAACAACCCTCCATGGTCCTCTTGGAGGATGGAGGGAGCAGGTTCATCCTTCTGAAAAGTTGAAAGTCACCTGACTTTCCTGTGTGAACGACACCCAGTAGTCCAAAGAGCCAGGTGATGAGTGAGGAAGAGGGCGTTACCATTCCCTGCTCCAGGGGATCTTCCCGACCCAGGGATTGAGACCTCGTCTCTTGCATCTCCTGTACCGGCAGGCAGATCCGTTACTGCTAGTGCTACCTGGGAAGCCCCAGTAAAGAAGGGAGGGTAGGACCGGAAGATTATCATTTTCCAAACCCCTGACAAATGATGATCAAGACAATGATTCCTGAGGGACTCCTATATAAACACACAACACCCATGATGTGCTCTTGCCAAGCAAAAACAAACCTAAACCAGAACAAGTCTCTGCCTCTGGACTGAACTACCTGATTATAGGAATAACAGGGACGGAGGAGACTGTTAAGTGACACCACAAGGAAGCAATCAGCAAGGTCCAGGGCATGGAAAACTCTACAGGGCAAGCGGCCGACTTCCTTAACAAATAAGCCACTGAAATCAAAGTGGGTGGAAGCCGTGGATTATGAGGCACCTGGAGACACAGGGATTAAGCGCCGCACGCAGACGCTCTTTGGCTCTTGGTTCTAACACACCCTCCAGAGCAAACATTTGTAAGACACTCGGGTAATCTGAATGCTTCCTGGGTATTTGATGTTATTCAGGAATTACTGCTAATGTTTTAGACATGAAGATGGTATTTGAAAAAAGCAGCTTTATTATTTATCAAGATCTACACCAATGCTTCCCAGGTAGCACTCGCGGTAAAGTACTCGCCTTCCAATGCAGGAGGCGTAAGAGATGCGGGCTTGATCCCTGGGTCATGACGATCCCCTGGAGGAGGGCGTGGCGGCCCATTCCAGTACTCTTGCCTGGAGAATCCCACGGACAGAGGAGCCTGGCAGGCTACAGTCCATAGGGCTGCAGAGAGTTGGATATGACTGAAGTGACTTAGCACGCATGCACGCTAATATTTAAGAATGAAATGATATGACATCTGGGACTTATTTCTGAGTGATGCAGTGTATGGAGAAATGAGTTGGAGTATATGAAACAAGATTTTTGAAGAGCTGGGAGAGTTGGGTATTTGTTACACTGTCTTCCGAACTTGTGTTACATTTGAAATGTTCCATAATTTTAAGAAAATAGAAAATTCCCTGGGACAGGAAGGAGAGAATGAGAGGGTCAGAGTGAGCCGAGGGGAAGGTGGGAGCTTCTGCGAAGAGGAGAGACACAGCAGGGAGCCGGACACCAGCAGGCTCCGCGGGAGCCAGGGCGAGACCTGAGACCGTCCGAGAACCACGTGGCTGAGGAGGTGGCACCTGGGCCTGCCTGGCCAGTCCCTCAGACTCCAGTCTGTCTGGTAACCTCACTTAGGGTTATCTGATATAAAGTGGCTTTAGCGAGGCCAACAGCTCTACAAATGTTGGCAGGTACACAAAGCATCAGAAACAGCTAAATGCCCAATTTTAGAGTTTGATTGGCTAAGGCTAGACTTAAAAATTAACACATTAAAATAGAAGAAAATATTGTGTAAGAGCATTAAGTAATCAGTGGCTTCCCTGGTGGCTCAGATGGTAAAGTGTCTGCCTGCAATTCCAGAGACCCAGGTTCGTTCCTTGAGTTGGGAAGATCCCCTGGAGAAGGAAATGGCAACCCACTCCAGTACTCTTGCCTGTAAAATCTCATGTACAGAGGATCCTGGTAGGTTATAGTCCTTGGAGTTGCAAAGAGTTGGACACAACTGAGCAACTTCACATGGTTCCGTGTTTCCATTAAGTAATCAAGTAAAGATGGAGTTTATATAATTAATGTAAAAATGTATATATATTCATGGGAAAAAACTTAAAAATTGTAATAATGTAGTTACAGGGAAAAAAGTTCTCAAATAATATATAGCCCAGCGATAGGTAAAATGATACCTAAAACCAACAAATATTGCTTTGTCAGTAGAATATGGGCATGTGTTGATTTTTCCTTTTATTTTCTTTTAAATGATGGTGTGTTTTTCATTGAGATGATTTGCCACAGGGTGAAGAAAACCTGTTACTACTTTTGACGAGAGATTATGGTTGGACCAACTTGCAGGGAAACCTGAGTCCAGAGCTTTAGTGAGACACTTTCCGTTCCCCCGCCCCACACCCCCGGCTGGAGCCACCTTCGCTTGGCCAAGGTGGATGGTTAATTTCACTGGTGACATTAACGCCCCTGGAATGGATGTATGGGATGGTGGAGCTAAAAATATCCCAGTGCAGGGGCAGTTTCTCTAGGAAGCCCAGAGCTGTCTACTTTCTCCCAGGGGCTGGGGAGGCCACTCTCTGGCGGCCAGTGCTGCGAGGTGATAACCATGGCTGGGGTAAGATCTGCTTCTGGACCCTTGCACACGTTAAGGACCCCTTCTAGGCATTGCTTTTGCTGCAGAGGGTCACCTCGGGCCCTCACCACGGGGGCTGCCCAGCTCTTGTACCTGTAATCCCATCGGAGCTCTGGCTTCCTTTTGGGGAATGCAAGGCGGCAAGGCCCCTGCCCGTCCTCGGCTCCTCCACATCCTCTCACATCCTCCTGTCCAGTTTTAGAGAAGAGTGGGGGAAGCAGATACCCATGGTGGGACCAGAGCTGGCTAAGGTGCCCTGGGAGGCTGGACCTGAGTCAGACTGTATGCTCTGAGATGAGCGGTTCTGCAGGTCACCATGTCCGCTCCAGGTTCACTACCTGACATTTGGGTCTCAACCCTCCAAGACTATTACTGCTTCCAGAAGCTTCCAGCAGCCCAAATACAGACAGCTGCAAGGTTTTTGCACAACTTCATGGGTATTCTTGCCTGGAGAATCGCCATGGACAGAGGTGCCTGGCAGCCCATGGGGTTGCAAAGAGTTGGACATGACTGAGCGACTCAGCACACACACACACACACACACACACACACACACACACACACACGGGCACCCACTAGTTGGAGTTCTGTTGGCGTGAATGGCCTGCAGAGGGCTATCCCACTGTTTACAAGGCACTGGCTCTCTGTGCAGCCCTTTGAGGAGGGCTCCGGATGCAGCCTCATCATGTCCCACTTTCCTGCAGAGGGAGCGGGGTCCTGGGGACTTGTGGAAGGCAAATGGTGAGTCCAGCAGATAACAGAGCTGGGGTCAGATCTAGGGCACCCAACAAGCCTTCCAGGGGCGTTCTGGCTCTCTCCTGGCCTTCTTGGAGGAAGCAGCACACACCCTTCCTTGCACACCCCTCATTCTCAGCTCCAGTCCTCAGGGTCGCCTAGTGCAGTCTATGGCCAGAGGGGACCCAAAAGGCTGCAGGAGGCTTTTGCTCTAAAGTAATTTGGATTGGTTCAGTTCAGTTCAGTTCAGTTCAGTCGCTCGTGTCCAACTCTTTGCGACCCCATGAATCGCAGCATGCCAGGCCTCCCTGTCCATCACCAACTCCCGGAGTTCACTCAGACTCACGTCCATCGAGTCAGTGATGCTATCCAGCCATCTCATCCTCTGTCTTTCCCTTCTCCTCCTGCCCCCAATCCCTCCCAGCATCAGGGTCTTTTCCAATGAATCAACTCTTCGCATGAGGTGGCCAAAGTACTGGAGCTTCAGCTTTAGCATCATTCCTTCCAAAGAAATCCCAGGGCTGATCTCCTTCAGAATGCACTGGTTGGACCTCCTTGCAGTGGTTAGCAGCCTTTAAAGCCTGGGAGGTTCGGGAGGCGGGTGTGGCAGTGGCATCTCCGACTACTTTTCACATGGAAGGTCGGGCACCACTGGGTGGCGGGATGTGCGGGGCTGCCCCTCCAGACGAGGCATGTGCCCTCCTGCTGGCCACCAGCTAACTTCATCATTTTCATACCTGCCAGGACTGTTTGCAACTCCATTCTGAGCAGGGGATGGCTTAGGGTGTGCTGGAGAGGGATGGTCTCCCCAAAAGCCAGCTGGGGGGCCGGACCCTGAACACCCTGCCTATCAACCTCCTTGCCAATGGACACCCTCAAACACTCAGAGAACTGGGTGTCACGTTGAGCTGAATTAAACCTTGAAGAACACGTAAACTAGGAAGCGTTCCACCGGCATTAATACTGAATAAGGCTTATCTTCAGGAACATTTACCTGCTGTGAGCAGATATGTCTTCATGAAATATGAAATCCACCCAAATTTATTAAAACCGCCTGCGTCTAAGTGGGAACTCAAACCGAGCAGCCCTCCTTTAGAGCCTCATTATTATTACAGCATTATTTATTTATATCCTACCCTAAGACAGACGTGATGTAATCCAGTAATTAAGATTGTTATGATTGAATATTTATTAAGCACCTACAATAAGCCAGCCACTGATCCACATAAAATGAGTCTCTCTCCTCCAGAGCTGCCATCTTGCTGCCATGGGGAGCTCAGCGCCTCTCATAGGGGAGCAGGCAGGAGCTTAATGGATTTTGTCTTCCCTGAGCAAGCCTGAGAGAAATGACGCTGATCAGAAATTGGGCCCAGTTTAGTCTCGCAGTTCAGTTGGAGTGAAATGAAAACAATCCATCGCTGGCTTGGAGAAGAGATGGGTGTGCGTGCAGAGGAGCTGTCCACCCCACACGAGGCATCTCAGAGCCCCGGGTAAGCGGGGCTGTGGCCCCCTCTGGGTGCCTCTGGGGCAGTAGGTGTGGGCAACTTCCTGTGCACGTGTAACTCACCCCCAGGCCCAGATTGTGCTGTTCTTTTGTACTTCATGTAAAATTAGCCCCTGCTCGCCAGATTAGGGCTTCCCAGGTGGCTCACTGGGTAAAGCATCTGACTGAAACGCAGGAGACGCTGGTTCAATCCCTGGGTCAGGAAGATCCCCTGGAGGAGAGCATGGCAACCCACTCCAGTATTCTTGACTGGAGAATTTCACGGACAGAGGAGCCTGGCAGGGTATAGTCCATGGGGTCGCAAATGGTCGGACACGACTGAAGCAGCTGAGCACTCACACACACGCACTGCCAGGTCACACTCAGCACAGGCTGGGTCTCTGTGCTAGCATGGGGGCCGCCAAGGGAAGCAAACACAGCCTCAGGCCTCCTGGAAGTCCCCAGACAAGGTCCCAAGGGAGCGTCCTCCATCTGCCCAGTCCCACTGCTCCAGGACAGCCTGTGCAAAGTCCGGGCTTCTTGTCTGCCGGGCTCTCCCTTTCCATCTTCTGTGTTTCCCCACACTGGGCTGCTTCTCCCTAAAAGGACCTGCTGGGTTGTGAGCTGGCCAAGAGAGAGCCTGTAGGCTGGGCTGTCTGGATTCTACCTGGACTCTGTGCCTGAGCATTATTTGTAGAGTGAAAGAGTAAATAAATGGATAAAAGCACTAAGGGGTCAATGAACGAAACACCGCTGTAAATGTATACCTGGCATTGATACATGAACTTCTATGACCAAGCGCTTCCCTAGTGGCTCAGATGGTGAAGAATCTGCCTGCAATACAGGAGACCCAGGTTTGATCCCTGAGTCAGGAAGATCCTCTGGAGAAGGGAATAGATGCCCACTCCATTGTTCTTGCCTGGAAAATTCCATGGACAGAGAAGCCTGGCGGGTTACAGTCCATGGGGTTGCAAAGAGTTGACCACGACTGAGTGACTAGCACTTAAACTCCACCATCACTGCCTGGAAAAACCTAGTCTCAATTCAAAGATCAAAGAGTGCCAGAAAAGGGACTTACAGGGGCACTCACTCACTCCTTCAATCCCTGTGCTGCTATAGTTCTGAGTACTGGAGGCCCTGAGACGCACACCCGGGCCTGACCCCCACCCAGGCTCAGCATTTCAGAGCTCCCTGCTGGCAGGAGGTGGGGATTGCAGGTCGTGTTTTCACCATCACCAGGGAGATGTGTGTGTGTGTGTGTGTGTGTGTGTGTGTGTGGTAAAGCCAGAGAATCTCTGCCCAGGCTCCCAGGCTGCTGGTCCCTTGGTGCTCAGCTTCTATAGGAAAAATTGCCTAAGGTGCAAGGAAGCCGAGAATGAGCTGAGGAGGTATCCATCAGAGACTAGCTTGAATTTGGTGTTTGAAGGATGGTTTCGGGGATGAGAAAGCATTAAAATGGTCTGTGAGCAGTATGCAGAAGGGGGAAATGATGCCACAAACTTAAAATGGTGAGGCATTCCAACAGCTGGTGCAATTAAAAGGTGTATTGGAAACTGAAAGGGCTAAGAAGCCGTCTGCATTCTCCCTTTGGGATGAGGGCTCCTTCTTCTCGCCTTTCCTCCCGCCCTCACTTCCTCTTGTATTTCCTTCCTTCCTAGTAGAATTTATTTTTCTCATTATAGACAATCTGACAATTTAGGAGTGGAGGAAAGAAAGTAGAGGGAAAAACCCACTCAGGGAGGTTGACATGGGGGAGCTGTGTCTGTGTTGGGTAGGGGTATATGGGAGATTCCTAGACCTTTCACTCTGTCTTGGTATGAACTGAAAGAAAACTGCTCTTAAAAATTAAGTCTGTCAAAAACAAAAGCAAAAACCACCCTCTACCCATAAGTCCCATGCACTATTATTCAGTCACTTTTTTTTTTAACATAGTTGTGCTCATACCATCTGGATAATTTCTTAACTTTCTTTTGCCATTAAACTTCGTAACAAAAGCATCTATTTCCATATTATGAATTCTTCTGAAACATTTTTTGTTGAAGTACAGTTGATTCACAATACAGTGCTCGATTCTGGTGTACAGCTGAGTGATTATGATAGACAGAGATTATAGTTCTTTCTCAGATTATATCTGATTTGTGTTATTGCAAGATACTGAGTACAGTTACCTGTTATATGGTAGGACCTTGTTGCTTGAATATTATATTTTATACGTAGTAGTCTGTATCAGCTGATCCCAGACTCCTAACTTATCCTTCCTCCTCTTCTCCCTTTGGTAACCACGGTTTGTTTTCTCTGTCTGTGAGTCTGTTTCTGTTTTGAAAATAAGACCATTTGTATCATAGTTTAGATTCCAACTATAAGTGGTATCATTTGATACTTGTCTTTGTTTGCCTTACTTACCATGATAATCCCTAGGTGTGTCCATGCTGCTGAAATGGCATCGTCTCATCCTTTTTTTGTGGCTGAGTAGGATTCCACCGAATACGTGGACCGCGTGTTCTTATTCCGTTCGTCTGCTGATGGGCGTTTAGGTTGCTTCTGTTTCTTGGCTATTGAAAATAGTGCTGCGCATTCAATTGGGTGCATGCGTCTTTTCAGACTAGAGTTTTTTCCCGGGTGTGTGCCCAGAAGTGGGATTGCTGGGTCATGTGGCAACTCTGGCTTTTTAAGGACCTTCCATACTGTTTTCCACAGTGGCGGCACCAGTTTGCCTTCCCACCAAGAGTGCTGGACGGTTCCCTTTTCACCACATCCTGCCCAGCGTGCGTTGCTTGTGGGCTTTTCAGCGAGGGCCGTTCTGAGTGCTGTGTAAGGTGATACCTCACTGTGGTTTAATTTGCATTTCTCTAATAATTAGTGATGTTGAGCATCTTCTCATGTGCGCGTTGCCATCTGTATGTCTTCTTTGGAAAAATGTCTATTTAAGTCTTCTGCCCTTTTTTTCAATTCGATTTATTTGTTGGGTTTTTTGTTTATTTGTTTGAGTTGTATGAGCTGTTTATATATTTGTTCAGTCACATCATTTGTGAATATTTTCTCTCAGTCCGTAGACTGTTTTTGCATCTTATTTATGGTTTCCTTTACTGCACAAAAGTTTATGTTTGATTAGGTCCCACTTGTTTATTTTTGCTCTTTATTTCTAATGCTTTGGGAGGCTGACCTGAGAGCACTGCTATTGTTTATGTCAGAGAATGTCTGCCTGCGTTCTCTTCCAGGAGTTTTACAGCGCCCTGTCTTGTATGTGAGTCTTTAAGCCATTTGGGGTTTATTTTTGTGTGTGGTGTGTATGGTGTTCTCACGTCATTGATTTACGTGTAGCTGTCCAGCCTGCCCAGCACCGCTTGGTGAAGACGCTGACTTTTCTCCGTCTTTCATTCTTGCCTCCTCTGTTGGAGGGTAACTGACCGCAGACTTGCGGGCTGACTCTCGGGCTCTCTGTTCGGCTCCATCGATCCTTATGCCTGTTTTTGTGTCAAGAGCGCATTGTTTTGATCACTATAGATTTGCAGTATTTTCTGAAGTCCGGGAAGATTATGTCTCCGGCTTTGTTCATTTTCCTCAGGATTGCTTTGGCAATTTGGAATCTTCTGTGACTCCATATAATTTTTAGAGTTATTTATTCCAGTCCTGTGAAAGATGTCATGGGTAATTTGATAGGGATTACATAAAACCTATAGATTGCTTTGGGTTGTATGGCCATTTTGACAATGTAGTCCTTGCAATCCAAGATGAAATATTGTTTTAAATGGCTTGATATTCCAAATTATGGAATTTCAATGTATTTGGCTCCTTAGGAAATGCTACAATGAAGATGTTTATAGGCAAGATGTTTTTATTTGGATTTATTGTCTCAAGATGTATTTGCAGATGTGTGATTATCGGATTGAAGAGATTCACATTATCAAGCCCTGTATGCGTACATCTTGCCAAATTGCTTTCCACTGCCACCAGTGATGAGTAAGCCTGCCTGTTTGACCACGTCTTTGGCAGCATAGGGTATTTGCTTTTTATGGCTCCTTGCTACTATGGGCTGTAAGAGACAACCTTGGTTATAACTTAGACCAGGTGTACAGTGCCCTTGGGGTGACACAATTACAGGGCAAATGGGGCAGGGTTCTCAGCCAGGCACAGGGCGAGGCAGCCTTCCTATTACCCACGCTGGGAGCAGAGGGAGGAAGCCTAGGTGAGCGCAGGGCCCAAGCTGCTCTTTAAGGCAGCCTGGGGGTGCTACGAGACAGCACGGTCTAATGTAAGGGGCTGTTTAGAGCTCTGCGTGGGCTTGAATCCATTTTTTCTCTAAACTATTGGCTGTGTGCTTTTGGGCACAAAGTTACCTCCTACGTCTCTGCTTTCTTTAATATACATCTCGAGACTAGAAGGCTCCCAGGAACAGCTGTTTGGGGATATAAAGGGATAACCTTCCCACAGGAGAACTTCGAGAAAGGCAAGTCCCTTTCTTCTTTCTGCTTCACTCCCAGATCCCCCAGGAGTCAGGTCACAGCCGGCTGCAGGCCAGTGCAGTGTCTCCACTGGAGCTGGAAAGGACAGAGCCCACCCCTCGGCAAGCCCTGCTTGCTGCCCTGCAGCTCTGGATGTTGCTGCCCACGCTGTGCCTGGCATACCCCACACATGGGTGAGGCCAGGCCATTTAGTGTTCTGTGGGGTGAGTGTCTTGAGGCCAGCCTCGCATCATTTTTCTTCCTTGTCTTTGGGATGAGATCATGAGAGTCGAGCCTGGTAATTGCTCAGGAAAATAAGGCTCCTTTTTAATCAGGTGCTAAAAGTGCTTTCAGCAGCCTCGTGCAGTGCTGCTGACGGGAGCAGCTTCCAGCCAATATTGTGATGCTTCAAAGAGCAGAGGTAAGACTGCTTCTGGGGAGGAAGCACCATCACACCTGCCCCCAGCCTTGATTTCCTCGGACCATTGAACACACAGGTCAAATTCAGAGATGGGAAATACCGATGTGTCTGCAACACAGCTATTGCTGAGTCCCCCGTTGAGCATTTAGGCAACCCCTTCTCTGCGTGTTCCATTCAGTTTCTTTGTCTGTAGAATGGGGATACATCGGCTGAAACTTAGCTCGTTGGGTGTGAGGGTCAGGGGAAGAGGAGGGGGAGGCACAGAGCTTGCGGCGCTGTGTGCTTTTCATGTTATGCTTCATTTGCTCTTTTCAGAAGCTCCACGAGGTGGGGAGCACGATTACGTGGGATGAAGATTCACCTGCTCACAGTTCAGTCCCCCTTCCCCGGGCCCAAGCGCTGTCTGCACAGACTCCCTCCTATCGTTGCAGGCACCCGGGGGTGCAGGAGGAAAGCTTGGCTTTGTAACCCACAACCAACATGCTTCTTAGCCAGCTTGCGCAGAAACGGAGCTGACTGCTTTTGGCCTCCACCTCTAGGCCCAAAGCACCGGGCAAGTCACAAATCTCCCCAGCACTGGGGAAAACATATGTTCAGAAAGAGGAAACTTTGCTGAGCAGATCGTTAAGGCTGCGCGGCTGGGGCGGTACGGGGTGGAGGTGCTCTCTGCTACCCCCCTCCCCAGCCTTTTGGTTCTGCTCCTGATAACATGGTAGGTCAAGCATGTGGCTAAATATAGCCGCCCTCCCAGCTGGGCTGTCATCGGGACTGTCAGGAGCGTGTCCAAAGTTTTCAGACTGGAACTTCTCAGTTAAACTCAGTTATGGGGGGCAGGGATCTTGTTTTCAGAAGTCCTCCCCTCCGCCCCTTAAACTGTAGACCCAGGGACAGACCCCGTAGGGCCGACTAGAAGGCAGGGGAAGTCAGATGGGGGCAAAGAGCGCCTGGACCTGCAGACCTGAGCATGGCAGCAAGCTGAGTCCTTGAGACCCAAGTCTTGGGTTCCTATGCCCAACAGCCTTGGGAACACGGCTGCCTCACAGGCGCTGTCGGGCCCATCTTTAGGGCCAGGGTAAGTCACTGGCTCATCGCTGGCAGTGTGGGCACTTGGACAACCGTTGACCCTCTGAGCCACACTGGCCTCATGCGTAGGAGAGAGTCATGGTAACCTTATGCTCGCTGCTATAGCGAATAAAGGAAAACAAGAGAGTGCTTTCTGTTGAAGCGCCTCACTCTGGTGGAACTAGACTCTGCCACACGATACAGGCTTTGCCCTCTCTCCATCAGCCCTGCCGTGCAGGTATCTGGTTTGGCCCAGACAAACTGTTCTAAGCATCTCTGTGTGCTGGGAGCTTGAAGCTCCAAAAAATAATGAGTTCAAGGACACACAGACAGGATACAGCAGAGACAGGAAGATATTCATCTGATATGCCATCCTCCCTTTTCACCCAGGGACGTCACTTGTACTGTTCTCTGCTTTATTGGTCTGCGAATTCTTAAGGAGGAGGCCAACTGAGGATAGAGAGGCAGGGCTGAGGGAGGGAACTCAAAGGGGGCTCAGTCCTGATGGAGCAGGTTAGGGGGCCCAGGACTGCTGCACTGATCCATCTGAAAACCCTAGGGGCATCATTCTATGTCAGTGCCATCCCTGGATTTGTGCCATCCTTAGCCCGTGCAGCTAAATACAGTGGTCCCTATAGGGTCACTTTCTTCCAAGGCTGCCTTGGCCCCTGGAAGATACAGGCTGGGTGTGTTCAAACTTTTTCTCCAGCCTTCTGAGCTCTACAGGCTCCCAGTTTAGGAGGAGGGGTTGAAATTTGCTTAACTGAAGGGGTTTATTTTTATTAGTGTCTGTTTCCCCCTATCCAGTGGTGCAACGCACTGTAGGTAGTTTGTCTGGCTTTGAATCTTCCATTTATTCCAGAAGCATTTGTTTTGTAAATACTATGGGTCAGGCAATGGGATACAGCTGCGAACAAGACAGGATCTCTGCTTTCATGGAACTTACACTTGGGGCTTGAGGGTGGGGATTTCTAGATGAGGGTAGAGAGCAGACAGCACCAGGCCATGTGGAGCCTTGCTGGCCAGGGACATGGAGTTTGCATTTTATTCAGTGTTATAGGAAGCCAACGGTGGGTTTAGTCACAGGTCCAATAGGATCTGATAAACATTTGAAGAAGCTTTCATAGTGGCATTATGTACAATTGCTAAGATATGGAAGCAAGGTAGGTGTGCATCAACAGGTGAATGGATAAAGAAGAAGCGGCATACACACACACACACACACACACACACACACACACACACACACACACACTGGAACACTGCTCAGCAATAAAAGATGAAACCTTGCCTTTTGCAGCAATGTGAATGCACTTGGAGGGTATTATGCTAAGTGAGACAAGCCAGACAGAGAAAGACAAGCCCTGTGTGGTACCACTTATCTGTAGAATATAAAAAATACAATAAACTGGTGAATATAACCAAAAAGGAGACTCACAGGCATAGAGGCTAGACTAGCGGTTACAGTGGGGGGAGGGAAGGGAGGAGGGGCAATGTAGGGGCGGAGGATTAAGAGGCACAAACTGAGGCATAAGATAAGCTACAGGGATGTATTGTGCAACACGGGCAGTGTAGCCAGTATGTTATAGTAACTATAAATAGAGTATAACCTTTAAAATTGTGAATTACTTTATTGTATACCTTTAACTTATATAATATTATACATCAACTATACTTCAATGAAAAAATAAATACATTTAAGAAAGATTTCTCTGACTGCAGCATGGAAAAGGGAACGTTGTAGGATGAGATGGGGCAGGGCCAGTCGAAGGACATTGTAGGTGTTCAGAGGGGAGAAGGTGGCCTGGAAGGTCAGAGAAGAGAGGCAAGTGGGGAGGTTATTTGGGGTAGAATTTGGCTCTGGGCACTTGAATATGAGTGATGCGGAAGAGGAGACCCCAGCAGGACTCCCGGCGCCGAGTGCTCGCTCACACCGTCTGCCTCAGTTGGGGCAGCGTAAGCTTTAGGAAGCCACTGTGCAGTGGGCTGGTTTCCACCGCTAACAGGAGCGCGTCTGTGTAACTGATCGCAATATCGATTCATTTTAACAGTCACAGCAGTCTTACAAGACAGAGGTGCTGTGCTATGTCACTCTTAGTCATTCAGTTGTGTCCAATTCTGCGACCCCACGGACTGCAGCCCACCAGGCTCCTCTGTCCATGGGGATTCTGCAGGCCAGAATACTGGAGTGGGTTGCCATGGCCTCCTCCAGGGGATCTTCCCAACCCAGGGATTGAACCCAGGTCTCCCTCATTGCAGGTGGATTCTTTACTGTCTGAGCCCCCAGGGAAGTCCAAGAGAGGTGCTACTGTTGGCTAAATAGTTTGCTCAGCTCACTTGTCTGGTTGCCCAAGCATCCTGATTCCTCCAGAAAATTAGTCTCAGCTATAGCTGTCATCTCTCCCTCAGGCCTCCAGCTCTGGGTATCAGAGGGAGCTTGGTTTTCGCCCACTGCTGAGGGATCTGGTCCACACTGGAGAATTTCATGTATATCTTCCCCTTTAGACAGAGGACTGCAATTATTCCCCTTGTGAGTTTGCTAAAAGCTAAATGAACTGTCCCAACTCTCCGTCTCTGAAACAGATGAGATTTACCCTGGAGGGGATGTGGGGCTGCACTGAACCTCCCAGGGGGTCCGGCGCCCCTGCTGAGGGGCCCACTGAAAGACCTGAAGTCCCTGACCCCAGAGACGCCAGCAGTGTCTTTTGAGCCCATCTGGGAGTTTCTGCAGAACAAGAGCGCTCTCCCTCAAGCGGCCCCACCTAGACGCCTGCGTGCAGCGGCTGCTCCACGTGCCAGTGGGGAGGGCTTGTGAGGGCAGCTGACATTAGCACGTGGTCAGCATCACACACTCACAGGAGAGGAGAGAGGTGCACAAGGTGAACGGCGCGGGCCTTGGAGCCCCCAGGCCCCTGCCCTTTATCTTACATTGAAACTTCACCCCAGTATGTCTTTGCATGGATCACTGGGCAGTCCCCTGGTCATAAAGGCCTGTTCTTCTGAGTGCAGTGGGATGTGCCTGCTCAGAGTCTTGGGATGAATTGCCCCACGTGTGAGCTGGTGCACACATGCTAAGCATTGGTGTGCGTGCGGAAGCACCACAGCTCTCCTGTGGACCACGACAGAATCAGAATGAAGAGAGTGGCACTGGGTGCAGCTGGGGGCTCAGGTACAGATCTGTGCCTGGCCCCTCGCGCCTGTGAAGGAGGCATCATAATCTCCACCTCCAAGAGGAAGAAAATGGGGCTCTGGCTCACAGTAGCCCTCTACAGCAGGGTCAGCCGTGCACCCCACCCGCATGGCCTACCTCTCGATATGACCCCTTTGGCTCCCGCCTGGCCATCCATTGTGTTAACTGAGCGCTTGAACAGCATTTGAAGGCCAGGTTAGGTGCTTGAATATATTGCCACATTAATAACTTCAGGACATTTCAGGCAGCATTGAAATAGTAAATTAGGACACGACGGGCCATATATTCAAGGCAGAGAGCTGAAGTATCATTTTATTACATGTGCCATGGAATTAAAGGCTTAATTTTCTTTTAAAAGATGGTGATGCATCATTTCCTGCAGCCAGGTAAAAACAGTTAGCAGAAATGATTTATCTCTCCTTCCATTTAAAAATACGAAACTGGAATCCCAGGATCTAGCTCTCTGTTATTTATCTCTGCCTGGAGGGCACTTGAGACTTTGATCAGTCATTCTGACTTGAAGGACAGGCCAGATCCTGGCTGTGGTCATGAGAGGGAGGTGAGTGCAGAGCAGTGGCTGTCTCTATGGGTTAGGGGAGTGTGGCTTCTCACACAAGGCTCAGAGGACCGGTCGACTGTGTTCCTTTCCCAACTCTGGCCATAGGCTGGCTCTGCAGTCACTGTTTACCTCTTGAAACATAGTTTTCTCACCTACAAAATGGAATCACAGGTGAGTTTATGGTGGGGCTGTTGTAAGGTGCTCATGAGATTATAGGTGGAAAGAAAGTGGGCCTTCGGGGGCTCTTGCACAACTAAGTCACATTTGCGGAAGAAAGTTTTAGAATGGCTCTTTATTTTCTGACAGTAAAAGTAATACTCATTGAGGGGCTTCCTGGGTGGTGCTAATGGTAAAGAAGCTGCTTTTCAAGGCAGGAGACTTAAGGGAGGTGGGTTCCAGGAAGATCCCCTGGAGAAGGGAATGGCAACCCACTCCAGTATTCTTGCCTGGAGAATCCCATGGACAGAGGAGTCTGGTGGGCTACAGTTCACAGGGTGGCAAACAGTCAGATACGACTGAAGTGACTCAGCACAGCACCCTGATGTACTCATTGAGAGGAAATTTGGAAATTATAGAAAAGAGCAAAGAAGAAAATAAAGGAAATGGTATAATATGGCCTGGAGATGATTGTTATTTTTCCTTTTTTGGCATAGTTTTAAAAACAAAATTCGATTCCTAAACATTTACAAATTAATATTCTGGTACTCTGCTTTTCCGGCTTGATATTCCCAACACCAGCTTCACCCTTAATGACTGTCCACAGCTTCTTTGCGTGACTGCACACGATTCTTATTGTATGGAACGATGCACACGATCTACGTCGACCTCTCTTGTCAGATCTTTATCTTCCTTCTTTGAAGACTACTTCCTGTGGCCACTGTAACAAGCTGGGGGTGAGAGAGGGTTCGTAGATGTTTCTTTCCTCACAGTTCTGGAGGACAGAAATCTGGGCTCAAGATGCTGGCAGGGCTGAGCTGCCTTCGAGTGCCTGGCCAGCCTCTGGCGGCTCCAGGTGTTCTGAGCTTGTGGCCGCATCCCTCCAATCTCTGCTTCTGTCTTCTGATGGCCTTCTCTTTTCTGTGTGTCTGTCTGTCTCCTCCGAGTGCTTCTAAAAGGAGACTTGTCAGAGACTTTGTCCCTGGATTTAGGACCCCCCTGGGTAATTAGGACGATCTCCTCATCTCTAGATTCTTAACTTCATTATGTCTGCAGAGATTCCTCCCAAATAAGGTCACAGTCCCAAGCTCTGGGGTTAGAATGTTGACATATCTTTTGGGGGCCACCATCCAGTCCACAGAAGCCAGGAAACCAGGGCTTAAAGAAGTCCAGGGTCACAGGGCTTCCAGGTAGTGGAGCTGGGATTCTGTCTCAGGCATCTGGCCTAAATGCATTTAATTTGCCTGAATATCTTTTTATATATGTGGAGTCATATTTTAAACGTTTGGTTTTAATGGCCTCCTTGTCTGAGGACCCTGGCTCTCTCCTCTCTGTACTTGCCGGGCCCAGTCGCCGTTGGGGACAGGCCCCACAGACCCCATCGTCTGATCCGTCCTTGCCAGTCGGGCGGGAGAGAAGGGAGCTGGCACGCAGTGAGGCCGGTGCCGGCCGTCCGCCCTGAGGGTCTCCTGCTGTCTGAGCCCAGCGTCCTCTCCATCAGGTGCTACAGGTGTCAACAGCGCTGGTGGACCCAGCGACCACCCTCAGCGTCTCGCCGTTCCCGAGGAGACCCTCAAGCAGGTCTGCCCTGCCCCCTCACTGCAGCCTGGGGGACACAACTCCCTACAGCACCCTTGACCTCCCCTTGTGGCCAGAGCGGCTAAGAGGCTCAAGTGAGTTTCCTGAAGGTGATGTTGCCATGTTGTCCACGGCTTTGCGAATCTGATTAACACAAAAGAACGGTTTGCGGGTTTCCTGGGAATGGATATGAAGTCAGAGAAGGCTCCTGTCAGGGGTCCTGAGTTGACTCATCCCCATTTCCTGCTGGGGGCCTGAGTAGTCGCCCTAGTAATCCCCCTCTTGGGGGCAAGATCCCTCTGGTGAGCCTCTGTGAGGACTGTCAGCACCCAGGAAGGGGAGGTCATGCCCCTTATTATTCCTGGGTCTCCTGAGTCTTGGGCCCTCCCTGAGCCAGCCTGCTTCTGTACCTGGGGACGGAGCCAACTGCTGTCCTCATGCAAACTGGGGCTCAGGGCAGGAGGAGGGGGGGCACCTCATACATGACAGGGGCAAGGCCAGGTGGTTGACGATCAACCACAGTCATTCTGGGACTTAGGTAAAATTATACCCATTTTAGGGCTTCCCTGGTAGCTCAGACAGAAAAGCATCCACCTGCAAATGCGGGAGACCTGGGTTCTCTCCCTGGGCTGGGAAGATCCCCTGGAGGAGGGCATGGTAATCCACTCCACTATTCTTGCTGGGAGAATCCCCATGGAGAGAGGAGCCTGGCGGGCTAGAGTCCACGGGTTTGCAAAGAGTCAGACACGACTGAGTGACTGAGCACAGCACATACCCATTTTAAAGATGAGAAAACGGAAAGAAAGAAATGACTTGTCCAAGGTCACATCAGCAGCAGGGACCAGCACCCCTTGCCTCCGTAGTGGAGGCAGTGAGTCCTTTTCCACAGACTATCCCTACCACATGCTGGTTCTGTTTCTACTTTAGTATAAGCTTAACCCTGAGAAGGTCATAGGCAGGCTTCTTCAGGAAAGACAGGGCTTGACAAGTGAATGAAAAGGATACAGGTTTGGTTTCAGGCTTGGAATCTGAATGTTCTGACCATGAGCAGCTGGGCCAGAGTCCAGAGTCAGGGGAGGGAGGCAGAGGAGGAGTCTGTGGGCTGCAGGTACCGGAGCCCTTAAGTCCCTCGTGGGTTGCATGAGTGTCCCCGTGACAGCATGAGGCTGTGCTGATCACTCCATGTGACCAGGTGCCCGGCTGGAGTGGATGGAACTCTGAAGCTCCAACAGACTTTCTCAGTGGGAAAGGTTAAACGGAAAAGATGTCCAAAGTCCTGGGAAATGAGCCCAGGCTCTGTGGATGGAGATAGGAGCGTCACACATACTGTCTCATCTAACCTCCCTAGCAGTTCAGCAAAATAGGCTGGGCTATGTCCACATTACAGACTAGGAGATGAGGCTCAGAGAGGTCAAGTGACTTGTCTAGGATAACACAGCGAGAAGAAGATGCAGCTGAGATTCAGTGCTTCCTGAAGCTTGCGGCTCAGAACACGAGCAGGGGGCAAATCTGGCCCCATTCTTCCTGCGATAGCTACTCAGAAATTTACTCTTACAGGGAGAAGTGCTTAAAGACATACAAGACTCAAGAGACACGATATGGTCACAGGTGTGCCTGAGGTAGGCATCCTAGCTGGATCAGAAGCTGTTCCTGCTGTAGAGGGAAGCCTTCTGCTGGCTTGTAAGACTCCTGGTGCTGCGGAGCTGAGCATCTCCCAGGCCCAGGCCTGTGGGAGGGGCCGGGTAAGGCAGCCTGTGCGCTATGACTTCCTCTGGACAACTCTGCCCAGCACCAGTCACACTGGGGATAGACCCTGGTCCCACTCAGCCACTAATCAGCAGAGCCCCTATCCACCCACGTCCTTGGCACTGCTGCCCAGCTCTCTGCCCCCCATGAGACAGCCTGGGGCTGAAATATCACCCGGCCAAGTCCCTCCAACCTGGCCCTGCTGAGAGAGTGCTCTTTACAGCAAGAAGCGAGGGGAGCACAGAGGCTTACTCACCATAGCAGCATCCTCCTTGAGTGGCAGAAGCATGGAGGACACAACCGCCCACAGACAGTCATGGGCTGCGTGCAGGGCGCCTGCCCCGGGCACTCACACTTCCTTTCTCGGAGAGGCAATGAGGCAGCGGGAAAGAATCCACTCCCACCCAGCTGGGCCTGCCCTTCGCCTGAGACACCAGATCTGACTTGGAAGCCAGCTGGACATTCCTGTTAGGCTGCTCAGAAATGGACCACGGCCCCACCGCTCAGAGAGGCCTGAGCGCTCCCGCCCCCTGCTTCCTCTGGAGCCTGGCCCTTCTCTGCAATGCCCCCATCCCAAGGGACTGGGTCTGTGACCTTGGTGAAGCCCTCGGCTGACCCAGCTCCCGCCCTCTGGCTCTGTTCGTTTATAAATAGGCCCATTTCTCATCCTGCTCCAGCCTGGAGCTCCACACCCAAGAGGCAGATGCAACCTTGGGATTCCCTTTCCAGCCAAGGGCAGAGCAGGACCCGGCGGGCTCATGGGCCTGAAGGATGAGATCACAGATTTTCCTGCAAATAGCAACGCACACTGGACAGTCAGAGGCTACTTTCCTGCGGCTGCCCAAACAAATGACCACATACAGGGTGGCTTAAACAACAGGCATTCATTGTCTCACAGTTCTGGAGGCCAGAAGTCTGAAATCACAGGGTGGGGCAGGGTAGCTCTATCTGAAGGCTCTAGGGGAGGCTTCCTCCTTGTCCCTTCTAGCTTCTAGTGCCCCACTCATTCCTTGGTTTGTGGACACATCTCTTCAGCCCATGTGGTGGCATTGCCCCCTTCTCTCTGTCTCAAATGTCTGTTTCTCTTATAAAGGACATTTATCATTGGATCTAGGGGCTACCGAACTTTCTACTTAGCACAAAATCCTTAATTCCACCTGTAGGAACCATTTTTCTAAAGAAGGTCACATTCATAGGTTTCAGGATTAAGACAGACATATCTTTTAGGGGCCAGCATTCAGCCACTACAGCTCATTGTCACGAATGAAATTTGCTGAGATGGCCATCGACAGGTGGGTCAAATGAGGAACCCCGAGAAAAGGGACTTTTTACAGAGAGACGCAGACTTTTGGGGTGTCTTTGGCTCTGCTGTCCGGGGTTCCCCTGTGGCCAGGCCAGGTAAATCCCGCTGCTTCTGAAGGAGACTTTAATGATGGACTCTCCCCGGCAAAGCCGAGGGCTCAGGAGCAGATTCGTGTTGTCTCCGGCTCGGCTGAGTGTGTGGGTCAGCACCCAGCTATTGGCTGGATTACGGAATCGTCAATAGATCCGGTTGAGCTGAGACAGCTGGAGTAAGCAGACCGCACACAGGCGCTGGTTATTTTGGCTTTTGTGGTGACGTGGCGTGATTTGTCGCTTGGCTCTTGGCCACTATGACACTCACAGAGCCTGGTCAGCTGTCCCGGGTTCACGCTCTTTGCTGAGTGAAATGACCTGAGTGTAATTTCACGGTGCATGGAAAGAACGCGGACTCTGGAGTCCCACAGACCCCTAGGGTCTGGCCCTGCCATTGCTTACCTCCCACCAGAACTTCTCAAGGCTTCCTCCTGGGTAAAATGAGGAGGGACAAACCCATCTGGAAACACTGTTGTGACTACAAACCTGGATTCTATCTCAAGGGCCTGGCCCAGGGCCTGGCGCACAGTAGGCATCTATTAAATGGTTTGGATTTGGGGTTGGGAAGCCCACCCACTGTGTGCAGAAGCGTGGACCTTCCACAGCCTCGTCCCTCCTCTCTCCCTGGCTCCTAGTCCTACGGTGTCTTGACCTCGAGTGCCCTGGCTTGGGCCATACCCATACCCTGGGTCCCTCCAGCCGTTTCCTGAGCACCCTCGCTGCCCTGGGCTGCCTGCTCCAGGCCCACTTCCCACGGCCGGCGGCGCCAGGGAGGCTCTGGTTTTGTCACATTCCCAGCCAGAATGTGTTGATGATTTCTCACCCCCGCCGGAGCCTGGATCGGAGCCCCTCGGCATCAGCCCCGCCCACACGGCAGCCTCAGGGATCACCCTCCTCTTTCCGCACTGTGATCTTGTGCCCATGAGCCCTGCTCAAGCTGCGGCCCCTCCCCGCCTCCTCCCCTCAGTATCTCTCTCTGCATCACATCTTTACTCTCCCTCTTCTCTTCATCTCTTTCCTCCTCCCCTCCCTGCCCTTACCCTCCCCATGACCCCCAGTGTCCTTCTCCGGCTCCCTGGTACCCTGAGCTTCGCGTAGCCGAACCACACTGCGCCGAGCCTCTTCTGGAACCTTGCAGTGGGCATGGCACCCTCAGACTGCACTCCCACGGGAAGAGAAAGGCCTCGGTCCAGAGCCCGAGCTCCGGAGCCAGTGCTGGGGGCTGAACTGCCTGTGTGACCTCGGGCAGATCACTGCACTTCTCTGGGCCTTGCTTTGTGAAGCAAGCTGTGAAGCTTTTGCGAGTGACTCCACGCAGAGCACAGAGGATGACTATCTTTTCTAGTCTAAGTGGGAGCTCTTTCCATCACGGAGTTGACAGCCGGGGGATGTCAGATAAGATGAGGAATCATGCTGGCCCGACATAGGGGCAGGAGGACAGGAGGGTGCTTCACCAGCCGGAGACCCAGGTGTGCAGTGGCCGCCCTCCAGAGGCCTTGGGCTGCGCGAGGACGAGGCCTTGGCTGTCGATAACTCCCAGGCCGTACGCCCCCACCTTCCACGCTGCTGGACATCTTTCGAGCACCACACCAATCTGTCCACAATTCTCGTGCTGGTTACTGCCACCTCCACGGGTGACAAACACGCTCTACAGGAACCACGCCTATCCCTTCTCCTGGACTCCACACACGTGCCTCTCACTTCTTGTCTCAGACTTCCCGAGACCAGCGCATGTGGCAACATCCTTGGGGATCCACTGAGCACTCACACAGGTGTGGTCCCAAAGTGTAGGAGTCTGTGTACCTGGGACCACCCTTGACCTGTGGAGGGGGACAGCCAAAAGACGAGCTATTCTCCACCTGAGTCCCAGGAGGACAATTCTGAGAGGCATTTCAAAAAGTTCTTCAGAAGTTTCTGCTCAGGTGGAGAACCAGTCCTCCTTGGCAGTGGGTAACCCATAATGCATCCTGGAGTGACCTCTTATGTTCTCTCTGCCGTCTCCTCTGATCCTACACTTCACATTCCTGGGATCCCTCCCCAATACAGCTACCCACATCAGCCCTTTAACTTGGTCTCTACTGGGACCACTTAACCTAAAATCCCTAGCAAAGGTTTCCCTTGGGCTGACTGAATGCCTTGGGCAGGGAAGCCTGCCACATTCTCCAATGCTTCTTAGTAGGTGAGTTCCCTTCACAACATTGGTACAAAAGTAAAGAAATAAGGATCAGGCATGGAGAGTGAGAAGGGCATGGCAACTCACCCCAATATTCTTGCCTGGAGACTCCCATGGACAGAGGAGCCAGGCGGGCTACAGTCCTTTGAGTTGCAAAGAGTTGGACAGGATTGAGTGCCTTAGCATGCAGGCACGCAGGGAGAGGGCGACCAGGGGTCCACTGAGTCCAACCAAGACGGATCTAGCTGAGGCTAGAATCCAGGTTGCTGTGTTGAGGCTTCCAACCCCTGAACATAATATGTTACTCTTATTTAGGTCTTTGATTTCTTTCCTCAGCATTTTATAATTTTGGCTCACCGATCCTATACATGTTTTGTAAAACTTATACCTAAGTATTTCATTTTCTTTGGAGCAATAACCAATGGCATTAGGTTTTAAATTTTGGTTTCAAGGTGTTCATTTGTACATGTAGAAATGCAATTTACTTTTGTGTGTTGATCTTATATGTTAGAATCTTGCTGAACTCATTTCTTCTAATTTTTTTTTGTGTGTGAATATCTTGGGATTTTTTAATGCAAACAACCAAGTCATCTGCAAATAATAACAGCTCTATTTCTTCATTTTCAATCTGTAAGCCGTTTCTTTCTCTTACCTTATTGTAGTGGTTAGAACTTCAGTTATGTTGCAGAGGAGTGGTCAGAGCAGATACCCTCTCCTTGTTTGACTTTTCACTATAAGTGTGTAGTCGTAGGTCAGAGCAGATCCCCTCTCCCTGTTTGATTTTTCACTATTGAGTGTGTTGTCATAGGTCAGAGCAGATACCCTCTCCCTGTTTGACTTTTCACCATAAGTGTGTCATTGTAGGTCAGAGCAGATCCCCTCTCCCTGTTTGACTTTTCACCATAAGTGTGTCGTCGTAGGCTTTTGTAAATGTTCTTTACTGTGTGAAGTGGTTCTTTTCTATTCCCAGCTTCTGTGCACGCATGCTCAATAGCTCAGCGTGTCTGACTCTTTGTGATTCCATGGACTGTAAGCTGCCAGGCTCCTCTGTCCATGGGATTCCCCAGGCAAGAGTACTGGAGTGGATTGCCATTTCCTTCTCTAGGGGATCTTTCTGACCCAGGGATCAAACACATGTCTCTTGTGTCTCCTGCACTGGCAGGCACATTCTTTACCACTGAGCCACCTGGAAAACCCCCTATTCCTAGCTTACTGGAGATTTTTCTTTTTCTAATTGTCATACATAGGTGTTATATCTTGTCAAATTTTTTCCTGTGTCAATTAGTATGATCATATGATTTTTCTTCTTTAGCCTATTGATACGGTGAATTATTTTAATTTTTGAATGTTAAATAAACCTTTGTGTACTTGGAGTAAATACCACTTTCTTATGCTCTGTATTTCTGGCCAGTTTACCTCCCTGCTCTTTATTCCCTCCCTGGAGTCCACTGGGACCAAGTCACACTGACTACATCTCTGAACTTGGACCCTCACCACAAGCTCAGCACTGCTGCCCCACGTAGCGGAGCCCCTGGGTGGCTGATGCTGGCTGAGCTGAACTTGAGTTCACCGTGCGTCCTTGAACTTAAAGCACAGGCTGCTAGCCTCTCTTTGGAGAGGCCCACTGGGACTCTCCATTCAGTTTCTATCAGCCATCACCCAGCAGGTCCACCCAAATCCAAATCTCTGGCCAGAAGAACACTGTAGCAAAGATCCAGTGCGTTCTCATATCAATCCAGATCAAAGTCCATCAAGCCTGGGCTGGAGAATTTCTGGGAGCAGGCAGAAAACAGTTCTACCACGCGTTGGTTTACCGTTGCTTCTCTCTTCTTTGGAAGTAATAAGTTGCTCAGTCGTGTCCGACTCTTTGCGACCCCGTGGACTGTAGCCTGCCGGGCTTCTCCGTCCATGGGATTCTCCAGGCAAGAGTACTGGAGTGGGTTACCATTTCTTTCTCCAGGGGATCTTCCCGCCCCAGGGATTGAACCCAGGTCTCCTGCATTGGAGGCAGACGCTTTAACCTCTGAGCCACCAGGGAAGATCTTCTTTGGAAAGACAGAGAAAATAAAGAACCATTGGAATCCAGTACCAAATGCCTAGTTGCTCAGCCATGCAGCAAGCCGACCTTCAACACAAACCAATATGAACTGGTAGCAATGTCTAATCATTTTTCATAGTCACTAATGAAAACAATGCTGCTTCTGGCTGAGAAGTTCAAAGTGCCCAACAAATGAATTCTGAGTCCCAGGCGAGAACTCTAGATCTGGAAGTCTTGGATCAACTAATGATATACCTTGTGCAAATTTTAAACCTCCCAATAATGTCCATGCATGTGGCCTAATGGTACTACAGAGATTTTAAGATTGGTACATATATTAGTCACTGTAATTAAAATCCTGGAGTTACATTATATGTTATTTGTATGGCAGTTTGTGATGTGTTTAATGCTCCCAGTTTCAAAATTATTAAAACTACTGTCCCTGGGTTGGCCAAAGTGATAAGGAAAGTAAGAATGTGATCTTATTCCCTTTTGATGGGGCCGGCCGGGAGGAGGATGCGTGAGGGATTTTCTTATAAAGAGACCAAATGCCAAATAAAAGAATTCCAGCTGTGCAACAGGAAAGTTGAAATGGTTTGTTAGGATCATTAATATTGCAATGAAAACTAATTAAACCTGGAGCTAGAAGGAGTTCATTAGTGGTTTGGAGCCGAAGATTCTGCTTCTGCAGAGTCAGTTGGAGCACTGGGGAACTTGGAAAGTTGTCAGCTGGGCGTGGGGTCAAGCGGCCCTCTCCTTTTTGTAGCTTCTGAAATTGGGCTTCACTAATGATAGGCACTTGGCAGACATGAGCCAAGAAATTTCCTTGGAGTACTGGAAGTGCCCCCTGGGTGATGTCACACCTGTCTCGGGGTCGGGGATCACCCCTTGCAAGCTACTGAGAATGAGTCTTTGAGGATAGAGAAGTGAGCCTTTGAAGATGGCGAAGTGGAGGGGAATTGGGAGGCTTTCTTTCTAAGAAATGAGAAAGGTTTTCACATTGCAATTCAACTCACTTCAAGCCATTAAAAAAAAGAAAGAAACCCGTGCCTTCAGTGGTAGCTTTGGATTACTAAAGCGCTCTCACACACCTCTCACTTGCTTTTCTCAAGAGTCCTCATAAAATCACTTTATCATTTCTTTCTCCAAGTTGGTTTCCTGAGAGAGTGGAGGTTGTTTCTGTCGCAGGTTGGGTTTGTCAGGCAGCAGACTCTGAGATGGGGGTTATCTGGCAGGATGTCTGTTAAGGAGGGCTCTTGGGACCAACCCTGTAGAATGGAGGGGTTAGCAGCAGGTATGGGAAGAAGGAGAATCAAACTTTGATCTTGTCTGACACTTCTGGGAGCTGTGGGGCTGGAGTGGGCCTCCAGAGGTGTCCTGATTTGGGTAGGGATGGCCAGGTCTTCATCCTTTGGCTTCGATCAGTCGTTGCATGGCGGCCACCCTGGGAAAGGTGGGACCTAGTGCCTGGCAGCTCTGTGCTGACATGACTTGTGAAGGGACCCCTGCTCCGAGCACCCCGGCAGCTGGGGCGGCAGGTCCTTCCTCCCTGGGGCCTCTTGGCAGTGTGCAGCAACATCCTCTGCTGTTTTGTTCATCATCATTTCCTTTGACTCCAGCATAGTACCTGGCATACCTGGCATATCATAGGATTAATTTTTTTAAAATTTTTAATTGGAGAACAATTGCTTTACAATATTGTGTTGGTTTCTGCCATACATCAGCATGAATAAGTCTTAGTACACCTAAGATGTCCCCTCCCTTGACCTTCCATCCCGTCTCCCACCCTATCGCACCCCTCTAGGCTGTCAGGGAGCGCAGGGTTGAGATCCCTGTGTCATACCGCAGATCCCCACGGGCTATCTATTTTACATCCGGTAATCCATATGTCAACAGACTGGTTCCAAACAGGAAAGGAGGACGTCAAGGCTGGCTATTGTCACCCTGCTTACTTAACTTCTATGCAGAGTACATCATGAGAAATGCTGGGCTGGAAGAAGCACAAGCTGGAATCAAGATTACTGGGAGAAATATCAACAACCTCAGATATGCAGGTGACACCACCCTCATGGCAGAAAGTGAAGAGGAACTAAAAGCCTCTTGATGAAAGTGAAAGAGGAGAGTGAAAAAGTTGGCTTAAAGCTCAACATTCAGAAAACAAAGATCATGGCATCCAGTCCCATCACTTCATGGGAAATAGATGGGAAACAGTGGAAACAGTGGCTGACTTTGTTTTTCTGGGCTCCAAAATCACTGCAAATGGTGATTGCAGCCATGAAATTGAAAGAGACTTACTCCTTGGAAGGAAAGTTATGACCAACCTAGACAGCATATTAAAAAGCAGAAACATTACTTTGTCAACAAAGGTCCGTCTAGTCAAGGCTATGGTTTTTCCAGTGGTCATGCATGGATGTGAGTGGACTAAACAGAAAGCTGAGCACTGAAGAATTGATGCTTTTGAACTGTGGTATTGGAGAAGACTCTTGAGAGTGCCTTGGACTACAAGGAGATCCAACCAGTCCATCCTAAAGGAGATCAGTCCTAGGTGTTCATTGGATGGACTGATGTTGAACCTGAAACTCCAGTACTTTGGCCACCTCATGCGAAGAGCTGATTCATTGGAAAAGACCTTGATGCTGGGAGGGATTGAGGGCAGGAGGAGAAGGGGACAACAGAGGATGAGATGGCTGGATGGCATCACTGACTTGATGGACATGAGTCTGTGTGAACTCCGGGAGTTGGTGATGGACAGGGTGGCCTGGCGTGCTGAGATTCATGGGGTCGCAAAGAGCTGGACACGACTGAGCAACTGAACGGAACTGAACTGGTATTACTCTCTCGGGTCACCCCGCTCTCTTCTCCCTCCATGTGTACCCGAGTCTGTCCTCTATGTCTGTGTCTGCATTGCTCCCCTGCAAACTGGTTCATCAGGACCGCCTTTCTATAGTCCAGACACATGCATTAGTATATGATATTTGTCTTTCTCTTTCTGACGTATTTCACTCTGAATAATAGGTTCTAGGTTCATCCACCTCTTTAGAACTGACCCAAATGTGTTCTTTTTATGGCCAAGTAATATCCCATGGTATATGTACCACAACTTTTTTATCCATTTATTTGTCAATGGGCATTTAGGTTGCTTCTATGTCCTGGCTGTTGTAAATAGTGCTGCAATGAACATCGGGGTACATGTGTCTTTTTCAATTATGGTTTTCACAGGATATACACATCATAGGTTTTTAATAAATATTTATTAATTTAGATGGAATATTTCCCTTTCACACAGAAAAAAATAAGACTTGGAAAGTGAAGTAAATGGATGAGCTAGAGTTAAAACTGGAGAAGGTAATGGCACCCACTCCAGTACTCTTGCCTGGAAAATCCCATGGACGGAGGAGCCTGGTAGGCTGTAGTCCATGGGGTCACGAAGAGTCGGACACTTACTGAGCGACTTCACTTTCATGCATTGGAGAAGGAAATGGCAACCCACTCCAGTGTTCTTGCCTGGAGAATCCCAGGGACGGCGGAGCTTGGTGGGCTGCCATCTATGGGGTCGCACAGAGTCGGACACGACTGAAGCAACTTAGCAGCAGAGTTAGAACAAAGGTCCCTCTAACTCCCGAATCCCAGCCCAGGCCAGTCTCTCTTACCTCTACTCATGAACAATGAAGTCCATGAAGGAGGTTATTGGGTGATGAGCTTCTGGCCCCTGGTACAAACAAAATCAGCTTCATCTTTCAACATCCAAAGGAGATAACCAGGTTTTTCTCTCTTTCAAGCCTTTTCCTAGCCCTGCCTTTGAGTGGAAGATTGTCACTAGGGAATCTTGTCCCTGGGTCTCAAGAGGAAGAACAGAGGCTTTTCCAGCAGATCAAATTAACTTGGCCTTGAGTCTGAGGACCCCCAGAATGAAAGCTGGACCCTGATGTCCACTCTATGTCTTGACAACTTTGGCCAGCCCAAGGGGCTGCTTGGTTCTGGGTTACAAGCCAAGAGGATAGAGCACAAGGATACAAAAGCCAAGAGTTTCAGGCAGCTTGCCTTGAGCTGCTTTTGGATAGACTGTTACAAGGTCTCAGCCTCTGTGCTTGCATTGTAGGCAAAACCAGAGCAAAGAGTAAATTTGATAACTAAATATACTAAAAATGTTTACGTTTCTTGATTTTCTAGTCCTTTGATTCAGCACTTCTGGTGTGCCATGAGTGGGTTGCAAAAGCGCCAGCCTCTTGTTCCCCTTGGGCCTGGGGCAGCAGGCAGGCATGGGGGAGAGGCAACTGATCACCTCCAACCACAAGCAGCCTCTTCTGTTTACTTCCATGTAACACATGTGTGCCCTAATCTAGAAAAGGGTAAGATGTGACGTTTAAACCACATTGAATATTGCAAACAAAAAGGGCTATGCATTGTAGTAAGGATCTTCCACAGTTTTCTAAGTCTAATCCTATGACCCAAAGGAAATGGCTTGCTCTCTCCCAGGGCTCAGAACAGGCACCCTTCAGCTGTCAGATCCTTGAGCCTCTCATTCAAACCTCTTGTCTTACAGATGAGGATACCAGGGTCCAGGAAGGTAAACGCCTGGGCAATGGGCATGGAAGCAAGGTAGGTGTAATTTGACATAATTAAGTCTGCTCATTATCCTGGAATGATCCATAAGCGATCATGAAAAATAACAATTATTTAATTATATACTTTAACCACATAGTATACTTTATGCACTGTAAAATTATCACCATCATAATTAATGGTGGTGAGTTCTTCTGTAGCTAAAAGCAGTCTGCTGAAAGGAGCATTTAAACATCTTTTTCTTTCACGACGAGGTTAAGCCTAGGCAGATTCTTCTTTTTGTAAATCTTATCTGCTACTTAAAAAAAAATTATTTATTTGTTTGCCTGCACTGAGTCTTAGTTGTGGCACACAGGGCCTTTGTTGCATCACGTGGGACCTTCCGTTGCAGCTCATGGGCTCTATTTGTGGTGTGCAGGCTTCAGGAGCTGCGGCGCGCGGGCCCTCTAGCCGCGGCGCACGGGCTCTGGAGCACACCAGCTCAGTAGTGGCAGTGCTTGGGCTCAGTTGCTCTGCGGCATGCGCGGTCACCCCAGACTAGGGATTGCATCCGTGTGCCCTGCGTTGCAAAACAAACTCTTAACCACTTGACCACCAGGGAAGCCCCAAGCCAAGGTAGACTTCTACTTTTTGTTTAATCCCAGGCAGCAGAGAGATGTCATGAAGAACACACTGGCCCTAATTCTCAGTCTTCAGCCATCATTTCCCACTGTAGGGACAAGAACACACTCCAGGACTCCTGAGTGTGTTCACAGGGCTGGAAAAGTCTACCCGACTTCACTAGAGGCCCCCCAATTCCCTAATTTCAGAGGAGTGAAAAATTTAGCAGTCAACTCTGAACCTTTCTAGTCCGCCTTTCAGAATCATTGAGGTAATTCATAAGGTTTTGAATTAAGTTAAAATGCAACCAAGCAGAGAAATTAAAGGTCTTGATGGTTTAAGAAAGTCTGGAGTCAGACTCCCCAGCATTAGAAAGGCAATCCCATGGTGACATCACAGGGCAGGATTCCCTCTTTTTCTTCACACCCTGGTGTATAGCTTTCACCCTCAAGGTCACCTCATGGTCCACGCTGGTGGAAAATTCCAGCCATCATGTCAGCATTCCAGGCTGGCAGCCAGAAGGAAGGTAGGGGTGCTGGGGAGTCGGAGCTTTCTCTTCCCAGCTGAATACATTTTCTGGCATTCCCACAGAGCAACTCCTTTTCATTCCATTGGCCAGAAACAGTCAGACTACTTCTAACTGCAAGGGAGGGAGGTGAATAAAGATTTTAGCTGGTATATCTTCTCTTAACTAAAAACCAGGGTTCTATAACTAGGGAGGAAAAGAGGGTCGTGGTTGGTGTAGATAATCGCTGTCTCTGCCATGAGATTCCAGGAGATAATGGGAGCCAAGTCTTCAGCCAGTGCCTGGAACGTGGCTCAGTTTTTATTCATTTAGCAATCATTCGTGAAGCGCCTCTACGTCTTAGCGCAGAGGGTGCCCCTACCCTCAGGGAATTCTTGATCCAGGGCTCAGCCGGCAACAGAGGCATGGCATTCTCCAAGGAGACATAGCCTCTGTGATGGATGCGCTTTACATCAGTGGCATCCTTGTGGTTTTCAGAACATGGGACTGCAGATCTGGTCAGCCAAGGTTTGTGGGGGTTGCCTAGGGTCTTCTAGGGTTCTAATGCATTAAGAATGTTTTGGGGGCTGCTTAAAGGGGATGTTCTTGCTAGGCAGCATGGTTTGGTGGGAACGGTACAGGTTGGGAGCCGGAGACATCTGGCCTCGGATCCCACAGTGATACTGATGCTGGCTCTCAACGTGGTAAGCCTGGTTCCTGGTCTGGGCGATGGGGATAATGTCCCATACCTGGAGGACCATCATGAGAATAGTGTCCCGCCTAGCTCTTGTCAAGACGCTGCTGGCGCTATTGTGTCAGGAACACTCTGAGAGACCCTGGTTTAGGGAAAGAATGTAACTTTATAGTAAATTTCTCTTTGTCGCTTAGTCACTAAATCATGTCAGACTCTTTGCTACCCCATGGACTGAAGCCAGGCTCCTCTGGTGAAGGGTTCAACAAAGCTGTGCTCCATCCACACCATTCTGATTTGTAAGGGTCTCTTAAATGATAAGGATATTAACTCGTTGTCATATTTGTCAAAACTGCTTTTTTTAGTTCGTCTTATCCTTTTATTTTTTAAATGCGGTATTTTGATATAGCATATATAAGATACACATATACATAGATTGTGCAGCTCAATCTATCACATTTTCTTCTGTGGTAATTTTTATTGCTGATCTTAGAAGTGCCTCCACCATCCTGATATTAGTAATTATTGACATATATTTACTTCTATTTTCTAAGGTTTCATTATAAATGCAAGTTCTATTTGATGACTAACAGATTTCCTTTCCCCTGGGGTGTGATGTTCCTTTGATCGTCTTCTCAGTTCTTACATGTTTTGGAGATTTCTTTCTGTGCTTACTTAGTCTCTTCCATTGATCTGTTTGCAAATTCTTCCGCCAATAAAACACTTAATTGTTGGAACTTCAGTACACATTTTAAAATTTGGCAGAATAGTTCTCTGTTCTTTTAAGAACTGCTTCCAACATTTCCCAGTTGTTTATTTTTTAGATGTTTAGAATTATTTTGTAAATATTTGTTTCATTAAGAAATTCTACCACTATATTGATAGTAATTGTCTTAACTATTTAATTGGAAAGCAATTACCTTTCTTCTCCCTCCCTCCCTCCCTCCCTCCCTCTCTCTCTTTCTTTCTGCCTATCTGTGGGACCCTGTGGTAAGGAACCTGACTACCAGTGCAGGAGAAATGAGATGTGGGTTCAATCCCCGTTCAGTTCTTACAAAGATAAATGGCATGAAAAAGGGGGTGCTTCAGCCTCAGCATCAGTCCTTCTGATGAACACCCAGGACTGATCTCCTTTAGGATGGACTGGTTGGATCTCCTTGCAGTCCAAGGGCCTCTCAGGAGTCTTCTCCAACACACAGCTCAAAAGCATCGATTCGTTGGTGCTCAGCCTTCTTTATGGTGCGACTCTCACAGCCATCCATGCAGCGCTGGGCACTGACCCCACACAAAGTTGACACTTTGCTGGTGGCCTTCCAGTCCCATCCTTCAGGGCCCAACCCACCCCTGTCCTGACACCCTGAGCTCAGGCCCCTGGACTTGAACCCTACACAGCAGCTCTCTGAACAGTGGGCTCCTGCCCTGTCACTGGGAAGTTAGGCCCCTCCAGCTTCCCTAGGCTCCGACTCTCTGGCCAAGGTTGGGTTATGGCTCCTGCTTGAGGAGGACCCTCCCTCAAGGCCTGAGTTCACTGCCTCTTCCTTCCAGCCACCCTGCCCTGTCATCTCCCTTTCCTGGCAACTTCCTCTCCAAGGCCCTGGAGAGGTCCACTCTCCTCAAAGGCCGAGCGCCTGACCAACAAGAAGCCGCTGTGTGTCCCCACTTCCAGCTACGTTCATTCATCTTCCCGTGCTGCTCGCCCTTCCCATCTGTGGCCTCGAGCTCCAGAGCCTGACAGACAAATGCCTGACCAGAGCCCTGGGGTGGGAGTGGGGGGAAGGCTCAGCTCGTTCTCATCCGTGAGCAGCTGGGCCCAGCCTGGCCTGACGCAGAGGGCCATGGAGACCCAAACTTGGCTTTGAGAGGACTCCTGGCTGAGCAGCCCCAGCAAATGTTGGATCTCAATTCCTCTAAAGTAAGAGGAATCCTTTCTCGCTTCCCTGGGGTGCCCTGAGAATGAATTATTTACTATTTGTAAAGCACTTTGTAGGGTTCAGGATCATTACACAGGGACCACAGGGCTCAAAAGCAACCCTGGATGCCTGACAGGGTGGTTGTTACTATTAAGCATTTATATAGCACTTTGCATTGGCCGGTGCTTCCCGATCATTTATTGGTTAACTCTCGCAGCACTCTGGAGCCATCAGTGGACTCTGGTTGCCATGGTCTCCAATCTGGAGACGAGGTGGCTGAGGTCAGGCCAGGCCAGCGGCCTCGTGCAGGGTCACCTGGCTCAGGTGGCCTGAGTCACTGGCTCTGCCTTTGGCCTTGCGCCACCTGCAAGTTCCACGTCTCACAGTCTTGCTGGCAGCCCACCCTCATCTCCAGCGAGGTGCCCTGCAGGCGGATGCTCAGTTGCTCCGTCATGTCCAGCTCTTCTGTGACTTCATGGTCTGTAGGCTGCCAGGCTTCTCTGTCCGTGGGATTTCCCAGGCAAGGATATTGGAGTGGGTTGCCATTTCCTACTCTGGGGGATCTTCCTGACCCAGGGATCTAACCTGTGTCTCCTACATCTCCTGAACTAGCAGGCGGATTGGATGGCTGTAATGTATGACCTCAGTGACACTCCAGAGACTGCTCTCAATGTACAACCTCGTGAAGGGTTGAACACTGGCTTCAGAGTAAAAATCTGGTTGTATAATTTGTAAGATGGGTGATTATGAACACATTTCTTAATGCTCCTGAGACTTGGGGTCCTTGATTATTAAGTAAGAATAGAAAAACCAGAGAGGTTGCTATGAAGATCGAAAGTGTTACATAAAAGAGGACCCAGTATAAGTCAGAGGCTTCGTACTTGTTAGGTCAGGCCTCTAGGTACTGGCATGGCACAGCCAGACTTCAGCTTCAAAGATGCCATGGGCTTGCCCATGGGAAATGCTATAAAGGAAAGCTTTAGATCCAAGGGATTCACGGGACTCTATCAAACTCTTGCCTTCAGCTTGGGAACCTAAGAGTAGAAAGGAAGAGGGCAGAGGAAAAGCGCAGAGCTGGGGCTGCCACTGCTTCCACTGCACATTGATGCATCTTGCTAGTTAGGACCTGTGCTAGTCAAAACCCAGTGAGGTTTTCCATTAGTTAGCAAATATCAACTAAGCAATTAATTTCTGCTTTATTGACTATGCCAAAGCCTTTGACTCTGTGGATCACAATAAACTGTGGAAAGTTCTGAAAGAGATGGGAATACCAGACCACCTGACCTGCCTCTTGAGAAATATATATGCAGGTCAGGGAGCAACAGTTAGAACTGGACATGGAACAACAGACTGGTTCCAGATAGGAAAAGGAGTACGTCAAGGCTGTATATTGTCATCCTACTTAGTTAACTTATATGCAGAGTACATCATGAGAAACGCTGGGCTGGAAGAAGCACAAGCTGGAATCAAGATTGCTGGGAGAAATATCAATAACCTCAGATATGCAGATGGCACCACCCTTACGGCAGAAAGTGAAGAGGAGCTAAAAAGCCTCTTGATGAAAGTGAAAGAGGAGAGTGAAAAAGTTGTCTTAAAACTCAACATTCAGAAAACTAAGATCATGGCATCTTGTCCCATCACTTCATGCCAAACAGATGGGGAAACAGTGGAAACAGTGTCAGACTTTACTTTTTAGGCTCCAAAATCACTGCAGATGGTGTCTGCAGCCATGAAATTAAAAGACGCTTACTCCTCGGAAGGAAAGGTATGACCAACCTAGATAACATATTCAAAAGCAGAGACATTACTTTGCCAACAAAGGTCCATCTAGTCAAGGCTATGGTTTTCCAATGGTCATGTATGGATGAGAAAGTTGGACTGTAAAGAAAGCTGAGCACCGAAGAATTGATTCTTTTGAACTGTGGTGTTGGAGAAGACTCTTGAGAGTCCTTTGGACTGCAAGGGGATCCAACCAGTCCATCCTAAAAGGAGATCAGTCCTGGGTGTTTATTGGAAAGACTGATGCTAAAGCTGAAACTCCAGTACTTTGGCCACCTCATGTGAAGAGTTGACTCATTGGAAAAGACTCTGATGCTGGCAGGGATTGGGGGCAGGAGGAGAAGGGGACGACAGAGGATAAGATGGCTGGATGGCATCACTGACTTGATGGACATGAGTTTGGGTGAACTCTGGGAGTTGGTGATGGACAGGGAGGCCTGGCATGCTGCAATTCATGGGTCGCAAAGAGTTGGACACGACTGAGCGACTGAACTGAACTGAACTGAACTGAACTAAGCACCTACTATGAGCTAGACACAGTTTGAGGAGTGAAGGATTTGGCAGTGACCTAGGGAGACAAAGAATGCTGACTGGGGAGTGAGTAGGGGATCATGTAGGAGAGGGAGGGGATGGCACATGAAATGCCCTGAGGAAGGGAAGCCTTCAGGATGCCCAAGCCACAGAGAGAAGGGCCCTGTGACTACAGTAAGGGAGGAAGTGGTGAGATGAACTGGGTGAGGATTCAGAAGCAGCTCCCATGGAGTCCTGAATCTCAGGGTGAGGGGTGGAATTTTATCCCCTGTGCAGCACCTCTGAGGGGCTGTAAGCAAGGAGGCGATGTGGTCCTTCAGGTTGCTTTGTATATCATTACATCTTCAGCAGACAGGAATCTGAGCACTCATCTCGGCCAGACTGTTCATCTCTCAGCTCCAAGAAGTCCAAGGTGTGTTCACTTAGTGACAGAGATGGAATGTTTGTGTCCCGCCCTCTCCCCTTCCAAACCTTATCCTCAGTGTGATGGTATTTGAAGGTGGGGCCTTTGGGAGATGATTAGGTCATGAGGGTGGAGCCCTCATGAGTAGGATCAGTGTCCTTATAAAAGAGACCATAGGGAACTCCCTTCCTCTTCTACCATGTATGGGCACAGTGAGAATATGACTGTCTATGGACCAGGAAGCAGGCCTTCATCAGAGATCAAATCTGATGATGCCTTAATCTTGGATTTCCCAGCCTCCAGAAATGTGAGAAGTACACATTTGTTTTTTATAAACCACACAATCTGAATGGACCAAGCCACTTAGAGCAGGTCTGAATCACAGCCCAGTGAGGGAAGCCCCAGTACTCTCATATCCATGACAGCTGGTGAGTTCTCATAAAAGTCCACCAGTCTCGGTGAGATGAAGCAACCATGTGGCTCCTTGGTTCCCACGTGCTAGTCCAGGGTTGACTGAGATGCTCTGCCTTACTGTACTCAGCATCTTTTTCCGCCTTCCTTTGTGAGATTGTTCACAGACTGGCTGTAGAAGGCTATTCCATCTTTCTTCTCTCCTTGGTGGTCTAGGGAAATCTGCCGCCCATCAAAGCCCTCCCTCATCTCAGAGACAGACAGTTGCTGGTGGGTCCCAGATCCCCTTCCTGGGGCACTGGCATGGACCTTTGTGTCATGCAGGGCAATCTGTGTGGGAATCGTTGAGCTTTCTAGGAAGGGTGTCCTGACCAGCGAGAGGCTTGCAGTCTGGTTGGAGAAACAAGACTTCAGTGTCTTAGAAACTGAATTGAGCGAGTTGTAAAGTGTTGTGGCTGGAAAGAACCTAAGCATCAAGATAAAGGCTGCAGTTACCAGGTCATACTTAATTAATTACTGAGTACGTCATCCCAACAATGTGTGGCTAGAAATCTATGCCCAGCCTAATGGTGAGTTTCCTTGAAACCTCAGTAGTAGGGGAACCCATTGTCGAGAAGCTTTTGAGAAAAATAGGGCTGAGGCCTGAGAGCATAAACGAAGTCATGAGGCACTATACATCTATTTATTTTTTAACCTTTAATTCAATAAAACAAAGGCAGCATACTAAATAAAGACAAAAGCATTGGCCTCTTACACGTCATACGTTTGTAATAGCATCAAGTTCATGATTAATCTCCATTTACCGTTCCTTCCTTCCTTAAAATCTTTAGGTATCTCTTCCTCACAATTTCAGCAAGATGCTTATAAATTCACTTGGCATGCATTCAGAGAACATGTTTAAAGGGGATAATATTTTTGAAGCATTTTCCTATCTGGTAACTCTTCATGTCCTGGGCTCCCCACCTGTGTTGGACAGAGTTCTTACCAGGAGACAACAAAATCTGTCCTAGTTAGTTTCATCAGAAAGGGGATTTTAAAGTCATATTTGTTTGCTTACAGGACCTCCTGGGAAACCGGGGGATGATCGTGGCTGCCACACAGGAAAGTTGCCCAAGCTCACACAGGACTATTCTAGTAAAACACCACGGCCGCTGCCACCCCCTGCTCGACGCCTATGACACCAGGCTCTCAAAATCCCATTTCAGCTGTTGAGGAGTCAGTTGTTTCTGCAGTCAGACTTCTGGAAGATACCATGTGCTGTTGGGTGGCCAGAAAGTCTCATTGTTCACTTCAATTTCCAAGTCGGTGTGTCAGCCTGGCAGACGCTCGGTGGTATGTGGGTCTCTCTCTGAAAATATAGTATCTAGCTCGGAATAGGAAGCTCGTGGGGGTGGGTGGGTGGGGGGGCAACTAACAGGATCGGCCAGCCCCCCATGGTAGCAATAGTTTTCAGTGCTTCAGGCAGAAGGCAGATATTAACTAGAACACCATGTCATGATTCAGCTCTGACTTTACAAAGTAAATGCTTTTTTGAGTCTCTGACAGGACAATGATCTGAAGAGTCAGGATTTGTAGAGAGAGCAAGCTTCTTCTAAGTTCTTGACGCTCCCATGAACCTGTTAGCAGCCAGGCCTGGCCAACAGGAACATCAAGGTTACAGTAACATATTGGGTAGAGGAATTCAGGATATAGTATAATCATAGACCCTGCTACATGCGAAAGCAAAGCAAAAAGATAAGGGTCTACTCTGCTGCTGCTGCTAAGCAGCTTCAGTCGTGTCCGACTCTGTGCGACCCCATAGACTGCAGCCCACTAGGCTCCCCTATCCCTGGGATTCTCCAGGCACTTCTGCTTTAGTGCGCTATAAAAAGAGAAGAGAGAAAGAGCCAGGAAACATTGGCCAAAAGTAGAGTCTTCATCTTCCCCTTCTGGGGGATACAATTTGGTGGGGTTGGGGTGCTTAGAAAGATTTCTATACCCCCCAATATAACTTCCTGCATGTTATCCCGAAAGGCTATGAGCCTTAGGAGAAGAGAGGTGCCATTTCATCAGTGTGGTTGCCCCGCGGTGGGAGCAATGGTGTACCACTGGCAGAAGAGGAGGCTGGCAGGTAAGCCACAGGGAGGGCGCCTGGGCAGCCTCCCATGCTCTTCCGTCTGCTGGCCCTGTGGCCTCCTCAGCCCTCAGTTCTCCACTATATCCTCTCTGTCTGACCGGTCAAAACAAGGAAGTGAAAAGAGGAAGGGGAGCCTTGCAGCGTGGCACAGGGAACTTCAGGGGTTTGGCCGGCAAGCAGTGAGCACCATCTCCACCGCATCGTTGACCAGAACCAAATCACATGACATCCCTAATCGCAGGGGAGTCTGGATGGTGTAGTTTGGCCATGTACCTAGAAGGAAAAGGAATGCCTAACAAGTTCCTGTCCCATACCAAGAGTGCAGATGTGTTGTGGGGTGCATGTGCATGGGGTGGAGGAGTTCCAAGAGCTGTCGTGAGCAGGCACTCTATATCCAAGTGCCAATGGAGGAATTCAGAGCTCTGGCCTGGGTGCCGCAGGACGCCCTGGGGCCAAGTACAGTGAGAGGCTATCTGATGGAGCGCAGCCCCAGGTAGAAACCTGATCAGTCAGGCTTTGGCAGAGGTGAGTGCAGAATTAGCCTGTGTCTGCGGCCCCCTCCCCACTGTTGCCATGAGGCCACATATACCCAGCACACGCCCAGGTTCCATCTTGGTAGGAAGGAATGGTCTGCTGTCTTTCACCTCTTGTTTCCCACTCTCTTTTGGATCCACTTCTTTTAGGACTGGGACAAAGAAGAAGGTTAAGGGAAAAGGTTTCTGAAGTGGCTGCATCACTTTGCATTTCCCCTAGCAGTGTATGAGGAGTCCATTTTCTCTGCAGTTTCCTTGACAATGACTGTTGCCATCAGGGGCTGTGTTTCTAGCTGCCCTAATGGATATGAAGTAGTATCTCATTGTGGTTTAGATTTGCACTTCCAGGATGACTGACCATGATATTTTCATGTTTGTTACTGATGAAACCTGGGTTGGGGGGTTTGACTGCAGCCAAATTCTACTCAGCTCTGCTAGAAAAGTTAAGAGTACAGGTAGTGGCTGGGGTTGAAGGTCAGGTTCAAGTGTCAGAGACAACTCTTCCTTTCATTGTCTTCCATTCCTGTGTCTTTCATTGTCTTTCCTTAACTCGTTTAGAAGCCTGACTCACTTGGCTAGGTAGAGCTGGAACTGCCCAAATTTTCAGTGGCCAGCCAACCAGCTCTCTGCTTTGGTTCTCTCTTTCACTTGTTTTAGGCTTTTTCCCCGCCTGTACCCCAACCAGGCCTCCCCAGACCTCCTTCAATACCTCAGGATAGCCACAGCCTGTTGGTTGATGTCAGAATGGCTGAGAATTCAGGGACCTGATTCCACACAGTTAGGCCATGAAGGTCATTCCCAGAAGGGCTGAGTGTGCCTGTAAACAGATTATACGTGATAATGTGTGTTGTAGCAGATTATATGTGATAATGTGTGTTGTAGGAAATCTAAATGTTCTCTTCTTATGCAAGCCCTTACTGCCCTCTAAGAAGCATGGGTGTGCTAATTGGAAGCCTTCTGTTTGCTGAATGCAGTTATGCTCTGTGTAATGGCTTCCATAGGCCTGAATACAGCATTGATTTGGGTGTGTAAGTTTAAAGGCAGAAACCAGGAAATCGTAAATTGTGTTCCTTAATAAGAAAGGAGTGGCAAATTGAGTGGTCTTGGGGAAAATCTAGGAACAGGAGGTAGTAACAGAGGAGATTTAGAGCAGAGGTTGGCACACGTTTTCTTAAAGGCCGGATAGTAAATATTTTAGGCTTTGAGGTCCATTCAGTTTGTCCTGGCTACTCAACTCTGTAGTTGTAGCACAATAGCAAGTCCCAGATGGAACCTAAATGGATAGGCTGTTTCAGTAACGTGGGTGTCTGTAGTTTGCTAACCCTTGGCAAGGTTGCGGGGACAGGATGGAAGATGGGTAGGGAAGGGAGGGAGGGAGAGACTGGGAGTTCATGACTAGCAGTCGAAATGAAACACTTGGCAAAAGAGACATAACTAACAGGAACTTTCCAGCTGTGGCTCCACACACCCCACCTTTGTAGCGGACAGGTTCTTTATGATGAATGCAAAAAGTGCTGAGTATTGCCTTGTGGCTGGTAAGGGAGCGGTGAACACAGAAGCTGTATCCAGAGCTCCCAACAAAAGGGTCACTAGCAGAAAGCAGTTCTCAGCTCAGTTCTTGATGCCTGGGAAACTCTTAGTATAATATTCAGATGATCCTGACCAGAACCAACACTGTGATCCAAATGGCAGGGGTCTGACTGTGTCTCTAGAAGACCCTGTTGTTGCTGGAGAGCTTGTTTGGTTTACAAGCCTGCTCATTTATCTGTTGCAAAACCGCATCTGGGACACCTTTCCACATGAAAACTCTGCTTTCCCCATCAGTGCTAACTTTAGCACACTTGGTACGTGATTGCTTAGAAAGGATTGGAGAGATGAGAAAGGGGGAAGAAGAGGCAAGACTGAGGCAGATGGCTTCTGGCATGGGAGGCCTACGTGCCTTTGAAAGGAGGGCCACCCAGTGAATATCAGTGTGACTTAACCGTATCTCACCTACTTGGTGAGCATGGACTGCTTATGGGGACAATGTGGGTATCAGCCCCTGGCAGGTTAGTTTCTTTGGAAATCTGTTCTTGGAGAAATAGATCTGCATTTTTTCCTGTAAAAATAGAAGTTATGTCACCTTTTTCTCTGAATTAGCTTTATTTGGCTGCCATCATGTCCTGCTTTTCAGCCTTGAGACTGCTGACTTGGTTGTTAAGAAAACAGTACAAAAACCACATCCGCCATTTTTAAAGCTGGTTATTTTGGTCATGAAGACAGAGCCAGAATCTTCATTTTCTTTTGTAGTCTTTGGCAAATTATCTCAAGAGACAATTTTTTCACATTAATTTATATTTTTTTAAAAATACAAATATCCTGTTTCCTAAACAATTGATTGCCTCACCAGGACGTGGCGCTTTTCTTAGAAAGTGAGAGGCAGCAGGTGTATGGATTATCTGGTTACTACCGTCTATGGGGTCGCACAGAGTTGGACACGACCTAAGTGACTTAGCAGCAGCAGCAAGACATTGTTATGCATTCTCCTTCATTTAAAGTGAGCTTTCCAGGAAAAACATTTGATGCAAACATGGTATAAAGGGTAATATCTTTATTACTCAAAGAGCTCATGCAAATGTTGAAGAACATTAAGACCCCAACAAAGGCATGGAGACAGAACAATTCACAAAAGAGGAATCAGAAAGATGCAATTAACACAACCCCAGCACCAGCTAAAAAATTAATGCTAACTCCCTATGGTTAGTCTCATATGGCGTAAATTGGTACTCCTTTTTGGAGAGCAATCTGGCAAAATGCTTCAAGATTCATGTTTATGATTCAGAAATCTCATTTCTGGAAATCTTTCCCAAGGAAAGATCCAAAATAGGAAAAAAACCTTATATTTTTGAGTTCACTGCATAAGCAAACTATCAATACAAGTTCAACAGTAGTGAAATGAGTTAGTATATTATCTGACAAGCTAATAGGCAGCCATCCAAGAGTCAGTTATGAAGACTTAGATAACATGAAAAGTAAAATGGGCCGAATTTCAGTGGTCTGTACAACAAAATATACATGTCATTCCAAAGTCCAGAGGAAATATACAAACGTAATGTTTCTTTCCAATCTTTGGAATGACGTGGCATTAAGAATAACTTTTTTAAAAAAAGAGTTTTTCATTATAAAAAATTTCTAACATACACGGAGAGAAGGGAAAAAATGCTGGTAAACCCATCACCTTGATTTCATAATTAGTAACCTTTTGCAATGTTTGCTTCATGTAAGTTAAAAAATCTTCAATAAACAATAATTTTTTAAAATGCATAATCCACATATTGTCACAACAAGCAACTTAATTTCTTTTGTGTGTGTCTTTTTTTAAAAAAAATTGACATAAAAGTTGGAGGAACAATAGAATTTCTATATACTCTTATTTGGGAAGAGTCCGTGGAGAAGGAAATGGCAACCCACTCCGGTATTCTTGCCTGGAAAATCCCATGAATAGAGGAGCCTGGTAGGCTACAGTCCATAGGGCTGCAAAGAGTCGGACATGACTGAGTGACTGAAATTGACATTGATGTCTCTAATTTCAATATAACACCCCACATTTTACTTATCCTTTTCACTTCAATATTTGTAACTTCTGTCTATTTACTTTTTTCTTTTTATTTATTTTATTTTTTAAGTATAAATTTATTTATTTTAATTGGAGGCACAATATTGTGTTGGTTATGCCATACATCAACATGAATCTGCCACAGGTATACACGTGTTCCCCATCCTGAACCCCCCTCCCTCCTCCTGTCTATTTAATAATAGATTTAGCTCTCATTATCCACAATGTATTTACTTGTTCAATGAAATAATTTGAAATTTGAATATTTTCTGTCCTATATTTAAGTGGAGAGTATGAGTTTTGTGTAGTTTTATCTTCCTTCCTTTCCTCCTTCCTTCTGGAGGTTATGTGGAAGGATTTGGATTTAGTCATTACCATCATCTTCAGTTCAGATCAGTCATTCAGTCGTGTCCGACTCTTTGCGACCCCAAGGACTGTAGCACACCAGGCCTCCCTGTCCATCACCAACTCCCAGAGTCCACCCAAACCCATGTCCATTGAGTTGGTGATGCCATCCAGCCATCTCATCTTCTGTCATCCGCTTCTCCTCCTGCCCTCAATCTTTTCCAGCATCAGGGTCTTTTCAAATGAGTCAGCTCTCCGCATCAGGTGGCCAAAGTATTGGAGTTTCAGCTTTAGCATCAGTCCTTCCAATGAACACCCAGGACTGATCTCCTTTAGGGTGGACTGGTTGGATCCCCTTTCAGTCCAAGGGACTCTCAAGAGTCTTTTCCAACACCACAGTTCAAAAGCATCAATTCTTTGGCACTCAGCTTTCTTTATAGTCCAACTCTCACATCCATACATGACCACTGGAAAAACCATAGCCTTGACTAGACGGACCTTTGTTGACAAAGTAATGTCTCTGCTTTTTAATATGCTGTCTAGGTTGGTCATAACTGTCTTTCCAAGGAGGAAGTGTCTTTAAATTTCATGGCTGCAGTCACCATCTGCAGTGATTTTGGAGGCCCCCAAAATAAAGTCTGCCACTGTTTCCATTTTTTCCCCATCTATTTGCCATGAGTGATAGGACCAGATGCCATGATCTTAGTTGTCTGAATGTTGAGTTTTAAGACAACTTTTTCACTCTCCTCTTTCACTTTCATTAAGAGGCTTTTTAGTTCCTCTTCCCTTTCTGCCATAAGGGTGGTGTCATCTGCATATCTGAAGTTATTGATATTTCTCCCAGCAATCTTGATTCCAGCTTGTGCTTCTTCCAGCCCAGCATTTCTCATGATGTACTCTGCATAAAAGTTAAATAAGCAGGGTGACAATATACAGCCTTGACGTACTCCTTTTCCTATTTGGAACCAGTCTGTTGTTCCATGTCCAGTTCTAACTGTTGCTTCCTGACCTGCATACAGATTTCTCAAGAGGCAGGTCAGGTGGTCTGGTATTCCCATCTCTTTCAGAGTTTTCCACAGTTTACTGTGATCCACACAGTCAAAGGCTTTGGCATAGTCCATAAAGCAGAAATAGATGTTTTTCTGGAACTGTCTTGATTTTTCCATGATCCAGAAGATGTTGGCAATCTGATCTCTGATTCCTCTGCCTTTTCTAAATCCAGCTTGAACATCTGCAAGTTCACGGTTCACATATTGCTGAAGCCTGGCTTGGAGAATTTTGAGCATTACTTTGATAGCGTGTGAGATGAGTGCAATTGTGTGGTAGTTTGAGCATTCTTTGGCATTTCCTTTCTTTGGGATTGGAATGAACACTGACCTTTTCCAGTCCTGTGGCCACTGCTGAGATTTCCAAATTTGCTGACATATTGAGTGTAGCACTTTCACAGTATCAGCCTTTAGGATTTGAAACAGCTCCACTGGAATGCCATCACCTCCACTAGCTTTGTTTGTAGTGGTGGTTCCTAAGGCCCACTTGACTTCACATTCCAGGATGTCTGGCTCTAGGTGAGCGATCACACCATCGTGATTTTCTGGATCATGAAGATCTTTTTTGTATAGTTCTTCAGTGTATTCTTGCCGCGTCTTCTTAATATCTTTTGCTTCTGTTAGGTCCATACTATTTTGTCCTTTATTGAGCCCATCTTTGCATGAAATGTTCCCTTGGTATCTCCAATTTTCTTGAAAAGATCTCATCTTTCTCATTCTATTGTTTTCCTCTATTTCTTTGCATTGATCACTGAGGAAGGCTTTCTTATCTCTCCTTGCTGTTCTTTGGAACTCTGCACTCAAATGGGTATACCTTGCCTTTTCTCCTTTGTTTAGCTTCTTCTCTTTTTCACGTCTATGTAAGGCTTCCTCAGACAGCCATTTTTCCTTTTTGCGTTTCTTTTTCCTGGGGATGGTCTTGATCCCTGTCTCCTGTACAATGTCCTGAACCTCCGTTCATAGTTCATCAGGAACTCTGTCTATCAGATCTAGTCCCTTAAATATATTTCTCATTTCCATTATATAATCATAAGGAATTTAATTTAGGTCATACCTGAATGGCCTAGTGGTTTTCCCTACTTTCTTCAATTTAAGTCTGAATTTGGCAATAAGGAGTTCATGATCTGAGCCACAGTCAGCTCCTAGTCTTGTTTTTGCTGACTGTGTAGAGCCTCTCCATCTTTGGCTGCAAAGAATATAGTCAATCTGATTTCGCTGTTGGCCATCTGGTGATATCCATGTATGGAGTCTTCTCTTGTGTTGTTGGAAGAGAGTGTTTGCTATGACCAGTGTGTTCTCTTAGCAAAACTCGATTAGCCTTTGCCCTGCTTCATTCTGTACTCCAAGGCCGAATTTACCTGTTACTCCAGGTGTTTCTTGATCTCCTACTTTTGTATTCCAGTCCCCTATAATGAAAAGGACATCTTTTTTGGGTGTTAGCTCTAAAAGGTCTTGTAGGTCTTCATAGAACCGCTCAACTTCAGCTTCTTCAGCATTACTGGTCGAGGCATAGACTTGGATTACCATGATATTGAATGGTTTGCCTTGGAAATGAACAGAAATCATTCTGTCGTTTTTGAGATTGCATCCAAGTACTGCATTTCGGACTCTTCTGCTGACCATGATGGCTACTCCATTTCTTCTGAGGGATTCCTGCCCACAGTAGTAGATATAATGGTCATCTGAGTTAAATTCACCCATTCCAGTCCATTTTAGTTCGCTGATTCCTAGAGTGTCGACGTTCACTCTTGCCATCTCCTGTTTGACCACTTCCAATTTGCCTTGATTCATGGACCTGACATTCCAGGTTCCTATGCAATATTACTCTTTACAGCATCGGACCTTACTTCTATCACCAGTGACATCCATAACTGTGTGTTGCTCTGGCTCCATCCCTTCATTCTTCCTGGAGTTATTTCTCCACTGATCTCCAGTAGCATATTGGGCATCTGCCGACCTGGGGAGTTCCTCTTTCAGTATCCTGTCTTTTTGCCTTTTCATACTGTTCATGGTGTTCTCAAGGCAAGAATACTGAAGTGGTTTGCCTTTCCCTTCTCCAGTGGACCACGTTCTGTCAGACCTCTCCACCATGACCCGCCCGTCTTGAGTGGCCCCACACGACATGGCTTAGTTTCACTGAGTTAGACAAGGCTGTGGTCCGTGTGATCAGACTGGCTAGTTGTCTGTGATTGTGGTTTCAGTCTGTCTGCCCTCTGATGCCCTCTCTCAACACCTACTGTCTTACTTGGGTTTCTGTTACCTTGGACGTGGGGTATCTCTTCACGGCTGCTCCAGAAAATGCAGCCGCTGCTCCTGACCTTGGACGTGGGGGTAGCTCCTCTTGGCCACTCCTGCGCCACACAGCCACCGCCACTCCTGTGAACCATCATCTTGGTTACCGACAATAATTTAACACCATCTGTTACCCTGTCTGTGTCCAATTTTCCCTGATTTTCTGTAAAGTTGCTTACAGTTAATTTGTTCAAATCAGGGTCCAAACAAACTTTACACTTCTTACTTGGTGGTAAGTCTCTTAAAGGGGTGCTATAATGCCATTTACCTTTGTAAGAACTGAACATCTACCCTATGAATCCTTCACATTTTGGGTTTGACTGATTTTATCTTGCAAGCGTCATTGAACACGTCAGATTCCCTTTAACAGGCAATTAGACCCAGTTACTTGGTTATGTTCAGGTTCAGTTTTGTTTTGAAAGGGAATTTTGTTAGACGGTGTCCTGTTCTTCCTATTGTATCGTATCATAAGGAGCATGGTGTCTGGTGAAACCACTCTGAGTGGTTACTGATGGCTCACTGATGGGTGATGTATGTCTCTCTTATTACAAAACCCCTGTCAATCTTTTCCCAGTGGACCTTCAGCCATTGCGAATAGCATCTAGATTCATTGTCTTGAGGTGGCAAACTGTAGTTTTCTAATTCCCTGGCCTTTTGTCTGCTCCTGCACTTTATTTAATGCTGTAATGTACTTGTAATTAAACATATAAATACACAAGAATGAAAGTTTATATCAGTATCAGTAGTAAGCTGAGGCCAAATGGCATTATCCATACAGAAGATGTGTAATCTAGTTTCCCAGATAGTCTCGTTACCATGGCCTCTTGAGAGTGCACTACAGTTTCCAGAGGCTGACGGCTTATTTTGGGAAAGTGTGTGACCAGTTAAATCCCTTCATAGAAAAGGAATTAAAATGCACACACCCTGTCACTCAACAATTCTATGTTGATATTAACACCAGCGAAACGGCCATCTTTCTCAGGGTAATGGCTTCTGTAAAGGGTTCTGGGGGCCAGCTTAAACAGAAACCAGGAGACAGAGCCAGGAACTTCATTATAGCGGCGTTTGCAATAATAACAAGGTGTAACAGCCTCAAGGTGAATGGAGGAAGGGATAAGTTAAAGGTAGCAGAACAGAACACGCAAACAGGACAAGGAACAGCAGGCGAAAGGCACTCAAGCCATCTGAATCAAGAGGGACAGATCTCAGAAACTTACTGGTGAGTGAGAAAATGAGGTGCAGAAAAACTCATTTTTATGTCAGTTATGAAAATGAAAATATACCAAGTAATATTTATTTTTTGTGGATAGATATGTATTAATGTATATATGACTGTAAGACATGCTGCTGCTGCTGCTAAGTCGCTTCAGTCGTGTCCAACTCTGTGAGACCCCATAGACGGCAGCCCACCAGGCTCCCCCGTCCCTGGGATTCTCCAGGCAAGAACCCTGGAGTGGGTTGCCATTTCCTTCTCCAGTGCATAAAAGTGAAAAGTGAAAGTGAAGTCGCTCAGTCGTGTCCGACTCCTAGTGACTCCATGGACTGCAGCCCACCAGGCTCCTCCGTCCATGGGATTTTCCAGACAAGAGTGCTGGAGTGGGGTGCCACTGCCGTCTCCCATAAGACATGAGTTGAAGGCAAAATGAAATATAATACAGGTAGCCACTGGGTTGAGGAGAGGGCAAAGGACCTTACATTCAACTGACGTGTTCTAACACTTTTTTAAAACAGAATATGATACTTGTGGGATTGTTTTTTAAAAGAGTATAAGCACAGTAAAAGATGGAGATGCAATATCCCAAAGTAGGCAGTGTTTCACTGTCTCACCTATGGGTCATTGTTTCTTTTTTTTCCCCATTGTTTTCTGATACTTTTTAATTTCCAAAGATTATAAAAGGGCAGAACCTTGCTCTGCAGCAGCGATAGCTCATCCAAAACCATCCCTGGACTGTGGCGTGGTGGGTCCATCTGAACTGGCAGATCTCACTGGAGCGGGTGCCAGGCCTGGGACCGCGGTGTCTCCCAAGACCCAGTGGGCTTTTGCAGTCTGGGACCATCGGAAAGCCATGTCTTCTAATAAAAACCTGTCTGCCCTTTTCTCAGAGGCAAAACCCTGGATCCTCTCACTGGCTTCTTTTCTTCTCCCTCCCTCCCCACAGGCAAACAGTCGCCAAGAGCTGAAGCCCCACTTTCCTCACAGCTTCCCCTGCTCCCAGCACTGCCCCCCTCTCTCTAATCCCTCTTGTGTAGATTCCAGACTGGCCTTCCTAAATCCCACGGTACATGTCTGTCTCTCAGCTGTAAAGATTCTTGGTAGCCCCTTGTTGAGGCTGGGACAGAATCTCAATAACTTAGCCTCACACTTGCGGTCCTCTCTTCAATCTGACTGTGGCCTTCATTTCTTCTTCGTCCCCTTCTCCTTCCCTTCCTCCACTGACTCCTGTCCTCCAGTCTGCGAACAAGAATCTCCCTCTAGAGCCAAATATCCACGTGGTGTTTCTGAAGCCTGTGGCTCCCCTTCCCCTGGCTGGCCTGGAATGCCCTTCCCTCCTGCCTGGGCCTCACTGGCTCCTCTGTGATCTGCCCCCAGTAATCAGTCTCCCCTCTGAGCTCTCTCATCATGTATTATCCATGCCCTCATGCATTCCTTTCATACCTACTATAAAATAATAATAAAGTAATAGCTACTGCTTATTGAGTACCTCCGTATCAGGTACACACAGAGTTATTAACCAAAGCCATTAGTTTGATGGAGGGCCAGAGAGATGAGAGACCAGGAAAGCGTTGGCAGGGCCCCAGCCATCCAGGCTGTGGCTGGAGATGGACTTTCTCAGCCTAGAGAATTCCTTGGGCACAAGAGAGTCAAACACAGGAGGGTCTACTTGAAATCATTTGGGGGACCCGAGATGGGCAATATGTGAAGAGGCTATTTTCTCTGATGTCGAGAAAGGGCTAGGTTTGGGATACACTCAGCTGTTGTGACTGGCTGTTGTAACTGCCCCTTGAGAACTACTTCCATGCTGACCCACAGAGGGTCTAGGACTCTAGCAACAGGGAAAGGAACAGAGGCCATCACCCCATCTCTCCTCACTTGGCCCCATTCCCCTGCCTACACGGCAGGCTCTGAAAAGCAAAGAGCCCTGGAGTCCAGCTGCCTGGCTCTGGCCCCTCCTGCCCCACCTAAGGGTCTGCTCACCCTTCTGGTCCTATGGGCACACTGCTCCTACGCCCGTTCCTTGAAGCTGAAGTGGGTGAGCTCCTCAGCTGTCCGGGCTGCAAGATTCTCTCTCTACAGTGTATAGCCCGTCTTCTGCCTCCAGCATCTAGCTGTCCCTAGTCCTTTGCTCGAAGTGGTCACTGTGCTTCTTGTCTCAGGGCCCTAGATTCTCATCAGCTTGAAGGGACAGGATGAAGGCACAGGCCCTGGGCTAGTGGCCTGAATAAGCTTTTATTTAGGGCTTTGCCTATTTGTCGAGATGGCCTATATGTCCTTCAAGATAGGGCTCTGAGTCCTTAACACCAAACATCCTTAGAGAAAAAAGCAACAACCTGATTTCCAGATAGAGCCAGGGGAATTTTCCCTGAATAGACCAGGGACCCAAGCCAGAGACACTCAAGAAGGCTGAAGGAGTCTGTCTTGGAGGCAGAGGACATTCGAAGAGCAGACTTCTGGCCTCAGTGTGGATGTGGCCCCTTTCAAATGCCCAGCCTCCTGTCAGCCACCGGGGGCATCTGCCACTTATCCGGAAGCTCTGGGAAAGGCAGCGCATTTGCGGGGGCATTTGGAATGCCATCAGCTTCCCGAATGGATGACGTGGAGTTTGCACATGGCCGTTTCCTTTTTACTCCACGTTTCTGGAGAAAGCCTAATGGCTTCAAGCGCTCCTCTCTGCTCGTGAAATTTAAAAGGGGGAACAAGAGCACACAATTATGATCCCACAGCAGGGCAATTGGCTTGCCTCCGACTATTAGGTCCCATTAAAGATGTAATATCTCTGGTGTCTCAGGAGAAATTCCTACTTATTTATGCCTGGTATTAGGGCAAATATTAGTTAGCATCAAAACAGGATGCAGTTAAGTCTAATCTGATGTCACCAGCAGAGCTTGCCTTATAAACAAAATAAGTGGCAATTACTTTCAAGCTGAACTAATAATTTTTCCAAGTGATTCCATTCGGTGTTCTTCAGAAATGTTCACAGAAGGAAGGTGTGTTCTAGGCAAGTGCGCAGGGTGTGCTTCTTAATCACACTTTATTTAAATGTACAAACGAAGGCTGCGGGGCCGGCTCCCCTCTCCTCCTCCCTAGGTTTTCCTGTGGGACAGTAATTAGGAAATATAACCCAATATAGGAAATGAGCATTGCTGCTTTTATGGGGATTTTAAACCAAATGGCTCTGCTCCGGTGACTGAAGGAGTTGCTCCCAAGAAGCCTGGTGGGCTGCTTCAGGCTGCCTGCAATTCAGACCTTTTGGAAAATGGCTCCTTGTTCCTCTGGGAAGACCTTTCTCAAGAGGAAGAGGGGAATGCCCGGGAGAGGGCCAGGGGGCAGGGCCCTGGGTGAGGAGCGGGCCCAGCACTCAGCCTCGCTGCGCGTGACCAGGCAGGCTCTTCAGGTGGTGGTCTGGGGGCACTCCTCTCTTCCGCACTGAGGTCTTCCTGGCAGCCACTGGCTGCGTGCTCTGCTTTACTTCAGCCTTTAGCAGCTGGGCATTCTGTACCTTGTCCAGAAGCAGAGTGTCCCTAGCCCAGAACTTTCTCAGCTTGCAACTCTCACCCCCAGCCAAGACTCTCTGTGCCCCGTTAAATGTGCCCCTTAGTCTGACACCCACACAGCTCTCAGAGGGCTATACCTAGGCCCTCTGGGGGATAGGCGGGGCCATCCATCCCTCTGTCCTTCTGGGAGAGGCAGCTGCTTTGGGGTCTCACTCATGGGCATTATCTCTGCAGCAGAGATGGCCCCACCCCCTACACTGGCAGGCACTGGGGGATTATGTGCAGGACTGTACCTCCAATCCCACAGGACCCTGGTTCCTCATGTTTCCCTGCAACAGCACCAGCCAGGGTTGGCCCGGGCCATAAGAAAATCTACCAGAGCTTCAGATTCACTTCCCCTCCAGGGTTCCACCCTCTCTTCACGTAGCTCCATCTCATCACACCCACAAGGGGCACTCTCCATGGATCAGGTCTGGTGAGGTTCAGTGGCGGATTCACAGAAGAAGGAAGCCCAGATTCTACCCACACAGAACCTGCACTTCCAGGTTAGAGAAATGGTAACAGATAATTAACTGAAGACACCCAGGCTGAGATGAGTACCATGTGGTAGGTAGAAAGTGGTCTAGAGAGGCAATCACGTCCATTTGGGAAGATGAAGGAAACCTTCAGGAAGGAGGCAGAATTTGCGATCTTAAAGGTCAGATACAGTTCCCCTTCGAGGAGCCGGTTTCCAGGGATGATATTCCAAGCAGAAGAAGCTGCAGGAGGCAAGACGTGGAGCTGGGACATGAGGGGCCCTTAGACAATGCCAGGTTGGGGGCCAAATTAGTTACATTTCTTTTATTGAAGCAACAGAAACCACCGACTGGCTGTGGAGGCTGAGTGGGACAGATCAGCGTGCCAGCCGTCATGGGAGAAGGGTTGGGGTACAGCAACACAGGTGTCTGCGTGGGACAGAGGTCTGGGGTGGCAGTTGGTCCTCCAGGCCACTGCCTTGAGCGCCTCTGAGCTGTCAAGGGTCAGCTTGACACCAGCTGCTACCCTGCCAGAACCCGCCAATGGCTCCTCATCGTGCCCAGGGGAAGTCCAAATGCCTCTGCTTAGCACATCCTGAAAGTCTCTCCCTGAGCTGCACTTTCCCCTTCCACCTGCTATTACCTTTTAGAAATAATTTCCTCTGACTCTGGCAGACCCTGCTTGGGAGCTGAGGTAGGCAGGTCAGCTAAGCTCCCTACAAATCGCCACATTCCAGGAGCACAGAGCTGACACCCCACCGCAACCTTGCTTCCCTGGTCTGTGGGTAGGCACCTGACCGACTGTGCCTAATCACATTTGTTCTAGGAACCTGGAGAAGGGCAGAGGCTGGGTCCCACGGGAGGGCCAGTGAGGCCTGGCTGAAGTCACAGATGCCACTACCGTGCACTCTCCTGCTTCCTGTTTCTTGGTTGGTCATGTCTTTCTCAGATTCCCTGAGATATGTGTGCGTGTATAGCTACAGATTCCCTCTGTATTACTTGAAAATAAGTATTTACATGCGAATCACTTCACCCTAAACACTCTGCAAGGTAGCTTCCAAGAATGAGCCTAGGCAATCTCAGGGAGTGGAGGAGGACTGGGGTCCAGGTAAACGCTTGGACGCAGGAGGTGTCTCGTGGTTGCCAATCACTGAGCCCCTGCTCGCTTGCCTGTGAAGTGGGCTCCGTATGTGTCCCCTGACGTGCAGAGTGTCACGGGACTCTGCTGTTAATCTGACCCATAGAAGCTGGCCACACTGGAGCCACTGGCTGCCAGATCCCAGCCTCACCAACCTGCCTCTGCAGCCCAGAGGTGGGAGGCAGAATGTCACTGAGAGGGCAAGGTCCAGTCCTAGCAAAGAAAGGTTAAGGTTAAGAAATATGCCCAGAAACAAATCTTGTAAGAAGTTCCGTCTACAGGCACACACGTTTGGAAGCATTTTGCCTGCCACGTGGGTTGGTAGAAATAGAATGTAATGAAACAGCAGAGATCAGTGGATCTTCACGAATGCATCACAGTCAGCAGGAAGAATGTGTCTTGGTCAGCAAGACGGCAGGAGATACAGGGCTGAAAAACAGGAAGGGTCGCCGCAGAGCTGATACTCTCCCCCCGCCCCATGGGAGGCCCAGTGGGAGATGGCGAGAAGCTATGTGGGTGGCAGCGATGGGCCTCCTTGGGGAGGGTCTGGGCTGTGCACTGAGGTGACACTGAGCTTGCCCTGAGGAGCAGGGGGTCCTGGCTGTGCCTGGGCACCACGTGTGGGTCAGTCAGCCGTGTGTGCACATGCCGCCTGACCTGCCCTCAGCGTGGGTGGGGCTGCACTCTCTTGTCCTGTGGCTTCTCTGAGCTGGTGCCATGCCGGTGGCGAGGGCGGCCCACTGCCTTGACTGTTCCTCTCTGACCTTCACAGCGCAGAGCCTTTCCTCAGAAAGAGAGCAGAATACAGGAGCAGCCTCCCAGGGTCCGATCACATCACCCTCTTTACCCTTTGCCTTGGAATATTTGAGGGTCCTAGCCATCCACTCGACAACTATTTTAAGAGTCACGGGGTGTTATCAGCGAGCAGCAATAACATAGCGGGCTGCCTGGAATTTTCCCCTGGTGTATATCTGGGAGCCAAAGCATTCCAACTCTCCCCCCGGGAGACGGTCATACCCCATAGGCAAAAGCTTTTAGGTCTGCTGACGAAGCTCTTTGAGTAGAAGAAGAGAAGCATTATGTTCTCAAATGAATGTTTCATTGGTCACCTAATCTTAAGACTGGAAGGGCCTCCTTTTATTAATAAAAATCACCTAACAGTAACAGAGCTCAGAGAGGGACATGGACCTGTCTGGAGCTACTCAGCAGGCAGTGGGGTTTGGGATTCTGATCGGCAGCCGCTGCACCACGGAGGCAGGCGTAAGTAAGAACAGGTGGGTGGGTACCTCGGGGGAGGGCTGAGAATCAGTGGCTTCATGTTTTGCCCCAGTCCCCAGGATGCTGCCGAAGACTCTGGAAGCTAGAGCTATGAGAAAGAAAGTCTTGAACCATTGAGATTCTGGTCCCAGCTTCCCACCTGGGCCCCCTCCTCTGACGGGGGTGAGTGAGTGAGTGGAACTGCGATCCATCCTCAGCTGGCTGAACTCATCCCTTAATTTATTGGCCAGAGTCCTTCCCACGCACCAGTCCCTCTGTATTCCTGACAGCCTTTCTTACTCCTAGGCAGCCAGACTTGTTGCTTTTCAGGTTCCAGGGCTGTGTGTATGGGGGCAGGACGATGGCATGACTGTTAGCACAGGTTATAGCTTACACGCTACATGCATGCTAAGTCGCTCAGGCATGTCCGGCTCTTTGCAACCCTATGGACTGTAGCCCGCCAGGCTCCTCTGTGCATGGGATTCTCCAGGCAAGAATACGGGAGTCAGTTGCCATTTCCCCCTCCAGGGGATCGTCCCAACCCAGGGACTGAACCCACGTCTCTTGCGTCTCCTGCTCTTCTTTACACCGGCACCACCTGGGAAGCCCACGTAGTATCACATAGACCGGATTCAAATCCAGGCCCCACTGTGTAGCTCTGTTTGACTTGGTCCCCTGTGTGCAAACGGTGATCGTTAGAGTTCATTACACACGTCGTGGGGGCTGAATGGGGAGATGAGTGTGCAGCCTGGGGCGTGGTGCCTGCTGCACAGGCTGGAACCCAGGGACTGCGGCGGTTTTGACACTGGCCTCAGACACTTGCGGTCTCCTGGAGAAGGGCAAAGGGGCTTTAGAATCCAGAGGGCCTGAGGGTAAGTCCCAGCTCTCTCCACATGTCAGCTGTGTCCTTGGGCAAGCTCCTTTGCCTCTCAGCCTCAACTTTCCGACACATCCTGACATGTCACAGCTGCCACACAGACACCTGCCTTGCAGGAGAAAATTTGAGGGTCAGTGTGATCACATACTTGCAAGCACCTCTTTTATCTTTAATTTTATGACACCTGATGCCAGTGTTAGTATTTGTTAAGGTTTGGCTGACTGAAACTGAAACGATAAAGTAACTGCATTTGCTACATGCATTTGGAGATACGCATTCAAGCTCATCAATGAAACTTTCTAAATTCAGATTCATTATGATCTGTTCGGACTTATTTGTTTGTATGTTTGTTTATTTTGGGTTCCTGAGACGCACAATAAAGTGAGAGTTGAAAGTGTTCTGGAAGGAGATCAGAGGCATCAAAGAAGGAGCTTGAGGTCGGGGTGTTTATTGCCTCAGATCCCTCCTGGCAGTTGCCTTGCTGTGCTTATTATGTGCAAGAGCCTGTCCCTCCCTTTAGGGTTCGCTGTCGTCGGGGCTGGTGGCCAGGCATAATGACAGGCAATGACCACACAGGGAAGCTGAGCGGCGAAGCTTCAAGGCGAAGCATCCTCAGGGTCTCTGTGACCCGAGTCCAGCGTGTGGTCTGTCCTGCCAGCACAGGGATGCAGCCTGTGCGGAATGCCAGGCCACTAAGCCAGCTTGTCAAGCATGTTGGTGACACACATCCAAGGAAGGAGAATTCTGTTTTGTCCAAAGGCGATCACAGGACCAGAGGTGTGAGCTGTTCACTGTCTCTACGCGAACAGAGTCTCAACAGCCATTTGGCTTCGTTTCTACATTTACCAGACACTACAGCTCTCATTTTCCCTTCCAGCAATTAATAGAGGAGGCAGCTAGAGCTATTTCAGGGAACATGAGGAGCCACTCAAAGTGGCCAAATTGTTAGCAGTCAACAATTTGCTTGGAAATACAACATAGCAATAAGGCTTCATTCCAGGGCAGCCGCACTGCTAACGCAAAGGCAGCACGTGTAGCGTGCGGGTGTTTTTTCTCTCTTGAGAAAGTAAGTTAGTTAATACCAAAGAAGCCATTAGCACAGGGTCTGGGATGAAGCTCTGCATAGTTGTCACTTGTTGTGCTTGTTCTGTGCGAGAGCGTGTCCCTGCCTTCAGGGTCACTGAGGCCAGTGAGCACCCAGGAAGCAGATGCTCTCCTCAGGGTAACCCTTGTGCTAACTTTACCAAGGATGACTTTCCTTTGTCTCATCAGGTATAAAAGGCACAGGTTTTAGAGAGACAAGCCCAGGTTTGGATTCTGGTTCCCCTCTATATTAACTTTGAGAAAGTCCGCAGCTCTCTCCAACCAACCCTGCTGTCTTCCATTTGGGCCTCCCACACCGTTGGAATGCCTTCAGCTGGGCCGTGTGGGGAAGTGGAGTTCTTCGCCCCTGAAGCTCTGGGCCAGAGGCCTCGTCCGCCAACACTAGATGCCAAGAAAGCCTTGCATGGTGCCTGATCCCACCTTCCCAAGGCCTTGCATCTTTTGGCCACTGTGCCCAGAGACCCTGATCTCCTGGGGGTGGGATTCTTCCCAAGTGTAACACTGATGCAGGGGTGAGACCCATCCCTGAGCTGAGCTTCAGACAGCCCACTCATGCACACACTGTTGAGACAGCTCGGGGGAGACTCACATGGAGCACCACCCTGCAAAAAGCTGAGGTCACTTACTGATTTTCCTTTTCTCGGAAGTTTCTCTCCAGACGCCTAGCGCTCTGTCCACCGGTTGGCCCGTCCCTCAAGCGCCCCCTGGCTTCTCACTCCTCTTTTGCTGCTGCACCTCCTCCTCCCGTCTGCACTAGAAAACACACGAACTCCAAACACACGAACAACACACAAGTCCTTTTCCCCGGAGTTGTGTCCAAGCCATTTGGGCGCTCAGCAAGCAAGACGGCCTTTTATGAAACGGCATTCACCTGAGCAAGAAGACAGCTAAGGATATAAATGACAAAGTTTTTCATTCTGTTGTTTGACTGGCTTTTGTTTGTGTTTCCCTCCCAAGATGAATCTCACACAAATCCTTGGGTGCAAGGAACTCTTCTGGGAGGTGAGGCCCGGGAGCAGGAGAGAAGGAAGAAGGAAGGTGAGACTGGGAAAAAACTCATAAAACGTGTATAGCACGGTGATTCCTATGTGTTTGGCAGAGGCTGGCCTCTGCAGGAATCTCCGTGAAGCATTGCCAGTCAGAACTGTCTGTTTACAACTCAAGAGGCTGGAGGATGCGTGTTCCTGTCCCTCATCATTTGAGTTGCCCAGAAAGTAGTTACCCTCCCCCCACATTTCCAGACTGCTTATGAGCTAAATGGGATGCCACATCTACAAAGAAAGCTCAGAGGCAGAGGCAAAGAGACCCGAGGCACGCGTGCTTGGAACTGTCCATCTGCTGTGGCTGAGCGTGGGGGTGGCCAGGTCCGTGTGGAGCAAGACGCTGGTGGCATCTTCTGCAGAGCAGAGCGCGTGCACTAGCCCAGCGGCTCTTCCCCCCCTCTCCCCTGCCCATCCCCTGACCCTTCAGACAGGTGGCTCATCATGAGATGCTGACCACGCCTGAACTCCAGCCAGGTCTCTCTCTTATCCTGGGATTCCACTTCCCTACCCTACGAAACATGGTGGAGGGCATGTGTGTGCCCCGTGCTGACACCAGGAGCAATGATGGCTGAGCTGGAGGCTGTCTTCAGCTCTCAGGAGGCAGGAGAGGAAGGGCCAAGGAGGAACTCTGTGCCTGTGTGGCCTGGGGCTGATCAGTGGCCAGGAGCCAACCACCAGCCTCTTATGCTGCTGTGACTGCACGCCCCCTGGGATGAGAGGTGAGGCAGGCAGGGAGGATGCGGAGGAGCTATCCCTTGGGGGGGTCTTTGCCACCAGCAATTGGCTGAGCCAGCTCTGGTGCAGAGTGTCCATGAACCCCCTTTTCTGGCCATGGAGGGGTGGAGGTGGAGGTGAGACAAGGGCCAGGCCAGGGAGCTGCCCAGCTTGAGGAAGCGGGAGCACAGGAGTGGGCCTAACCCAGGCACCGGTGGATTGGGGGCCAGACCCTGCTGGGCGGCCCAAGGGGCACAGAAGCACAGACATGTTCTGCTTCTGAGGCAGCCAGGACGTTGGTGAGGACCATGGCTGGGGCAAGGGGATCAGCGTGAGGCCTTCCTATGGTGTGCAGACCCTGTACTGCATCAGTGAGGGCACTTCAGTGGGGGCAGGTGTTCCTTGCCACCTAGGGCATCGGCTCACACAATGCCAGGCAGGCCTTGCTGTGAGCGTCATCCTGATCCGACAGATAAAGAATCAGCTGCCCAGAGAGGTCATGTGACTTGCTTAGATGACACTGCATAACTGGGGACGTGGATCCTGGGACTCAGACCGTCTGGGTCCAGGGTGGGTTCCTGCCCATGCACGACCCTGCTTCCTTCTTGGGCTTGCACTGCTGATGACAGCCTTGTGCCACCACAGCTCATCTTGCTTCCATGCGAGCCCTGCTTCTAGACATAGTCAGTGATGGGCACAGTCAGCGCTTGCTGCTCCGGAGCTCAGAATTCCTGTTTAGGGCTCAAGGATGGCCTGGACCCCTAGGGTCTCAGCCCCAGATGCTAGGATACGGCTCAGTTTTCTCTGTGGCTGTTGTTTATTTTTAATCAGAGAGCTGTGTCTCCAGCCCAGCACTGCTCACATCCTCCTGCCTGTCTGTTTTTGAACATGGGCTCCGCATATTTTCCTCATATCCCCTCAACTCCCAACTTTAATTAGAGAGCACAATTGGCTCACAGCCTCGCTCCTGGCATTGCCTCCCCGGGCACTCCCTGTGACTGCATCTCGGCTCTTTCCAGAGAGAATGACCCGAGGATGTGCGGGACAGCTTAGAGCGCAGGTAATCAGCAGGATGGGCCTCTGAGGAGAGGAGAGGGTGATGCCGTCCCCAGAACCACAGAAGCTGCACAAGAGACGACGTCTGACCCTGGAGAAAGCTCTTCCCAACTGCTCCGAGGCAGGCAAAGCTCAGAACAGGATGTGATGAGAACACTAAATTCCAGTGGAAATGACAGAAGGCTGTCGATAAACGGTAGATATTCGTCCCAGTTGAGACCCAACGCAGAAGCTCAACGCAAATGGCGCCTTAGTGACTCGCATAAAATAAAATGGAATGAAGTCTTGAAAGCAAAGGAAAAATACATAAAACATTGCTCAGTTCCATGACTTAGGTTGCCGTGCATTTTCAACAAAGTTGGATTTAGGTTTTGTGAGCAGAAGTCACCAGGGGGTTGCTTGAACGCAGGAAGTGATTCTCCCATGAACTCTTACTAGAAAAATCTCCCGGGGAAATCTCACTACAAAGCCTACTTGCCAGTCTGGCCATGATTGGCAGGCATTTGCTGGTGACTGAGGTAGGAATCTGCCTGCCAATGTAGGAGAAGTAGGTTCAATCCCTGGGGTCAGGAAGATCCCCTGGAGAAGTAAATGGCAACCCACTCCAGTATTCTTGCCTGGGAAATCCTATGGACAGAGGAGCCTGGAGGGCTACAGTCCCTGGGGTCGCAAAAGAGTCAGATACGACCCAGCCACTAAACAACAGCAAGAAGACGGATTGGACCGAGGGCTCTTTTAGGAGTAAGACCACTGCTGTGACATCAGTAGCAGTCTGGGAAACACAGAAACGCTGAGTGGAGGAGACACTGACCTTCCCCCAGGTTAATAACCCAAACAAAGCTATTTCTTGTCATGTCGCTGCTTCGTTACCATCATCTTTCCCATGAATTTTTGTGACCATCCTGCGTAAACAGATTTTGTATATTGTTTTCTCCTCAAACGGCCTTCTCCATGTTAGCCTTTTGTCAAACTTACTGTTATTAACTGTACTCTAGCCTATCAAATGTTTGTGTCTCCTGATTCGGTGTGTTCCTCTTTGAACATTTGCATTATTTCTAATTTTTCACTATTAAAGGTATATTTTGTGCATTGGGCTGTTTGCCATCTTTGAGATTATTCCCTTGGAAAAGATCCCCTGTACAGTTCAGACGGCAAAGAATGCAGTCATTTTGAAAGCTTTTGTTGAAAATGACCAACTGACCTTCTCAAGGAGGCCCTTTTTAGTTGGGTACCATCCCTGGGCAACCATGAAGTTGCCGCCGGGCGCCGCCTTACAGCAGAGGCTTGGTCTTCTCTTTGTTACTTTCTGACCCCATTCATGCATTTATTCAATATTCATTGAGCCCCTGCTATAGAACAGGAATTTCTGTGTGTGTAGTGCAAACAAAAATGAACCTGACATCCCTGCTGCTCAGAGAACACACAGTCTAGACGAGAGGGCAGCCGGTTCCGCAGCAGTCAGGCGCCGTGCTCCCCGTGTCTGCGGCTGCGCAGAGTCCAGCGCAGAGCGAGGCCGCCCTCGTGGAGACGTCCGCGGTCTCGCTCCCACCACCCAGTGAGCTCCTCCCAGGCTCCTGCTTGGCTCTCACTCCCTCTCCTCCCACCTCCTTCCTAGCGCCTCTTGAAGGACCCTTGTATTCCCATCACATAACTCTCAACTCTCGAGTTCGTCATGTGCTTTCAGCTTCTTACCCAAACCATTCTACCTTCTTCAGATTGACCAGGTAGTCAAATTGCCTAATTTGTGTTATTTCCTGGGGCTTCTGATTTTTTTCTCTGCATCCCAAGGACCCTTTCATGGGCTCCCAGAGCCTCTGAGCTGTTTTCTCCATATGTCTTAGGCCATCTTGAGTTTCTTAATCCGCAGCCTGGAGTGCAGAGAGGATATTTGCATAGCGGCTGCAGCAGCGTAGCAGGAATGTGCAGAAGCCTCCTGGAGCAATTCCACCACCACCATGCTTCTCAGATGGCCTGTGGGAAAATATGTGGGCAATGGCCTTTCAGAGAATTAAACAAATTCGTGTATTTTGGGGAAAAGAAGGTTGTTTCCTTGCAACTTCGTTAGGTGCAAGCTGTTGGCCTGGAGTTTTAATGTTCTGTTCCATTTTTCTGTGTCACAACCTGCTTTGAGGTAAGAACTGTTCATTTAGTTTGATTCCCCTCTTTTTTTTCCCGACTCTTGCACAGAGGTAAAGTCGATAAGCAGGAAGTAGTTTCTTCTTAGTCCCGGAGGACTGTAACAGCAACACTTTAGCTTGCCTCTAATTACAGCCACCATGACAGTTCATATGTTGTAGCAATAAAAATAACCATAAACCTTACATAATCATTAAAGTTAAGCAAACAGCCCCTCACTGCATCATAACGCACAGGTAGTTGCTAATAATCCAGGAACAGCATTGGGGCATTCAAGGAACATCTTTCCTATCTCCACAGTTTCTTAAACAACTTTAGAGACATATTTTTATTAAGTATATGCAAGGCAGATGATCTTAAACCTCAAGAAGAGTGTGCACAATAATTGTGTACTCTTCTAATGCTCTCCAAAGACCTATTCAGAGTCCATTCTGAAAGACAATAATATATCAAGAAGTTCTGCAAACTTCCTCCTAATGAAGACATGCCAATTTGAGACCAAGAATGTGGCCTCTAAGGACAAAATAACCACCGCTCTCAGTCTCTCGGTGTTTTGCTACTTTATTTCAGAGTGATTCAAAATCTAATTAAATTTCTAAACTCTAATGAAATTACAGAAGAAAAATCATTTAGGATTATATTATGTACAATTACTCACAGCTGAAAATTACAGTTACCCTCTTTCACCAGGATGGAGTCTCCTGGGAAAACCCTTGTTGTTTATTTATCCACCATATAAATCTGACACTTCTCTCACTATTTACAAGTTGGAGGTAAAGCTGAATTAATTAAATGTATATATCCTGAACGGTAACAGATAGGTGGGGAGGGAGTCCAGAAGAGAAATGGGCTGAGATTCTCTTATGCAAGAAAGGCTGGGATTGGGTGAGTAATCACTGACACTAGATTCTGTCTAAAGGAGAAGATGCTCAGAGTCTCGGATCTCTTGGGAGCAGAAACATCGCAAAGCTTTAGAAGCTGAGCCTAGGGTGTAGGATGTTCTTTCAAGTTACGTTTGGCTTTGAGAATCTTTAGCTTATTTTTGTGCAGGTAAGTGAAGATCTTGCTACCAGAAGTTTGCTGAGGGATGGTGGCCTGAATTTCCATTTTTAAAAGGCTCAGTAATGTGATCCATTCAGGCTAATATCATTAACCAGATGCTTTTGAGTCTTTAGCAGCTGATCAGCAATTTCCAGGAATGCATCTGCTCAGTTTTGTTTTTTTTTAAATTTCTGTGAATAGGGAGTTTTGAAGGTGCCTCCATAGATACAAGTATTATCTTGTATTGCGACAAGTTGGGCTATGGTGGACTTGGATTTCTGGGAATATAGACTAAATAATTCAGATCTTTCCTCTTATTAAGAATGACTGCAAATGCTAGACAAAAAATAAATTGGAGAAGAAACTCCAACTGTGCGTGGAACTTAACAATTTTTTCTCCTGGAGGCATCTTTCAAATCCAGAAGAGGTGACTGGGAGGCTGAGAAGGGAGGAGAGCTGTCAATAACTTTGAGGGGATAAAACCAGAACTTACTAAGAAAGAGGACCCTTGGAAACCCTCCTAGCTTTGGGTCTGGATGCTAAAGGGCTAATTCCTAGTAGAAACAGTGGCCGGAAATAAACTGTCCCTCAAAAGGAGGAAAGTCCAGCTTCATTCATGTTAGTCTCTGGCATGGCGTTCAGTGTTGCAATTTCTGCTAGTGAAGCACAGGATACTGTCAGAGGAGACACAAATCTACTTGAGGGAATATAATATCATCCTAAACTTAAAATTATTTTCTTTCTTTAATGTTCATATATAATATCAGCGATTCAATCATACAATCAGGTGTATGAAAAGATAAAACACATTGGAAAGAAAATAAAAACAAGAAAAATAAATATAGTGAATTAAATTGATAGATTTTTCTGGTTTTAAGTCATTCTTGAATTCTTTGAATAAACTCTATTGCATTACAATTTATTAGTTTAAAAGTAAGTAGTTGATTTGTTAATACTTTGCAAAAATCTTTTATCTATATTCATATGTGAATATTTGTTTTAATACTGTCCTTATCTGATTTTAGCATCATTAATATGAACTTTTATTAAAACGAGTAGGACAGATTTCAGCCAATTTTTTTCTGTGAACGTTTGTGTAAGAATTATTTGTTCCTGTAGAATTCGGTAGAACTCATAAGCACATGTAACCATGGGTTTATAAAGGTGGGATGTCTGTGATTGACGTCTCAGTTTTCTGGATGGCTAGGGTACCTTCAATTTGTCTATGCTTTTCTTGTGTTAATTTTGGCATTTTATATTTTTACCAATTTTCATCCATTCTTTGAGGTTTTTAACTTGCTTTTGTGGATCTTTCTAAAATTTTTAAAACCTCTCAATTATGCAATCGGTTCAGTTCAGTTGCTCAGTCATGTGTGACTCCTTGTTATTGCATCTTATTTATTTTTATGCTATTTCTCTTTCCCCTCTGCTAAGTCTTGCTAGAGGTCTGTTGTATCAGCGTTTGTGAAGGATCAGTGTTTCGGATTTCCCCTCCTTCCTACCTTAGTAACAAGTCCCTAAACTTTACGCAGGGCACATAGAAGAAAGACTTATTCCCAGTCTTTTTGCATTCAGGGCTGATCATGATTGATTTCTTGCCAATATGACGTAAGATGAAATGTGCTACAGAATTTGTATTCTTTCTTCTTTGAGTGTAAATGCGTTAGTATGAACTTACTTCATTCAAACTGCTTGCTTCTTGCTTATTTTTGTCTATTTGATATCTCAGTTTCTAAAATAGATAGATGACATTCTCCAAGTATAACTGCTTATTTCTCTCAGCAGCTCTTTCAGCTGTTCCTTTAAATGTTTTGAGAGTATATTTTTAGGCGCCTGCATATGCATGATTACTTTACTTTCTTTCATCATTTTTACCATTATGTGTAATATCCATCTTTTCACTTAGGTGATTTTGCGCCTTAAATCCTACTTTATTGAATGTTAAAATCACTACCCTATTTTTTGTGTTTTTCTGCTAAATTTTTTGTTTCTAATTTTCAACTTTTCATGAATTTCTTTCTAAAATAGATCTTTATTTAGCAACAAATAGACAACATGTTGCAGAGTTTGAAAAAATTTAATGTTCACGTTTATCTTATAGTTATCCCTACTTACATATTTAAATTCTTATTGAAGTTCAGTATGCACACAGAAAATGTGCATGTAGAAATAGAGAGAGCTAAAAGAATTTTAAAAAGCATGGCTCATCCCCAGCACTGTTTCTTCCCCCAATATCTTTGTCTTTTTCCCCATCTCAAATCATACTGTTTAGTAAGCAGTATCTTAGCAGGAAGATTACCCATGCAGTTAGGTCTTTGAGTTTGTGTAAGGAAGGAGATATTCCATTTTCAAAATATTTATCTATATGATGATATCTTTTAACACCAAAGAAATTGGTGTTTATGCTAATTTCTTGTGATTCCAGGGCAGAATCTTAGCTGCAAATTGAGAATTTGTAGATAACTCAAGGCTTACTTCCTAGGCAGAGAAGCCAGGAATGATTTTAATTCCTTCTGAGAAAATAAGGTGGAATGGGAGACTTCTGATGTTTGCTAGCGTTCTCTAAGCTTCTTGCATCACCGAAGATGTCCAGAGAGCCGACAGTCTTTTACTCAAGATTGAAGTTAAGAAACAGGCGTCTGGGTTGTTTGTGTTTTTACCAGTCTTCAAATTTGATAAATGCCAACTTTTGCAACCTTCTAAAAGATGCTGCTGAGGATGAAGTTCTTCTTTTTGATAGCAAGGAAAACGCTGCATACACCATAGTTTCCTAATTGTCACACAGCATGCAGATGGCTAAGCATGGGTAAAATTGAAAGCCCACCCTGAGAAAGATGCTCTGTCCCTAGAACTCCCTTTGAACTGGGCTCTTAGCAAGCCATGCCTATGTTTCTTTGACCAGGAGCCCCTGAGCCAAGGGGGTTTTATGGTGTCCACAGCTTCTTCACAGTCTCACTGATAGATATCCAGCTCCTTAGCTTCCCTGAAGCACTGGAAAAAATTTGAGAATGAAAATTCCTTTTTGGTTTTGGTGATTTCATTTTTTCAAGATTGATTACTTTAATAATGAATTCTGCATTAGTACCTTAATGGACTTTATCCTTTTTATGATGACCTGGCCGTATCTGAGAAAATTTAGAATTGCAATATTATTTTTGGATCAGTAACAGAACTGTATAGAGCCATGCAGAGATAGGGGAAGAAATTAGGCCATGTGTAACTTAAGGCGTAAATGTACATATATGTGTGTGTGTGTGTATATATATATATATTTTTTTTGGCTGTGCCACATGGTTTGTGGGATCTTAGCTCCCTGAGCAGGAATTGAACCCAGGTCCTTGTACAGAGTCTTAAACACTGGACCACCAGGGATCCCAAATGTTTATAATCAGAAAATAATATTGAAACCACATCACATGTATGGTAAGATTTATGGATCACATTTATATATAAGATTCTCTGTGGATCATCCCCAAATGTACACATAGCCTTACTTATTACCGTATTTCTGGCTTGCTTCACTCTGTATGATAGGCACTAGCTTGATCCACCTCACTGGAGCTAACTCAGACGTGCTCCTGGTCATGGCTGAGTAATATTCCCTTGTGTGTATGTACCGCTGCTTCTTTGTCTGTTCCTGTCGATGGACGTCTAGGCTGCTTCCATGTCCCTGCTATTGCAGACAGTGCTGTGATAAACATTAGCATACACACGTCTTTCACAGTTGCGGTATTCCTAGGGTACATGCCCAGTATTGAGATTGCTGGGTCATGAGCTAGTTTTATCCCTAGTTTTTAAAGAAATATCCCCATTCATTGTTCTCCACAGTGGCTGTATCAATTTACAGTCGCACCAACAGTGCAAGAGAGCTCTTTTTTCTCCACATTTTCTCCAGCATTCATTGTTTGTAGATTCTTTTGATGATGGTCATTCTGACTGGTGTGAGGTGATACCCTATTGTAGTTTTGATTTGCATTTCTCTAAGCAGAGGAACCAGAGATCAAATTGCCAACATCCGCTGGATCATGGAAAAGCAAGAGAGTTCCAAGAAAACATCTATTTCCGCTTTATTGACTATGCCAAAGCCTTTGACTGTGTGGATCACAGTAAACTGTGGAAAATTCTGAAAGAGATGGGAATACAGACCACCTGACCTGCCTCTTGAGAAATCTGTATGCAGGTCAGGAAGCAACGGTTAGAACTGGACATGGAACAACAGACTGGTTCCAAATAGGAAAAGGAGTACGTCAAGGCTGTATATTGTCATCCTGTTTATTTAACTTCTGTGCAGAGTACATCATGAGAAATGCTGGGCTGGAAGAAGCACAAGCTGGAATCAAGACTGCCGGGAGAAATATCAATAACCTCAGATATGCAGATGGCACCACCCTTATGGCAGAAAGTGAAGAGGAACTAAAAAGCCTCTTGATGAAAGTGAAAGAGGAGAGCGAAAAAGTTGGCTTAAAGCTCAACCTTCAGAAAACGAAGATCATGGCATCCGGTCCCATCACTTCATGGGAAATAGATGGGGAAACAGTGGAAACAGTGTCAGACTTTATTTTTGGGCCTCCAAAATCACTGCAGATGGTGACTGCAGCCATGAAATTAAAAGACGCTTACTCCTTGGAAGAAAAGTTATGACCAACCTAGATAGTATATTCAAAAGCAGAGACATTGCTTTGCCGACTAAGGTCCGTCTAGTCAAGGCTATGGTTTTTCCTGTGGTCATGTATGGATGTGAGAGTTGGACTGTGAAGAAGGCTGAGCGCCAAAGAATTGATGCTTTTGACCTGTGGTGTTGGAGAAGACTCTGGAGAGTCCCTTGGACTGCAAGGAGATCCAACCAGTCCATTCTGAAGGAGATCAGCCCTGGGATTTCTTTTGGAAGGAATGATGCTGAAGCTGAAACTCCAGTACTTTGGCCACCTCATGCGAAGAGTTGACTCATTGGAGAAGACTCTGATGCTGGGAGGGATTGGGGGCAGAAGGAGAAGGGGACGACCGAGGATGAGATGGCTGGATGGCATCACGGACTCGATGGACGTGAGTCTGAGTGAACTCAGAGTTGGTGATGGACAGGGAGGCCTGGCGAGCTGTGATTCATGGGGTCGCAAAGAGTCAGACACGACTGAGCAACTGAACTGAACTGAACTGAAGGATGAGCAGTGCTGAGCATTCTGCATGTCTTCTCTGGAGGAACGCCTGTGTAAGTGTTCTGCCCGTTTCTGGATTGGGTTGTTTGGTTTTTTGTTATTGAGCTGAACCACTCTTTAGTTGTAAAAGGTTCTGGACCAGAGGGCTGCCCTACTGACCACGCTTCCCTACAGTCTTTGCCCTTCTTTCCCTGGCAACAGGTATCTACACCAATTTCCTCATGAAACGCAAGCAAGATGATGATGGTGAAGGCACACAGTTACTGGTATAGACCCCTCTGTCTTCTTACCATTTCATTAAGGGCATGAGCCAGTTTAGGTTGGCTACTATTTCCTACTTGTCCTGTTCTTATTTTTAATTTTCGTCAATTGTATGGGAGCGCTTTTTGTATATACACCCTCGTGGGTGGTGGTGGCGGTTTAGTCACCAAGTCGTGCCTGACTCTTGCGACCTATGGACTGCAGCCTGCTGGGCTCCACTGTCCATGGGATTTCCCAGCAAGAGTGGCGGAGTGGGTTGCCATTTCCTTCTCCAGGGGATCTTCCTGACCCAGGGACTGAACCTGTGTCTCTCTCATTGCAGGCGGGTTCTTTACTCCTGAGCCACCGGGGAAGCTACATATGCATCCTTGTACATTTGTTCAGTTCTTGCTGTAGACTGTGTTTCTCACAGTGAGACTAATGGGCCAAAACTTGTGTAAACTTTCAAAGCTGTAGATGCTCAAGACTAGAATGGTCGGAACAATTTAAAACTTATCAAACAACTGTGCCAGTATCTACATTTATTTTAATTATGCAATCTTTAACAAATAAAAAATTCTCTTTAACATCTGTGAATTATGAAGAAATAGACTATATAATTATGACTCAAGTCTTTTGGTCCTTGTCAAACTTTGAGGAGTGGAAGGGATGCTATTATAACTACACAAAGATAGTGGACATTATCAGGACTTACCTGGGCAAAACTCAGCATCTGGCCTTCTTGCTAGTGAAGCGTAAGAACCCATGCACCGGACTAGAAATTAAAGAGCTAGAATGTTGCCTCTACTGCCCACCTGCATACTCCTTCCCTTACACCTCATCTCCTGAGCTTTTTGTTTATAACTTTAATGATTTGGAGAAATACTATTCAGTGAAAAGTATGTGTGTGTTCTCTGGACTCTTCACTGTTAGCTTGCTGGCTTCTGCACTTCATGAAAGTGGCACTGTCCTGCCTGTCACCTTTCGCAGTTTGATGTTCTCACAAACGATGTTTTGGAGTTTTATCTAAGTTGTGTCTCACTGTAGTCCATTTATTACTTGCGGTTGTTCAGTTGCTCAGTCGCGTCCGACTCTTCGCGACCGCATGGACTGCAGCAAGCCAGGCTTCTCTGTCCGTCACTCTCTCCCTGAGTTTGCTCAAACTCAAGTCCATCGAGTCAATGATGCCATCCAACCATCTCATCCTCTGGCACCCCCCTTCTCCTCTTACCCTCAGTTTTTTCCAGCATCAGGGCCTTTTCCAATTTGTTAATAGTTATATAATATTCCATTGTAAAATTCATCAGAATTATTTACCCACTCTCTTGTTGATGGATTTTGTAGTTCTTTCCAGATATTTTTGGCTGTCACAAATTAGGCTCTGTGAATATTCTTTTCTATGTCTCTGAATGTACAGGTGTAAGAGTATATCTGGTTATATCTTCAGGAATAGAATTGTTGAATCACATGGTAAATCTTTAACTTCACCAGAGAATAAAAATTGTTTCCAAAAATGTTATATCATATTTTTTCACATTCTCAGCTTAACTTAACCAATATTTTCACCCATCCTCATTAAAATATTAATCAACAACTAAAAATATGATACATTTAAAGTGTACAACTGGTGTTCCGATGTATGTGTACATTGTGAAATAACAGTCAGGTGAGTTAACATATCTGTCCCCTCAGCGTGTGTGGGCCTGTGTATCGAGAACAATTAAGATTTACCCTCTAAACAGATTTTAAGTACAGAATAAAGTATTGTTAGCTATATTTGCATTACTATGCCTTGGATAACCAGACTTATTCATGTAACCCATGCCTTTTTAAGTCTTTCATTTCTAAGCATTTATATCTACTCATTTCCTTGTAATTCTTATTTTACTTGCAGTCCACAAATCTGATACGAGACGTTTTCATTATCATTCAGTGCTCGCTGTTTTTAATTTTCATTGTAACTTTTTCTTTGACTTATCAGTTGCTTAGAAATGCATTTTAAAATGTCTAAACATGGAAACTTAAATGTATTTTTGGCCACTGTGACCTAATTCAGTTGCGCCATGGTAAGAAATATGCGCTGTTTGGCACCTATTCTTTGAAATTTTTGAGAATGGCTTCCTGGTTCATATTTTCTTTGTAAATATTGTATGCATGGTTGAAAAGACAATTTTCTATTTTTTTGGACCAGCCTTCTATTTAAGTGTGGTACCTCAATATGTGATTAAAAATCTTCCCTATACTTAGTTTTTTACAAAGTCTCCCACAGTCTTGGCAGATTTGAAGGTTTTTCCTGGCTAATACTGGGCTTTGCAGGTGGTGCCACTGGGAAAGAATCTGCCTGCCAACGAGGAGATGCAAGAGATGCAGGTTCGATCTCTAGGTTGGGAAGACCCTGTGGAGTAGGAAATGGCAACCCACTCCACTATTCTTGTCTGAAGAATGCCATGGACTGAGGAGCCTGGCGGTTACAGTCTGTGGGGCTGCAGAGAATCAGAAATAACCAAGCAGCCGCAGAGCGACTAATACTATAGACACGTGCGTCAGTTTCATGCACTGTGGCTGGCACTCAGCTGCTGGGAGCGGACAGACGCTTCCTCGGCGTGAGGGGACCACGCTGGAGGAGGGACAGAGCCTGCAGAATATCAGAGCTGCAGAGCTCTTTCTCTGTTGGTTGGCAGAGCAGGTTACCTCCCTACCGCAGGTGAGGTCCACAACCGTGCTCTAGGCTGGAGGCTGGGCTGCCTCAGTCTGTGTGTGAGCAAAGTAAAGTGATTCCTTTATTCAGTAAAAGCTTTTGAGACCCGCTGCTGTGTCGGGTGTGGGGCTCAGTGCTCTGGCCCCTGACCTCACAGGCTCCCGGTCTAGTGGGAGGCATCCCGACACCTATGAAAGAGCAGCCTCTGGTTAAGAGCTGGGCAGTTATTACAGGGGCATGGGGTGGGGCAGCCCGTTCTGGCCGGGAGGGCACCACACTGAGACTCCAGTCACCCCCAGATCCCCTGGCTAGAGGATGGCAGGCTGTCTTTCAGATTCCAGAGTTTGGGACCAGTCTCCACTCTTCTGCTCAGGTGGGTAGCAGAGGCTGCATTTTCTGGTCTTAGGAGTTGTGGCTGGGTGAAAAAGAAGTTGCTGCAGAAACTTCCCTTCATGGGTCTAAATATGAAAGCTTGAGCCCTGGAAGAGATCACGAGAGGTATTCTAGAGCAGAAGTTGCACACTGCTATTCGGTTTGACTTGCCACACGTGAGGGCTTTCCCAGTGGCTCAGCGGTAGAGAATTCACATGCAGCGCAGGAGATTCAGGAGACACAGGTTCCATCCCTGGGTCAGGAAAATCCCCTGGAGAAGAGAGTGACTACCCACGCCAGTATTCTTGACAGGAAAATCCCATAGACAGAGGTGCCTGGAGGGCCACAGTCCATGGGGTCACAGAGTCACAGACGACTCAAGCTGCTGAGCACGCACATTGCGCGTGAAGACATCTTCAAATTAGTTGCCCCAAATTGCAAAGTCTGATGTCACATCAGCTTGGGACCTCTTTGTGTACCTGAAACCTTGGGCCCGCTTGATCTCCTGGTGTGTTTCCTGCAGCCCACAGCCACTGCCCATAGATTATTGTGTCTGCCCTGGCATTTTCTTCCAGATCGCTTAGGGGAAACTGAAATATCTCTCCTGCAAGTGTCTCCATTAAGAGGGATAAAGATTTTAAAAGTCCACATGTTTCGGGAGAAGCAAGAGAGAATATGTTTCCTGGTGAAAGAATATGTTTCCAAGTGAAGAGTGAGCCAGAGTGTTTAAAAGGAAATAAAGTGTATCTGGGTAAAAGGGTGGAACGTAAAAGGCACCAAAGTAAAGAAAACTGCGTTCCCCAGAAACGATCTGCTCCACTCATGGGGAGACTCAGAGACGCAAACACGGCTGTTCTGAAGGGGTCCCGTCAGTGGGTGTCAGCGGCTGCCAGTGCAACCTGATGGCCTCTGGCTGGACAGATGGACCTTGGCAGTGGGTGGTGCCCACCCATGGATGGCACAGTGCGGTGTGAAAGGCACAGACTGCCAGCCAAAGGCTTGGGCTCAACACCCAGCTGAGTGGACCTGGGGTACCACACACCTCAGTGATGTCATTCCCTCCCCCATCAAAGGAAGGCCAGTGCTAACACCTGACTCAGAGGGTTGGGATGGGGGTCAGATAAACTCGCCTTCTAAGAGTGCAAGCGCTCACTGAGTGAGCTGTGCTGGGGATTTGGCTGAGGGATCCCAAGAAGAAAAGTGTTCAGCTTCTGCCCACTCATTTAAATGGGGCTCTACAACTGCCATTAAGTTGATTTATGTTTTTGCAAGTGACCTTTCTTGCACCCTGGAGGTGGTGCCTTGACAGTTAAGTGTATGTCAAGGAGAAGTATGGAAACGTGTGACCCCAAATTTGCGGGCTGAGTCTGTGTTAACAGCCAAGGGTCTCCCGAGGTTGGACACTTGACCTGGGATCTGTGACCTTGGATGGGAAAAAATTCCATCTCTGTCCTCCAACCTCCAATGGGAACTTAGCATTTCCTGCTAATGCTAGTGCAGCCAGTAAGCCGCAGTGCCACTACCACGCGGGTGCTTTTTCACTAGCAGGAGCAGCGAATATGTCCATCCACACTTCAGCTGTTAGAGACATCTCTCAATATCATGGCATCAAGACGGTGGTACTTACTTCACTTGATGCCACGCCTTGTTATTCACTGTGTGGGTAAAGAAGTACATATATTTCTGTATCGCAAGTCTGTTTTCTAGATATTTGGGCAACTGTATTTCAAAATAACTGGTTTCTTTTATAATCCTTGTGAGTGTATGCATGGGCTAAATCATGTGCTAATCACTCAGTCACATCTGACTCTTTGTGACCCCAGGGACTGCCGCCCGCCAGGCTCCTCTGTCCATGGGGTTCTCCAGGCAAGAATACTGGAGCGGGCTGCCATTCTCTTCTCCAGGGGATCTTTCTGACCCAAGGGTTGAACCCGGGTCGCTTTTGTCTCCTGCACTGGCAGGCAGGTTCTTTACCACTATCACCACCTGGGAAGGATCCCTAAGTACCTTATTTGGGGCACTTAAGAATGTTATTCTGGGGAGAAATCCATAGGCCACTGGAACCCAAAGGAGTCTGTGGTCCTAAAACAGTGACTGGCCACGCTGTGGGCTTGGGGGTACTTCCTGCCCTTGCCTCAAGGCTGGGGGGCTGGGGGCTACTGCAGGAGTTGCACCTCCAGGCAGCCCAGCTTTGCCCACATCCCTCTCTGAGACTTACCAGCTGGGGTCTCTGGGGAAGAATCTGCACGCAGTCACACTTGTGTGGGGAACATCATAGGCGATAATACTGGGTAAGGATCAGTACTGGGGAATATCATAGGCGATAACACTGGGTAAGGATCAGTGCTGCTCCCTTGGTGCCCCCTTCTTACCCGAGATGCCCTCATTGTGGACCTACCTTTGGCCGCCTGCACTTGCTGGGATGACAGGGCTGAGGGGGACTGAGCAGTGCTGGGCTGTGGCGGCAGCTTCCTTCCCCATCTGTCACGTGGGACTGGGCTCCCGTTCCCTGGAGCTTTGGTCACATAGCCCCCTTCTCTGCCCTGTAAGAAGCCCTGAGCAGAACGCCAGCATGTGCTCTGCGGCCAGAACGCTGACTGTCCTCCTCCTTCTCCTTGGTAAGTGGTGTGTGGAAAGGGGGCTCACGTCCCCCTTTCTTGGCTGGGGCGGGGATGCTTCAGTAAGTCAGAAACTGGGGCTTGCTAGCCCACTGGGGCTCAGTCCCTTGAGAACACATGTGTCCCTTTGGACAGACGGCTTTTCTCACTTTGATGGGACAGTGAGAAACCCTTTTGGTCTGTTTCACTCCAGCTGCAGCTGACAAATGCTTCTGGGAGTGCAGAGGACAAGAAGTTTCCTGTGGCAGAAAAAGCTTTGGGGTTGCTGCTGCTGCTGCTGCTGCTAAGTCGCTTCAGTCGTGTCTGACTCTGTGCGACTCCATAGACAGCAGCCCACCAGGCTCCCCCATCCCTGGGATTCTCCAGGCAAGAACACTGGAGTGGGTTGCCATTTCCTTCTTCAATGCAGGAAAGTGAAAAGTGAAAGTGAAGTCGCTCAGTTGTGTCCGACTCTTAGCGACCCCATGGACTGCAGCCCACCAGGCTCCTCAGTCCCTGGGGTTTTCCAGGGAAGAGTCCTGGAGTGGGGTTGGGACCTAGACAAATCTAGCTTTAAACTGTGGCTCCATTGCTGACAAAACAGAGCTCCTTAGAGTCTCAGTTTCTGAGCCAATAAAAGGGAGAATAATAATGTTTACCTTCTAGGATTGTGTGAAAATTAAGTTAAATTTAATCAAGTCAAATGAAAATAATTACGTAAAATGAGAAAATGTAGATATGTAGATGCTTTTCTATTGTTAATGGTGAATCAGTCTTATTATGCAATAAAGCATGCTCTTATTTACTCAGAGGTATTTGTTTTCTAAAGTCGCTTTTAATCCTGTGATCAGAAGACGAAAAGGGAGAGAGGCAGAGACTAATAGAAAAAGAGGGAGATGATATAGAGGGAGAAGAATCGGGCCAGAGAAACAGACAGGAAAAACCCCAAAGAGACAGTGATCAAGACAGGGTGATGGTTAGAAAAATGCATAGATAACAGAAAAGGAAAGAGTCTTGAGACTTTTTGCAAAATCCTCTTTAACGTCAACTGTTATTTCTTAAAAAGGCAATGGATGTCTGTCATCTACACAAAGAAGCTCTTTGCCAAAACTTGCACTGAGTCAAGCCTCAGAGGCGAGCAGTCTGTCTCGATTTAATGTTCTGCCTCTCGAATAACAGCCTGTATCCTGGACGCGGGCAAAATTATTCTCATGGGCAGGACTATGTCTAAAGCCTGCACTAAGCCCAGGAGAGAATAAAGTCCTTGACCTCCGGGAGTTAGCAGGTCAGACAGCAGCCTCGGCCTCTGCCGGTTTACACGTGGAAATGGCATGTGAAACAAGAGTCGGTGGCAATGAAAGGATGGTGAAACCCAGGCAGCCAGAACTAAGGATGCACAGGGCAGACCCTGGGAGGTGTGCCTGGGAAGAGTGACAGGAGGCAGTCCAAGCGTCAACCCTCGTTTCTGCTTTTGACTTATGTAGATACACAAGCCCAGGAGGAAAAAGTTAAATTTAAGGAGCCTCGTGAAAAAAAGGTGCAAGTTATACGAACAGGCGATTCACTGAAGAATGACAAATAGAATAAACCTTTAAAATGCTCACGCTCACAAGTAACAGAAGAAATAATAACGTCAAACATTTTGGAGTGGATCTGATAAGCTGCATAGTCGTATATATTCTGCTCAATCCTTTACATTAGCTCATTCTGTCCCCGTAACAACTCTGAAATTAGTCCCCCTATTATCTGAGTTTTCTGGATGAGGTTTGTGTTGTGATGCCAAAGCATCACAACTACTTAGGGCTTTCAAACCCTGCTTGTAGAGATAGCAGTGATTAGCCTAGTGCATCCAGCTCTAAACGCACTGCATGTGAATCCTTGCCCTGCTCTTTACCAGCCCAGAGGGCATGGGTAGGACATTCATCCTCACTGTGCTCAGATTTCTCACCTGTGACTTGGGGATGAAGATAGTACCGACCCCACAGGTTGAGAGAATTCAATCTGTTATCATATTTAAAGCATGTAGCCAGTATCTAAGGTGAGGGGACCATTCGTTATTGACTACCAGAATCTATAATCACAATTTGGTAATTTGCAGCAAAATGTAAGCTGTTCGCAGCCTTCTACCCCAAAATTCCACTTCCAGGAGCTCATCCTAATAACCTAACAGGGTAAAAGCTTCCTAAAATATTTAGCAGGATGCTATTCAGCACTGCTGATCACAGCGAAAACCAGAAACTAATGATTATCTGTCGGAATCCGGCTAAATCAATTATGCTGTAAAATTTCCGACGAATCCAGTACGTGTCAATGAAAGACTTAACTTTCTCAGAACTGATCTGGGTAGAAGAGGAGAGACGAGGTCATAGTTGCAGAGTTCTAGTTACGTCGTCGTATTTTGCACGTTTTCTTACCTTTCCAAAAATTGACGGGGAGGAAATATAGCAAGCGGTTAAAAGTATCCCTCAACTCTTTTAGGAAATAGGATTCTAGGTCATCTTTTAGTTTCTGTGTTGGAAAATGTCATAATGTTTATATATATTCTTCATTCCAATAAATATATTTATATGAAGAGAAAAATAACTACCAACCTATTGAAAATTAAAAGACAAACTGCACTTTCCCTTTAAGGACTGGTGAAAGTGAGCTAAGGATTAGCTAGTGTGACCCATGAACAGATGGCTTGTGAAGGCAGGTGACCGGGCTGGTCATCCCAGGGTATATGTGAGAACTGCACACGAGAAGGCTTTTAGGGACGCAGAGAGGCAGAGTGGCATCTCCACCTTGTCACCTCAGTGACATCCAGGCTTGCCTGGGGCCAGGGAAGAGAGACCAGGTCCACCGTTTCCCACACATGGAGTAGTTGGAGAGCTTTGGAAGAACCAGTCCTCAAATATTTTGAAACTATTTCTAAAACTTAGATCAAGGTAACAAACATTCATGGACACAACACCCTAAATTAACACATTTCCAAAAAAAGTTTGTTTAAGATATCCGTGTTTGAAAGGAGATGGATGAATGAACACATCCATCGAAGAAGCGGGCGTCAGAGATGAAGCCGAGCCCTTAGTCTGCCTTCCTCCGTCTTGTTTACCCTCCTCTCTCTCCAGAGGAAGCGGCGCCCCGGCTTTGACTGTGCTTCCTTCCTGTGCTGTATTCTGGGTGTTAAATGTTGACCTGAATGCCCCACAGCGTGGGTAACATCTGTGTCATCTACCCATGCTGAGCCCGGAAATCAGGTGTCTTCTCCTTAACTCTCTGTATGAGTCTGTTGAAATACCGCACAGTAATTTCGTTGTCCGTTCCAGGACGGACCCAACTCGGGTTGTTGCTAACGCTTCTCATGACAGCTGTCGCTGCAGTGAGCCTTCTGGGGCCTGTCTCCTAGGGCCTATGAGCAGTGTGCCCCTGAGGAGGCGCGCCTGGAAGGACTTCCTGCCATTTGTATGCGTGATTCTCCTTTTACCGGAGTTGCTCTCCACCAGGGAGGTCGGGGTTATCTATCCTGCTACTGATTCGATAAAACTTGATATTGTCACATTTCTAAATTTTTTTTGCCAGAGTTGTGAAATATTACCTACAAGGGTTTAGGTTATATGTTTCTGATTGCTAGTGTGAAGAACCATTTTCCATGTACTTATCAGACAGGTTTCTTTTTCTCTAAACTTCTTGCTAGTTTTACTTGGTTACTGGTTTTTTATGAATTTTTTTTCTGGACATTAAGTTTTTGTTTATGCCATGCATTGCAAATATTTTCTCTTACTATTGCTTTTCTTGTATTACTGCCTTTCTTTTATATTTGCGGCATTCTTTGCAGAAGTCTCTAGATGTGATACAGTCAAATTTATGTCTTTCCCTTTTTGTATGTTTTGTTTTTCTGTCTCGCCTAAGAAACCTTTTTTTTAACCTTTAAAGTGGTCGAATTTTTCATGATTAGGTCTTTATTTGGAATTTCTTTTTGTATAAGGGCTAATTTTAGTTTTTTTCTTTATGGAATATTAATTGTCCTATCATTTATTTAATCATCTTTCCTTTTTCTCCTACTTTTCTTTTTTTAAATTATTTATTTATTTATTTTAATTTTTTTAATTTCTCCTACTTTTCAATACTTCTATCCTCATCTAATACGTGCCTGAACTGTTCATGAGCAGCAACATTATGCCCACTTTGCAGATGAGGAAACTGAGAAATAGAGCATGATTGCATGATGGCTAATTTACCAGAGGGCAAGGTAAGCGAGAATGCTGGGATTCAAATGGAAGTGTTTCGATTCCCAAAGGCTATATTTTTGGCCCGTCAGTCAAAATGGATCATCAGGCAAAAACTGACAAGATTTTTCAAACTATCCTTTCAATTTTTTATTTAAAAATAATATCAAACCTAAGAAAAGTTGCAGGAATAAGAACAGTACAAAGAACAGTTGTACGATTTGCTGATTTCTTTAACAAATTACCTCGCTCGCTTTATCACATGCTCTCTCTCTGTAAATAGGGAGAACGCATGATGAAACAAATGGGGTTCTGTGTATATTTGCATTTATAGTCTCTAGCGATCTTTATGTAGATAATAGCTATGTTTTTATGAAACGGAAAATACCTATTGTATATAGTAGATATATTTATACATATACATACAGAGAGAGATGCATACACAGGCAGATTTTTTTCCTGAGCCACTTGAGATTAATTTATATACATCACTTTCAAAAAAACCCTAAATACATTAATGTGTATTTTTTAAAACTGAAGATATGGTTCAGTGGTAAAGAATCCTCCTGCCGATGCAGGAGATGAAGGAGATGAGGGTTCAATCTCTGGGTCGGGAAGATCCCGTGGAGTATGAAATGGCAACTTGCTCTTATATACTGGCCTGCAAAGTTCCATAGACCGAGGAGTCTCGTGGGTTATAATAGTCCATGGGGTCGCAGAGAGTCAGAAATACACCACTGAGCGACTGAGTATGCACAATCTCTCACAAAACTACAATCACAGGACAGTTATCAACTTCAGGAAAGTTAGCATTGACCAAAGTTTTCATGTAATCTATCATAGTCCAGTACTCCAGGGACCTCACGGTGATCTTTGCAGCTTTTACCGTGTCTCAGGCAAGAAGCCGGTGGCGAGGACCTGGTGGTGTGTTTGGTTGCCGTGTCTCTTCAACCTTCTTTAATCTGGAACGTCTCCACAAATTTTGTTCATTGTTTATGATACTGATGTTTGAGGGTTTCTGTCCCCCTTTTTTTCATAGAACATTCCTCAACTGGGAGTTTGTCTGATATCCTAATGATCAGATTCCAGGGGTCCATTCCCCATCAGAAAATCCGTAGCTGATCTTGCGTCCTTAGGGTTTCACATTGGGAAGTGTAGCCTCTCTCTCTTCTGAGAGAGGCTGATGTACTTTTGACATAATGATAAAAGACTTACAACTGGGTTTTGGATAATAGCTGTCACAATTCTAAATAATTTGCCACTTAACTACCGACCAATCAATATTTTAAAATTTTGTTAAAATATTGCCCTAAGAAGAGCTCAATATCCAGTGAAATTTCTAGGCATTTTATTAGAGGTTTGCACCTTCCTTTTTAGAAAGCTGCTACATAAAATATTCCTGTAGACTCCAATTCCCACCCAAATGTCAGCCATCTGTCTTGGTTTTAATTCTGTTGGAAAGTACCTGCTGAAATCTATGTATTATTATAATCATGATAATAAAAGAAATACAATATCACTTTAATTACGTTCCAGTGCCTAAAACATTCTTCACTGGAGGAGGCAGAGTTATTGAAGAGAGCAGAAGCTTTTCTCCCCCCTTAATTTATAATGAAAAGATGGCAATGGCCGGGGTAAAGAGAATTAAATTCGTTTTTATCTCACAAGTCAAAGTCATCACTTTATGCCTTGGCTCTCACTCCCTGAGATCTTTGTAAAAACCTTTCCTGACAGCTTTTCCCCTGTTCCAGATTCTTGCCAAGACAATGGTTCGGAATCACGTGGTGTGTGCGTTCCAGTGAGAAAGAATTTCTGCTGTATTAGTTCTCTTTGACTCTGTAACAAATGATCGTAAATATACCAGAAGAAACCACGTACCAGAGTCTTTCCCAAAGTCAGCAGAAGGTGGAGGAAGGGGCTGGGACCCCGGGAAGGCAAGGAGAAATTTCCTGACACCGTAAGAATTCTCTTCATGATGTTTATCAATTTTCTAATGTGACTGCTTTTTTGTTTGTTTAAAAGTTCTTAACGTATTTGGGGTGGGAGTTCTTTGTCAAATATGTGATCTGAAAGTAGTTTCTCTCAGCCACTAGCTTGTCTCTTCATCCTCGTCACATGGTCTTTCATAAAACAAAGCCAGTTAATTGTAACTGCCTAACTTACTGATTTTTTTTCTTTAATGTGTCACGCGTTTGATAGCTGAGTTTTCACCAACCCTAAATCTCAAAAATTTTATCCTCCATTTTCTTTTAAAAGTTATATAGTTTTATATTATATGTTTGCATCTATGATCCATTTTGAACTCATTTGAGAATTTAAGTCAAGGTAACTTTTTTCTTTTTCTTCCTGTCTTTCTTCTCTACGCTTCTTTCTTTCCCCTCCCTCCCTGCCTCCCACTCTCCCTCTCTCCCTCTTACGGATATCCAGTTGCTCCAGCACCATTGGTTGACACAAAGGTTGTCCCTCTATTGAGCGGATTTTGCGTGCTCCTCAGAAATCTGTTGGTCGTACTTGTGTGAAGTATCTCTGCTATCTTCTCTTTTCCGTTGATGTATGTGTCTGTCGCTCTGCCAGGACCACACAGCACTGATTTCTGTAAGCACACGGCTTCCCAGATGGGAGAGTGGTCATTCCTGCTCTACGCTTGCTTTTCAAAAAAAAATTAGCGAGTAGAGTCCCTTCACCTTTCTGTGTAAATATTTAGAATAATCTTATCTACATCAACCAGAACCTTTCTGGAATTTTGATAGAAATTACATTAAATCTATAGATCAATTTGAGGAGTCTGGCATCTTTATTATGTTGAGTTTTTCATGAAATCAGTATGTATTTCTAATTATTCAGGATGCTTTAAACTTTCTGTCAGCATTGTGGAATGTTCAACATATTAGACATTGTATATATGAGCGACTTCACTTTCACTTTTCACTCTCATGCATTGGAGAAGGAAATGGCAACCCACTCCAGTGTTCTTGCCTGGAGAATCCCAGGGACGGTGGAGCCTGGTGGGCTGCCGTCTATGGGGTCGCACAGAGTCGGACACGACTGAAGCGACTTAGCAGCAGCAGCGTATATTACCAGACTTGCACCTAAGTATTTTTTTGAGTGATTATAAATTGAATGGTATTTAAAGTTCCTCTTTCTATGTGTAGTTGTTAGTCTATAGAAGTATAATTGATTTGTGTATGTCCGTCTTTTATCCTGCCCCCTTGCTGAATTGACTTATTAGTTCTAGGATTTAACTTTCAGATTTTCCTACATGGACCATAATATCATCTGCAGGGACAGTTTATTTTTTTCTGAAAAGCATGCTTTATATTTCATTTTCTTGCTTTATTAGGTTGGCAGGAACTTCTAGTAGTATGTAACAGGCATATTCTCTATCTTAATTGAAAAATATCTCATTTTTCACCGTTAAGTATTCACTATAATATTAGCTGTAGGGGTTGGGGCAGATATTCTTAATCAAGTTGAGGGAATTTCCCTCTATTCCTAGTTCCTGAGAGTTTTTACCATGAATGGATGTAGGATTTGTCAAATGCTTTTGCCGCATCACTCTATATAGTCAGGCAACTTTTCCTTCACTAGCTTGTAGTTATGGTGGATTATATTGATGGATTCTTGAATATCAAACCAGTCTTGCGTCCCTAGATAGACTCCATATGTTCATGAAGTATAATTCTTTTATCTTGCTGAATTCTATTTGATAATATTTTGAGTCTATATTCATGAGGGATACTGGTTTGAAGTTTTCTTTTTTTTTTTTTTACATTTAATTTTGTCTAGTTTTAATGTCATAGTAATGGCTTCATAAAATCAATTAGGAAGTGTTTCCTTTCCATTTTCTGGACGGAACTGTGCAGAACTGGTGTGAATATTTTCTTCAAACATTTCCTGGAATTCTCTCATGAAATTGGTCTTGCATATTTCTGAGAATTTGTAGATTGTGAATTTAATTTCCTTAATAGCTACAAGGCTATTCATCCTATTTCATTTGGTTGAGTTGTGATATTTGTCCTTTTTGAGGATTCGGTTCATTTTATCCACGACATCAGGATTTTATGTGTAGAGTTTTTCATGGTGTTCTCTTATTACCCTTCTGAGGTCTGGAATATCTATATGATTTCCTGTTCCATTTCTGCTCTTGGTAATTGGTGTATTCTCTCTCTTTTCCTTTGTCAGTCTTGCTAGAGGGTTGTCAGTTTGATCGATCTTTTCAAAGAACCGGGGTTTTGTTCCGGTGATTTTCTCTACTCTTTTTGTTTGCAGTCCCTCAGACACACGTCCCTGACCCTCGAGACTCCTGAGGGGAAGTGCCCTGTGAGGTGAAGGCACGAGGAGCGACCTCAGCAGAGTGTCTGTCTATAGGATAGTCCCTGTGCCTTGCATCCCGGGTGGGAGCCGCAGCCGAGAGGCTCAGAGCTGTTGCTGACCTGGCTAACAACACACTGATCCGCAGGCTTCTTCACTTGCTCTCAAATTAAACCATGCATGCCTCCTCTGCAAAGTCACGTCAGCATCTCTGTCACACCCAGACCCTCACTTATCCACCAGAATTGCTTCAACTGCTCCTTTTATCAAATTTGATTCTATTCGATAAGCGGCTAATGGTTCTCAGTAAGATGAACTGGGTTTGTGTTCTCCCTGTTGTCTGAATGAAACAGATGGGCAGCTGGGGGAGTTTTTGCCTGGAACCTGACTGCACCCACCTCAGAGACCTGTGCAGATCCGTGGGCCATGTCATTAAGGAGTTGTTGTCCGGGGTTTGAGGTGAAGGACCTAGAACGGGACCCATGGGCTATACCAAGGGGCTGGAACACATGGACATCAGGGCTGTCCCTTATATTAACCAAACAGTGATTTTCACCAGACTCTGCCAGGACACAAAAAGTACATGATTTCAGGCCCCAACCTGAAGGAGTTGATAGTCCATGGAGAGGGCAGTTGCAGTGTGTTTGTTAAGTGCCGAGATGAACGAACAGGAAGGGAACAGAGAGGAGAACTTGAGCCAAACTAGAGTATCCAGGAGGGCTTCCTGGAAAAGGAGTTTTCCTGAGAACAATTTGATTATATCTCTGCCTGAATTCCAAGGAGTGTCTTTTAATTTCATGGCTGCAGTCACCATCTGCAGTGATTTTGGAGCCCAAAAAATAAAGTCTGACACTGTTTCCACTGTTTCCCCATCTACTTCCCATGAAGTGATGGGACCAAATGGAAGGAAAGTTATGACCAACCTAGATAGCATGTTGAAAAGCAGAGACATTACTTGGCCAACAAAGGTCCGTCTAGTCAAGACTATGGTTTTTCCTGTGGTCGTGTATGGATGTGAGAGTTGGACTGTGAAGAAAGCTGAGTGCCCAAGAATTGGTGCTTTTGAACTGTAGTGTTGGAGAAGACTCTTGAGAGTCCCTTGGACTGCAAGGAGATCCAACCAGTCCATTCTGAAGGAGATCAGCCCTGGGATTTCTTTGGAAGGAATGATGCTAAAGCTGAAGCTTCAGTACTTGGGCCACCTCATGCGAGGAGTTGACTCATTGGAAAAGACTCTGATGCTGGAAGGGATTGGGGGCAGGAGGAGAAGGGGACGACAGGGGATGAGATGGCTGGATGGCATCACGGACTCGATGGACGTGAATCTGAGTGAACTCCGGGAGTTGGTGATGGACAGGGAGGCCTGGTGTGCTGCGATTCATGGGGTTGCAAAGAGTTGGACACAACTGAGCGACTGAACTGAACCGCCTGCCTAAAATCCTTTGGCAGCTTCCTGCTGTTGCCAAGACTGACAAGCATCTGTGTGGTCACTGGGCCTCCCTAGCCCATTATGCAGCCCATCCCGGGGCTCCTGCTCCCCAGCCCCAGGAACAGCCATCAAGTTCCAGTCCAGTCCCCTGCCCAGTCTCGTATTGCCTCTGTTGTGTGAGGTGTGTGCCAACCACCCCCCACCACCCCCACCACCCCAGCCCCAGGACCCCAGAGATGCTCTCTCCCAGTGCTGTTTCCATGCCTGTTTGGGATCTTGCTTCCTGCCACACTGTCACCTCGGTCAGGTCAGGGATCCAATCTTGCCAGCCACCGCTTAGCTCATGCCCAGCAGCCGCACTTGTTTGAGTTGGTTAGTGCATGAAGCAGAAGCTTGGCTTCCAGGAGCCAGTCTGCAGGAACCGTGAGCAGGGACGGATCTGGTTGGCCTGAGAGGACTGCAGGAAGGCAGTGTGGGTTGGGGAGGAGCGTGAGCTGCAGCCGGGGATGATGGAGGGGTTAGCTGGGGGAGGAGTGTGAGCCTCGGGGGGAAACAGGTCTTACCCTGAGGATATTTTAGCAGCCCTGAGAGAAGAGCCGCCCCACCACCTCCCCAGCAGTGTAGCAGGTGAGTTAGTAGTAAGACCACCTAGGAGAGAAGAAGGCTGGGTGTGTCTCGGGCCTCACCAGCAGGGTCTATGCTGGCTTCTGAGGCCCCATTATACACTTACACCAGCTTTCCCACTGCGTGAGGCCTGCGGTCAGGGTGTGGCCGAGGTGCCTTCTCTGTCACAGCTTGTACTGCAGAAGACGACGTAGGACCAACTGGCTTGAGGCTGTGTGGAGATAGCCCTGGGCAGCTAAGCTGACCCAGAGAAGGTTCTGGAGATGCTCAGAGAGGGCCCCTGAGGCGACCCTCGGGTACGAAGAACAGAGCCCCGCCTTACAGAGCTGCAGATGAGCCCTCGAAGCTGAGCCACACACGACACGCTAAGAACCTGTGCTCAGCCTGGAGCCCCAGTCCTCACTGTGCGCGGCCGGAGACCCTGAGGAGCCGGGCTGGCTCGGGTCCAGATCCTGGGGCACTCTCCTTCAGCTGCGTGACACGACACGGCACTCACCTCCTGGGACTTCCCTGTGAAAGGAGGACCGTGATCCCCGAGAGAGACTCCTGCCCCTACCTGGCTTTAGAGCTCTACCCGCCCCCCCTCAAATCACACACACATACAAATGCAAGATTTTTTTCTTTTTTTTTGGTTATGTTAGAAAATCCTTGAAAGTTCCAGAGCTGGGTCAGCACAGAGACGTAAGGGAGGGACCTGTGTGTGTGTGCTGGGCAGTGGAGCGTGAGAGGACAGGGACTATGGCTTGGTGGGGAGCTGTGAGCTACAGACTGAGGGTGGGCTGCTGCTTTTATTTCAATGGTCGAGGGCGTTCCTATGCAGACCCAGCTCCCAGGTGGCTCCACTTCCTCCCTCTGCTTGGTGGTCCAGTGTGGGGCGATGTCTTCATGTTGCCCAAGAGTCCAATGGCAGAAGCAGGCTGTTGGTTGGTGGGAGGCCCTTGGGGGCGTCAGACTGAGCCAGGCTCCATCCTGAATCCTGGGGATCTGGTCTTTCCAGGAGGTCCAGGTCAAGCCTGACTTCACCCTGCTCTGTTCAGAAGACCTTGGCAGCCCTTGGGGCCACAGGCAGGGCTGAGCTTCCCTTTCCAGAAGGTGAGCCCTGGAGAGTGGACCACAGGGCCATGCTGGAGGGAGTGGGTTGAGCCCTGTGTGTGGCTTGATCTCTAATCTTCAAATATTTAGATCTGTGGTGTGCCCTGGTTTCTGCAAATGTTAGAAGCGGCCTTTAGAAAGATTACGGTGGAAGTGCCTGACACAGACCTTGGCACACAGTGCTGCCCAATGATGGCGACAGACGGCTCGGAGTTGCCAAGCTCGCTGGACGTTCATTGGCTGGGTGTGGCTGTTTCCTCTGCAGCTTCGAGACCCCTTCCCTGAGGGCTAGGCCAGCTGTCATCCCACAGCTCCGCCCCCCTGGGCACATGCCCTCTTCCACCAAGTCCCCGAGGACTGCAGAGCGAAGCTTCCCAGAGGCTGAAGAGCACGCTATGAATACTGCATGAATGATAATAACCCCACCACTTAGCGGTTATGCAGCGCTTTCCTCTTCCACAATACTTTACCATCATTAATTAGTTATTCTCTGCTTCCAGCCTCCTCTGCTCTCTGCAAAGGCAGGCCCTGAGATCGCTCCTGAAGACAGGCTTTCTCTGGTCTGAAGCTCCTGTGTTGAGGGGGTGGGCCGTCCCCCACCTGGGACCCCCTAGTCTCTCAGAGGCAACAGCAGGGACCTGAGACCTTGATGGGGAGGGCCTGCTCCTTTCTGCTCCGAGTGCCTCTCCAGAGCCCCTCCTGATATGCTCTGTCCCCACCCGTCCTGCAGCCCGCTGGCAAGCTGAGGCCGTGTCAAGCAGTGGCCAAGTGCCCGTGGAGGATGGTTCCTGCCCACACGTCAGTCTACACCACCCTCCTGTGAGGGGATCCTTGCAGTCACAGTCCTTGTGTGGCCAGGCAGGCTTCCTGTGGTCAGCCCCACTGCACAGGGGCCCCTGAGCTGGGAGCCACGAGGGCCGCAAAGCAGAGGCAGAAAGGGGACACAGATGCTCTGGTTCCAAGCGTCACACCTTCCCATCCACCATGGGGGCATAGGCAGGTTTCATGTCCCCCCCTGCACCAGAGACATTCAAAGATGGAGTGAACCCATCCACTGGTGAGTGCAGAATTGATTGGGTGTTCCAACTGGGGGGTCTTCTGACCCAGGCTTTCCTGGATATCACTGCCCACCCCACCAGGACAGCCTCAAGCTCCTCCCAGCTTCCAAGCACCTCTGACCGCCTTGAGAATTCAGCAGGTCTTCTGATGGGTGTGATAGCATTTATGCATCACCACTCCTCACTGAGCATGGCTGGAGCTCCCTGTGGCCTCCTACCCCTTTGGGAGCATTCTGAGGGCCTGGAGCACCCTTGGTTCCACCTTGGGCCAGAGCCGGCTCCCTGCCTCCAGCCCCTCCATTAGCCTGGAAAGGTATTGATCAGTTTGGCTTCTGCAGCTGAGTGTTTTAATCCCAGTGTGTGAATCTTTAAGAATTAATTAGCGAAGATCGCTCAGGAAAAAACAAAGTGGTCACAAGTTTTGATACCGTCTGGTCACCCGCCATTAATGTTTTCCTCTTAATTATGAGGCTATTTCTGGAAGCTGGAGGCGTTTCCCCTCGTGTTCTGATGCCTCAGATGGGCTCCTCCACCCTTCTGGGGGGCCTTCCGTAGGCTCCTGCTTCCAGGTCCTGCCCAGCTGCCTGTCCCATCCGCGTCCTCTGGAAAGCACTCAGAGCCTCAGTTACCCATGCCCCCCTCACTGCTCTGACCCACTGAGCCACTCTCTTTATTCCCAAGGACTCGTCCGACTTTCCCTTTTGTTTTTAAATAGTGCTCACTCCTGGGGACCTTCACGGATGCCCCAGGCTGGGTTAGGGCCCCCTAAGTCCTCCTGGATGCTAACGGCTGCATGTTTCTCTGTGTTAGGAAGAACCCCCTGCATGGAATTCCTTACTCACTGCCCATCTTCCCGGAGTCTCCAGGGCCCACTGCAGTCCAGGACCTGGGAGGTCCTGAGCTGGGTTTGGGAGCGAAAGGTCTGTCTGGTTCAGCGTGCTCTTGCCCTGAATGGGGATCCCTGGAAGCCAAGACAGCGTCCCGTCCCCATGGCCCATGGTGGAGCCATCTAGAGGTTCTCCTAGGTCCTCTGCATTCTTTCTGCTTTCCGTCTCTCAAACCTGCGCAGCTTGGCAGGTTTGTGTTCCGCCCAAAGTCTAGGTGCTTTCATAGGAAGAAAGGAATGCACAGCTCTGGGATAGGAATGACAATGTCCTGTTTACTCGAAGTTTGGCAGCTGCGGCCTCTTTACGGAGACGGGAAAAGGGTATCGAAGAAGAGCAATGTCAAGATGGTTTCTAGGTTTGTGAGCCGGGAACCTGAGGTTCCTGTACGTCACAGAATGTCAGAGGAAGGCCGTAGACCCCAGCGCAATGCTAGCAGCCACTGGGAGCAGGGGCCACTGCATAACCCATACCAACCCACAGCCCTCTGGCATCCTGCTCAGGAGAGGACTAGAGCCTCCATCCTGTTAGAGTTTCACATGTCTAATTTCTAGCATCTAACAGCCCCGGGGAGGGGCAAAAGGGCCAGGGCCACTGACCTGGATTTTTCTGAGAAGACCTATCATCTGTGAGCTCTGAGGAGGGACGGGATTGCCAGCGCCCAAAGCCCCCAAACCAGCCCAGTTAGCGAAGTGTGCCCTGAATCCTGCTGGGACCCCGGGGTCAGCTTCCATTGCAGGAAGGATTGGGGACAAATGGATGGAAGAAAGCTGTCTGAGTGAGTCCATTCTGTGTGTCGGGGCCCACGTTCAGGCGAGAAGAGGGAGGTCCAGGCTCTTCCATGACATGAAGCATAATGAGGGCAGCCCCGCTCACTCTGCACTTCCGCTCCCCTTTCTGATCCTTCCTCCTGGTGGGATCTGGCTGTGTGGTGCTTGCACCAGGGCCTCAGGTGTATCCACAGCAACAGCAGCGGTCCGCGGGTTTTCCTGGCCTCAGAGTCATAGGAGATGCTGTTACCCAGATCTGTTTCTCTGTGGCTGAACTTTACTTCCTCCTGAGCCCTTATTATATCACTCAGTGCTATAAACTTGATCTTATCACACAAGCCACTTCTGGTTTAACAGTAATTTTGGGTAATCTTTCCTGTCAGTTCAAGATTCTCCCCTTTCACCTTCCTCTTGCACCTCCCTGGAGGAGAAACTAAGCTCTGAGGAGTCTCACATATCATCCTGGGCCTGGGGAGGAACTGGGGCTGGGAAGTTCATGCCCTAGAACATTCTGCAGGACAGTGTAGACAGAGCAGGGGCAGATATGTGATGAGGTTGCAGGGGGATCCTGAGCCAGCAGAGAGCAGGGGACTTCCAGAGGAGGTGACTTTGTGCTATGTCTTGGAGGATAAGCAAGAGCTTTCCATGGAGACAAGAAAGGTGTTGCATCAAATGGCAGCTTGTGCAAAGGCCCAGAGGCACATAGGTTTGCTTAGCTGGTGGATCGTAGTTGGGTTTATCTAAGGCTGTGCTGTGAGCTCCTGGTTCACAGCCAGCACACTCTGCTGTGTGAAGGACCTGCCACATAAGTCATCAGGATGCTTGCAGGTGACACTTAGCTCAGGTTAGACTATAAGATAAAAGAGGTGTTTCCTTACTGAGGTGGCTGAGAAGTCAAGAAGAGGTGCTTTAGGCGCAGCTGGATTCAGAGGCTCAAAACTTGTCTTAGATTTGGTCTTAGCCTGACCTTCCTGGTGGCTCAGGCAGTAAGAGTCCGCCTGCAATGCAGGAGACCAGAGTTCAATCGCTGGGTTGGGAAGACCCCCTGGAAAAGGAAATGGCAACCACTGTGCCTGGGAAATCCCATGGACAGAAGAAGCTGGTGGGAGCCGGACACGACTTAACGACTAAACCTAACCCTGCTGCTGCTGCTGCTAAGTCGCTTCAGTCGTGTCCGACTCTGTGCGACTCCACAGACGGCAGCCCACCAGGCTCCCCCGTCCCTGGGATTCTCCAGGCAAGAACACAGGAGTGGGTTGCCATTTCCTTCTCCAATGCATGAAAGTGAAAACTGAAAGTGAAATCGCTCAGTCGTGTCTGACTCTTAGCAACCCCATGGACTGCAGCCCACCAAGCTCCTCTGTCCATGGGATTTTTCCAGGCCAGAGTACTGGAGTGGGGTGCCATCACCTTCTCCGTACCTAAACCTAGCGTGACCCTAGTCAGTGGGGGTTTCAGACTCAGCATGTTCCCTCAAGCCTGAGGGCCTCCCTCAACCCCACAGTTACCAATTTCAGAAGACATTCTTCTTTCTCAGTATTTTCCACAAAGTCCCAGGGTTGAGTCTTACTGGCCTGAGTAGGATCACCCCTTGACCAGTCACTGCTGACTGGAAGATGTCATATCTGACTAATCAGGATGGTTCACACATCCATCCTGGGACCAGCCTCAAGGGAATCAAAGGGAGGTGCTTCCACAAAAGAAAACCAAGGTGCTGCCTGCAGCCAAGAGGCCAGGAAATGCGGAGGGCCACGCGGCAAATGCTCACCCCACACACCCCTGTTCAGACTTCCTCTAGCTCCTGGGGACGCAGATTCGCAGGAGGATGCCGAGCACCTCCCCCAGCACTCTGACCTTTTCTTGTGCCAGTCTTGTCTCTCCATCACTGTGTGAGCTCCTTCATGGGGCGCCGGGGTCTTCTGTCCCAGAGCACTTGGATCCCCCTGGTCACCAGGGCCATGCGGAGCACACCAAACGTACTTCACTCCTGAGTGTGTACTTTGTTAGGAGAGGATAGATGTCTTTTCTAGTTATCTGAGACCCCTTCCTTGATCCGAGAACACTGGAATTTATGTGATCTAAAGTTAGGAGCCCTTCTGTAATATTTAAGTTTCAAGATGAAGATGGCCAGGCATCAGTTGACAAACACTTAGGGCAGCCTCTCCCTATTTTTAGTCCAGATACTTATAGAATGACATCTGAGTGGGCGCGTACGCCCACTGCCCCACAGCTGGAAACACACAGCCTGGCTCTGCCCAAATAAGGGTGGTGAAGAGGGCCAGCTCCCAGGAAGGGTGGACCCAACAGGTGTGGGCGGCTTGGGAGGACTGGATGGTGGGGATGGGCTCTCAGGGTCAGATTCCAGCTGAGGTGGGGCAGGCCGCCCTGTGCCCTCCACTCACTCCCCGGAGCAGCCTTGCCTCCGTCCTCCTCTGAGGCTAACTTCCCAGTCCTGGAGGAGGGGGACCCAGGGAGCCTCCAGGCCTCAGGACTATTTACTCTTGCAGGAGATTCCTTCCTGTTGGGAAACCACGTGCAGAGAGCAGACTGTGCTCTGTAGGGGGGAACGGCTGCAGAGAGGGGGCGGGGCACTGGCTGTTTTGCAGGGAGGGCTGGGTTGTCAGGTCTCTGTCAGTTGCCTTTCCAAAGGGGGCTTGGGGAGGAAGGGCCAGTCTAGACCCAGAGCTGTAATGGTGTCTTAGGACATCTTAGAAAAAGGCACCATCTTCTGGGCAGGCGTAGCCTCAGGTGAGTGGTTTGGTGAGAGTGCCGGGGCGCAGGGCTGGACCTGAGTGTGCGTGGAGACCGTGCAGGTAGAGGCCCTGGAACCTCAGCAGGCCCATCTAGAGGCAGCACCCCTACTCCCTGCTCTGCTGCTGCTGCTGTCTAGTCCCTAAGTCATGTCCGACTCTGCACACCAGCAAAAGCTGTGCCCCAGGACCCTGGCTCCTGCACGCTGCACCTGGCTCAGTGTGGACAGCCCTAGTGTGGCGGTGACTGTCAAGCCAGATTTGGGCAGCACTGTGCCTGCCAATGCAAGAGGCATGAGCGACGTGGGTTCAATCCCTGGTCAGGAAGATCCCCTGGAGGAGGGCGTGGCAACCCACTCCAGTATTCTTGCCTGGAGAATCCCAAGGACAGAGGAGCCTGGCAGGCTGCAGTCCATAGCGTTGCGAGGAGTTGGACACGACTGAAGCGACTTAGCTTGTATGCATGTATGTGCCTACTACAGCCATGTGAATTTATCAGTCAGAGGGTCCCCACGTCCCCCTGGGACACCAGCCTCGGTTCAGTCAGCCCCTGCTCAACCCCCTTGAACTATCCCCAGGCTTTGAGAGACTGTTTTCTGGGTACTAAGCTGCCAATTCATGTTTGCGTGTGAGAACCCAGAGAATTTCAGTAAATAAAATATGGTGTGGTTTCCTCTTGTGTCTCTGACAGACCTGAGCAGGAGCAGTCAGGAGGCCTCTGGCTATGCTCGCAGACCAGCAAGCTATCCTCCAGCTACTTTGCAGAGCCAGGGGAAACCGTCCTTGGGGGCTTGCAAGGGTCTGCAGCGCAGGAGGTGATGATCTTGGCAGGAGGCTGGGGTGGGGTGGCCGATGTGCGGCTCTGACAGGCCCTCGCCAAGGGCTCTTAGCAGGCAAGGCCAAGATGCTGAGCACAGGAGGGTGGCTTGGAGGAGTTCCCTCCCTGAGGAGGGAAAAGGCTGCCGCCAAGTGGCTGTCTGGATGGCTAGCAGGAATCACTGAGATGGGAGATGGCTGATGGAGTGCACAGCGTGGCCCACTCTTGGGGCTTGGCGCCTGCGGCTGTCTGATCTGCAGCCCCAGGGAGGACACTCTCTCAGTCTCTAACCTTGGACTTCACTCAGTCCCTGAAGCCCAGGGAACCTGTTTGGGGTCAGGGACTAGGAGCAGCCTCCTCTCCTGGGGTGGACCCAGGAGAGAGCATGGAGGGAGGGGTCTAAGGCGCCTGAGCCTGTGGGGGTGAGAATGGGAGCTGAGCTGAGCCAGGGGCCCCTGCCCGGGAGGGGCAGAAGAGTGGGGCATTCAGGAGGATGCATTTGCTGGGCAGCCTGGTGAGGACTGGGGGCCTGGTGCTACTGGGAAGGCCAGGGCCAGGCTTTCTTGGATGCTAGACATTCTCTCTCTCTCCCCTTCTCCGCCTGCCCGTCCGCAGCCTGAGCTTCTCTGGCAGAGCGCCTGTGTGTGTCCCCCCTTGCGTCTCTCTGACTCTTTCCACCTTTCCATGCTTTCTGATCTACGTCCTTTCTTCTTTCCCTGTTCAAGTTTCATTTCAGGCTCATATAAGGATTTTATGCTGTGCGATGGTCATGCAGAGCCGTGGCCACTGGGAGAAGGCCCCTGAGGGGGGATCCAGGAGAAGTGTCTGTGTGTGAGCGGGCAGGGGGAGAGGCTGGCCCTTCGTGGCCCTGGCCCCACTCACTGGCTCCTGCCTTCCCTGTCCCTTGCCTTCTGCCCAGTAAAGGCCGCGTGGGGAAACTGGTGCTGGAAAGGCCCCCTCGTGAGCAAGCAGCACACACGTCAGGGTTTCCAGCATCAGCCCAGAAGCCAGTTCCGTTCAGCGACTCTAGCAGCCTAGCCCTACCACGTGTGAAATACAAGGCGTTGTCCAATCCCCGGAAAGGTTTTCCACCTGGCTAGAGCGGCAGGATTGACGTGAAGGATAAATGCAGAGAAACAAGGAAGCTCAGTGGGGACTTCTAAGAACTGATGGGACCAGGGCCACGCTGCGCCCTGTGGCGTCTGTGCTGTGTGAGTGAGTGGATGGGCCCCACGCGGGTCCATCAGTAACAGAAGTCGCCGGATTTCCAAGAAGACTAGTGACTAAAACAAGGCTGTGTACTTTTGCTTCAGAGTCCTCCAGCTTTTTCATCACCAGGCGAGGCCATCAGAAAACCCCGACAGTCTATTACAAAGGTCCCTTCCCCACCAGGGCACTCAGCGAAGATGTCCTCTGTGGAGTGTCTGCCCAACCCCTGGGCAGCTCTGAGCGTGGTCACACGGACGTCTTGTCACTTTGGTGACTGAGTGGCCATCGTTTGCCCTCCATGAGGTCAGGACTCAGGAGGTGGACTTCTCCTGGAGCTAAGTTGGGGAAGATGTGGTCCCTCTCAATGAAGTCAGCTGCTCCCTTTTAGGACCAACAGGGACTTCTGCCTTGCCTGGAAATTCGAGCCTAAGAATCAAGTTTGGGTCTCACCACTCACCTGCCCATGTCTCAGCCCTCCAGTCCTCGGTCTTGACGGTCCTGGCATCATTCTATCAGTTAGCCGCCTGGGATGTGAGTTCTCAAGGCATCACAGGGCTTTGGGTGAAGGTGGCAGGGCTGCCACTTCCCACTTGTCTTTGGCCCTTGGGCACATCCTCAAGTTCTCAGTGCATTCCTCATTCAGCGAATGGTGGGGATGGCAGTGCCTGTCTCACAGAGCTCTTGCTCTGAATATTGAATGTGTTAATGCAGGTGCTGCCCCCAACGTCTGCCTCAGAGTAAGTGGCCAGGTAATGCACGCTTTCCTTTACAAGGCCTGGGGGTCCATCTTAGCTCTTCTAGAGCCCATCTTCAGGGACCAAGGTCCAGCTTGTGAGTCTCATCTCCTATCTTAAGGCTTCAAGTCTAGGCTAGAAGAGTGAGCCCCCCTGCAGCACGCTCTGTTACCATCATTCACTCATTCATCAAATATCTATTAATGCCTCCTGTGGGCCAGACACCGTGTCAAATCCTGGGGATGAAGCACTCCACAGGGCGCCACTCAGCCTCGGGGGAAGACCAGCCAGAAGACCCATCAGTGGGTGAACAGCTGAGAAGCTCTGGGGACAGCACCCGGCACACAGCAACGCTATGTGATGTTCTTAAATAAACGGTGTGGTCAGTTACAATGGGCAGGTACAGCCGCTGTGAAGCACCCAGAGGGGCAGCTAAGCCAGGTGTGGGGTGTCAGGAGAAAATCACACAGAACCAAGATGAGGTAAAGAAGGAATAGGGGAGAAGACGGAGCTGGGCAAAGGGTGTGGGTCAAGGGCAGCTGGTCCCGGCCTGGGCAGGGAGCTGGAATCAGTCAGTCTGGCCAGAGAGAGAGGGTTCTCGGGAGTGAGGAAGAAACTAGAGAGGCAGGCGGGGATCCCGGTGTGGGTCTTAGAGACCATGTTAAAGAGCTGGTTTAACTGGCAGCTAAAAAACCTGTTAACCTAAAACAGGAGATCTTTTGTAAAATGAATGAAATGAAAAGCGGCCTTCTGATGGGATTGAAAGGATCTGGTTCAGCTGAACTCAGTGCACTCTCACTCCTGCTCTGGCAGAGGTTCTGACCTCCCAGCAAAGCTCCTGGACACTGTGGCAACCAGGAACCACTTCTGTTGCTCCGGAGTGTGGTGGCCGAGCAGGAGGCTCCCTGTGGCAGACTTCCCCAGACCTACTGGAGTGGACGGCTGGGGCAGGGCTTCGGCCTGAGACCCCCGGCCTGATCTTGGCCAGCAGTTCTGTTCTAACCAAAATTTGGGGCTTTTGTCTTTGCAGATGTTGGGGCCGCTCAAGTGTTAGCAACAGGCAAGCCTGCTAGAGCTGAAACTGGTAGGTGGCGGCCCAGTGGATTCTGGATGCAGGGCTGAGGGGCAGGAGGAGGGACTCCAAAATGCATGGGCAGGTGGGGCATCCTGGTGCCTGTTTCCTCCCAGTCATCATGGCACCAGGACAGAGCTCACCCCGAGACCTGTCTGAGTGGTTAACATGGCTCTGTCCTGGGGGTGTGCTACTGAATAAGGGCCTGTCCTCCAAGGCGACATGAGTCATCAGGGCCGCCTCTGTCCACTCTCTATGAGATAGGCAGCCCTGCACTGCAGCCGTGAGCCCCCAAATAGCAGGCTTTGCCCTGGCCAGTGCCTCCCTCCGCTTGCCCCATCCCAGCCTCTCTCCACCCGAGCTCAGCTCCCCACGTAAGGCATGCCTTCCATGTCATCTTCTCTGGGAAGACTATCAGTTTCCACATCAGCCTACCTTGTCACTCTGCCCTCGAGTGAGCTCTTGTCTTCCGCTGCTGACTGCAGGCCCCTCAGGATGGAGTCAGGGACTCATTCATTTGCTGTCAGCATACTCACCAGAGCAGGCTATCGACATACACATGGATGAGCTGTGGATGCAGGGATAAGTGCAGATGGCTGCAAGAAGACAGAGAAAGGAGCCACCAGCCACTTGGGAACGATTCCCACAGCTGAAGGGACCAGGGCTGGAGTTCCAGGAGGAGGAGATGCAGCGTGGCTGGAGGGGTAGGGAAGGAGCATGTTCCCAGGAGACTGGAAAATTAGGCTGGCCTCAGTGGGTTGGGACTTCCCAGGTGGCTCAGTGGTAAAGAATCTGTCTGCCAATGTAGGAGACGCGGGTTCAACCCCTGGGTCATGAAGGGACCTTGGAGGAGGAAATGGCAACCCACTCCAGTGTTCTTGCCTGGGAAATCCCATGGACAGAGGAGCCTGGTGGGCTGCAGTCCGTGAAGCTGTAAAAGGGCTGGACACAGCTGGGTAACGGAACGTATACGCACGCAGCAGGCTGGACTATGTAGTGTAAAGGTCCAAGTATACGGCTTTGGACTTCATTCTGACGTGAAGGGAGCTGTGGAAGACTTTTGCTGGGTGACGACTGATTAAAGCCCCTTGTTCAATTCCTCCCTGCCCTCCAGATATCAAATATGCCATCATCGGGACTGCTGTGGGCATCGCCATATCGGCCGGCTTCCTGGCCCTGAAGTTCTGCCTGGTCAGGAAGCACATGTTTGATGATGATTCCTCTGACCTGAGAAGCGCAAATGCGGGCTTCAGCGGTAAGGAAACAGTGATGCTCAGGCCTGGCTCTGCCCTTTCCTGAGACAAGACACATTCTGGCCGGTTATCCGGTGTGAGGCTCTGAGGGTAAAACTGACTATAGAGAGGATAAAAATCATGGATCGGAAAGAAATGCAGTGACCTCTCTGTGTCTCTGTCTCTCTCTGCTTCTGTCTCTGTACTTTTCCGTTTAATCATACTTGATATTCTTAAGAATCAGTTTTCTTGGAGAAATGTGGGGAAGGGAGCTGAGCTGGCTTCTGACAGAAATTTCTTTTCTTTTACCCAAATGATGTGATGAGATGAAATCAATCCCAGGAAGTGGTGAGGCTGCTCCTGGCATGGGTGGGTGGTGGGAGGTGTGGCCGGCACTGATGACCTGGGCCAGATTGCATTTTTTCCCCCATAAATTGGGCAGGCCCTGCACTGAGTGATGCTGAGTGTCTGCTCATGACCCGAGCAGAGCTGGGCTTATGAGCGCCCAGCATGGTTCTCCACACCCTGTCGCAGCTGTGGAGATCCGCGTCCTTGGGTAGATGCTGAACACTCAGTAGCAAAATACAGCGTTGATTCGCACCCTTGTCTCTTAAGGAGGGACCTGCAAAATCCATCACCCATATGGCTGCTTAATGGGATGGTAATGTAGTTCCCAGAGGATAGGGAGGAAGGACTCTCACCCTGTCTCTTGAAAATGTGATTATTATCTGTAAAGATATCCAAAAACAGAGACAGGGCAAGGAGGAGACTGCATTTGGCGGCTTCCAGGGTGTCCAACTGCACAGGGAACTTAATTGGTCATAGCTCACCTGCCATTGATTTTGTATCCCTAGGAATAAGGGGAAGAGAAAATAGTGTCTTCAGCACACTGAGAGGTATCCTAAATCTCCTGCGGGTGGGAGGGCCCAGCATCCTCACGGAGGGAGAAGGGGATGAACACCTGGCAGGGGCTGGAGGGTCTGTTTGGGAAACCGCAGTCTTCCCCGGGTGCTGAGCGAGGGGGCTTGGGGAGGGGCTGGGTAGAGAAGCTTTGACAGTGCTAATGGGGAGGGGGCAGAGCCCTCAGCCCAAGGCCACCCCCTCAGTGGCCTCAACCCCAGGAACCTCTCAGCGTCTTCCGAGTCCGGTGGGCTCTGACCCCCTCCTGCTGGCCTGGCACCGAGAGAGTGGCACCACCATCACCATGCCCCCGTCCTAACAGCCTGCTTTCTCTGTTTAGAGACCATTGCACTAAAGAAGAGAACTGCAAGGTAAGGTCGCTACCAACTTGTGTCCTCCTCGTATTCCCTCCTGTTTCACCCATCCCTCGCCCTTGCCTGACATCCCTGCCCCTCTTCCCACTCTGAAATGCTTCCGAGGGGACCAGGGTGCACCCCTGGCCTCCCTCTCCTCACGCTCCCCTCCTTTGGGCAGCCCTCAAGTGTCATGAGAGTGGGGGAGCCCACAGGGTATTAAGTAGTCAAAGTAAGCTTGGGCTCTTTTCTGCACTTGTTGGGTTAGACTTTGCCTTATCTCCTGCACAGAGTCCCCCCAGCGGATCGCCCACCCCCGTGACCGTGTCCCCGGCTGCTGCCATGCCCCAGCTGGGAAACTACACGTATTCTGCTTCCAGCTTCCCTGCCGCCACCCAGCCACATTGCTCTTCTGTATAGAGCCCTTGTCCTCCAAAGACAATCCTAACTCAGGACCTTTGCGCTTGCTGCTTTGGTATGGAATGCTCTTTACTCAGGTAGCAACAAGCTACTGCGAAGCCCTCTGGGATGAGGACCTGAGTGAGACCAAGGAGGCAGCCAGTCTCTTGGGGCGGGGTGAAGGTGCAGGCCAGAATGAAGACGCAGTAGCATTTGCTGGAGTGGGGAGGCCCTAGCTGGGGAGGCCCTCTGGGAAGCAAGCAGTCGAGCCGGGGAAGACGGCGGGCCGGGTGGAGTGGGCTATGTTGGTGGCTGCCTTTTTTGAATATGGTAAGTCTGAGGCTTCTGGAGACTTCCTCGTGGAGGAAATGTTCAGTGAGTGACTGGTATTCGGGGCAGAATCTGAGTTGAGATGGGCTGGTGGGCTTTTAGAGGGATGCAAAGCACAGTGCCCCTCTAGCTCTTCCCTGGGGCCTGGGGCTCGGCAAGTACAAGGCAGCATCTCTTGACGAAGTGTGTGGATCTGTGGGTGAAGGAGAGATGGGCGTGTGGTGCGCCGCAGCCAGGGGGATGCCCTGGGGATGAGCTGGAAATGGATTTCCTCAATAGTGTCGCTTTCTTGAGGCTCTGCTCTCCTTCAGATGTTATGGTGTCTGTCAGTAACTTCTGAGGACCTAACGCCCACTCTAATATTCTTGCCTGGAGAATCCCATGGACAGAGGAGCCTGGTAGGCTACAGTCCACGGGGTCGCAAGAGTCAGACATGACTGAGCGACTTCACCTTACCTCACCTTAAAGCTCTTGATGGTGGGGGTGAGGGGACCTGGGAAAGTATAGATGAACCCCAGACCCAGAATCTGCGTTGCCTTTGGGGCCCAGCTCGTCTCCGGGGTGGGACATGTAGGATGGGGTCAGGTTTGGATGGGTGAGCTGTGCCTGTGATGGCGGTCTCTGCCCACAGCACGGTCTCAGGGGCCCTCTACTGGGTGGCTGAGGCACCCTGGCATGAGGCTGCAGGCTGCAGCGGCCAGCTCTGGCCCTGTGTCAGGATGATCGAGTGGGCTGGGGGAGGTTCTAACAGAGCGATCTTCTTGACCACCCATGAGCCGTGCTATCTTGATCATCCAAACAGCTCACACTCATCGGGGGACACTTTTGGGTTAAGGCATCATGCTTTGGAAGCTCCAGTGCCCCCTGGAAGTTCCCAGAACTGGTGTAAAGTCTGATTCAGGGACCTCTTAGTCATGGGATTCACAAAACGGAAAGATTTCACAACACCCCATTCTTAATCCTGGTGGCTCTGTACATGCATATGTGCGTGCCTGGGGAAGGGATGTGGCAGGCTGTGATGACTCACAGTGAAGGCCTGACGCACAGATGCTGCGTGTGAAGATGCTGCTGTGAACAGTGCATCACAAACCGACTCAAGAGCACTGAATGGACAGTTGCTATGGCTTCATGCTCCTACCTATGATCAGGTCGGAGGAGCATCTGTTTGGTATATTTGTTGTTTAGTTGCTCAGTTGAGTCTGACTCTTTTGTGACCCCACGGACCATAGCCCGCCAGGCTCCTTTGTCCATGGGATTTTCCAGTGGATTGCCATCTCCTTCTCCAGGCATTTTTCCCAATCCAGGGACTGAACCCGTGTCTCCTGCATTAGCAGGTGGGTTCGTGACCACTGAGCCACCAGGAAGCCCTTTTGTACATTTGGATGTTCTGAATTATTTTGAAACATTGGAGCTGTAGGGGGAGATTTCCATAACCCAGGGGAGGTGGCTGCCATAGTCACCCCACAATAAACATTGAGGGAGTGAAGTAGAGGAGGAGTGTGAAGGGTACAGGAGGAAGGCAGGGGCAGAGGAAGGCAGGGAAGAGATGAAAGATGCCGGGAGGTGGGTGGTTGGGAGTTAATGGCTGGATGGGGGTTCCCCTGCATCTGTTCCCCACCACGCGCATCTGTTCCCCACCACGCGCAGGGAACTGTCCTCGGCATTATCACACCAGAGCTCTTCTACTGAGAAGGAAGACACAATTCAAGTTTCCCAAACTGACACTAGATGGAGTCAGCCTTAGTCGGGAAGCCAATAGACCCGAGGATGGAAGCACAGAGGACGTGCAAGCCATTCTCCCGCAGCAGAATTTTGCCCCTGCTTTTGGTCATCTAGGAATGACTTAGTAAACATCCTGTCTTCCTGTTTTGCAGGTTAAACCTCAATTTCTCTGAAAGGTGAGTTGTAAGAGTGAGGGATGGCTCATATCGAAAGGAGGGAAGGCAGTCCCTTTCCTGTCCTGTGCAGGCTGGAGGCCCTCCTGCATGACCCCTGCAGGATGGGAGGGGGATTGCTGGGCATGGGCCAGAAGTCGTGGTGTCAGGCTGGCTGTGAGGTCAGGAATCAGCATCTCTTCGGGACACTTGTGGCAAGCCCTAATCTGGCAGTACTTTGGCAAGATTTTAAATGAAGTTGTGGGGCATTTGCCTCATTAGAGCTGAGAAAACTAGGTTTTAACAGCAAGATGGTTAAATTTTAATCTTATTTGATTTGGTTTTCCAAGACCTTCTCTGACAGAAGCCAGTCAACTGTAGCCAGCTTAAACCATTTGATGAAAAAAAAAAAAAAATCCAGAATTTTCTTTGTGTCATCAAGCCATCAGTTTGGCTGAGGTGTCAGATTTTCGACGCTGCTGTGAAGTCTCAGAATAAATGGTGCCTGAGCATATAGGACAGCCTTTCAGGAAGTGGGGACAGGATCCGAGGTTATGGCTAAAGGAGCTGTGTTCCCAGGAAGGAAGGCATCTCCTTCAGGTTTATCTGAATGGTTGGTTCACTACTCACTTCCCCTAGTCCTGCTTTCCCACACCTCATGTACCACCCACGTGTTCTCACTGTCCTTTTGGAAAAATCTTCAAAGCTGCAGAAATGTTGAAAGAGCAGTGCAATAAAACCATCTGCAACCTTCACCTAGATCCATGAATTAACATTTTACTCTGTTTGATTTAACTCTGCATGCATAATTTTTTTCTGATTCACTTAAAAAATAGTGTAGATATCATAATATTTACGCATCATGTATCTCCTGCATAATCACAATGATAGGAATGGTAAGAAATGAATGGAAATGGGTAGTAATTCAATAGTATCATCTCTTTCACAGCCTGTATTCAAAATTCTCTGATTGTTTCCCAGGTATCTCTTAAAGCTCTATTTTTCCAAGCCAGGAGCCACCGTACTTGATTTTGTCCCTTTCTGGTTTTTCTCGATGTTGCTTTCTCTCCCCACGGCACTGTCAGTCTTGAAGTACTCAAGCGTCTCGAATCACGGTCTATTTCCTGGATTTGTCTGTTTCCTCCTGAGCAGGTTCAGATTGAGAATTTTGTCATGATCACTGCAGAGGTGATATTGGGCACATATCTTTCAGTGTGCTGCTCAGGAGTCACATGACTCCAGGCTCTCTGTTAGTGACACTGCTTTTAAGTGCTTGGCTAAGGAAGTGACAACTAGATCTCTCCTGTTAGAGAGAAAATCCCTCGTTTGCAATGAGTAAATCATCTAAGGGGTGGGACTTTGAGACCGTGGGAACACCCTGACCCAAGTAATTCTTCACCCAATGGTTTTACATCTGTTTGTGGCCTGTGTTTGAATAGTTATTGCACTGAGGGTCACAAAGTCCTGAGTTTCTAATTCCAGCCTTCCTTCTACATTTAATAGCTGGCATTCTTCTCTTATTTCTTGAACACTATTCCTAAGGACTTCAATGCATTATAATTCATCACCATCATGAATCTTTTCGATGTTTAAACTGTCCCACATTATCAGTACAAATCAATTCTTGGTGGCTTTAGACCGGATTCCAGTAGTCACTGAGAATGTCATAGACTTCTGAAATTACACAATGTTCCAGGCTCACCTTACACTGTTCCTGCTCAGACTTGGAATCACGCATTTCCCCTAGATTCAAGTTTTCCTACCCTCTCCTCCACCCTCCTGCTTTTCTTTAACATGAGTAGTTTTTAGAAACCAAGATCTGCGCACAGTGGGTGTTTATGGCTACTGAGGCATCGTCACTTGGAGACCTTCTCAGTGGACAGTCAGCACATGCATATTTACCAGAATGCATCAGAAACGCAGCATCACAGCATTCTTCTTAAGATTTCCTCATTCCATATTTCTATTTTGCCTCCTCTAAAGTGAAAGCCCTGTTTCCCAACCATAGAAATATTTTTATCCATTTGCTCTATCCTATGATACACACAAAATATATACTTTAAGAATTACAATACTGTACAACTACAAATGTTCTTTGTTCTTAGAATTTAGCCCTCCATGTGTACAGAGCATTGTGTTCAAGTTGAATTAATTATTTTCTCAGTGTGGTTATGCTATCAATTTGATATATACTTAGAGATATTTGTTTCAGTGTATATGCTGGTTTTTAATTTCTTAATCTTTGTATTTTAATTTTATTTTTTGAGTATGTGAAACACATGTATAGTCTTAAACCAAAAACGTGTAAATAGGTAAACTTAGAGACCTTCTGCTCTCCTGCCCACTCCACCCTGCTCCTACCCACTGCTTTAGAGGTAATTAATTTCAACAGTTCCTGTTTCACCTTCCCTGTGTTCCTTTTACAAAGTTACGGTTAATTAAAAGATGTGCATATGTACAATTTTTATAAAATTGGATAAATATTTATATACGCATATATATATATATTGTTCTGGTTCTTGTTTGTTTTTGTTTGGAGCTCTGATTCATCTGGGATGCTGCATGGTATGAGACATGATCCAATTATATCTTTTACCCAAGTGGCACTCTAGCTATCTTAATGTCATTTTTCAAAATCACTGTATTTCCCCCAGTATTTTATTTGTCACCTTTATCAGGCTCAAAATCCTCCCTATAGGTGGGCTGTTCCTAGACTTCACATCATTCTCCAGTGGCTTTGTGACTATTCATGCGCCATCATCACACTCTTTCTTGCGGCGACTTCACGCGCTACCCGGTGTGGCTGGTTCCCACACACCTCGCTATTTCAGTCTAGCTGTTCCTGTGTATTTGTGTTCCATATAAACTTTGCAGTCAGCTTCGGAATTTAGCTGCAGAAACAGACGTCTCGCTATTTGTATTGGAACTGCATTACGTTTACATGTTAAATTGAAGACAATTGGCTTTTTGAGGGTATTATCCTTCACTGACACAAATATATGCTTTTCACAAGTCTGTTTTTGTGTGTCTCAGGAGAGTTTTCAGATTTTAGTCTTATGGATTTTTCACATTTCTTATTAAGTTTACTTCTAAATATTTCATGTTTTTGTTGTTTTAGTAAATGGAATTTCCCATCATGTCTCCTACTTGGCCATTGATTTGGGATATTAACATGATAGCAGCTGACATATTGAATGCTTTTATTGTTTTTTTTTTTAAATTTTATTCTTGATCTCCTTGAGTTTTCATCATATTATGTCATCTGCCAAAATGTAGATCTTCTCTTCCAATAAGCCTCTAATTGTTTTCTCCTCTCTGATTGCATTGGATAAAATCACCAGGGTTAAATAAGAGTGGAAACAGTGAGTATATTTGTCTTTTGCCTGACCTTTGCGGAAAATTCTCCAGTGGTTTTCACTGAGTAAGATGTTAGATTTAGGGCTAAAGTACATATGTTTGATCACCTTAAGGAAACGCACCAGTTCCTATTTTACTGAGTCTTCCCCCACACCCCAGGAATTTGTGTGGGATTTGGTTAGAAGACGTTTCAGCATTAGCAGCCATTAACTTATCCTCAGGAGACATTCTCTGGGATGGTCCCAGGAAAACGAGGACATAGAGGCACCCTTGTTACTACTTCACTTTTTTGCATCTCTCCTTGTTGATCTGTATGGTTTTGGAGGATGGGGTGGAAAATTGGATTTAGGCAGCCACTAATAATCCTAGAGTCTCCAAAAGTCTCTTTGTCTTTCTTTTGGTACCTAGCTCAGGTCTGGGTGTTAATGAGTCTTCCAGATGGCTCTTTTTCTTTCCAGAAATGCACATGTGATTGAGCTCTGAGTGAGCAGCCTCTTCAGGAGGGCACTCTGGACAGCTGCTCATCGGAGACAGCTTGAATTTGAGCATCCAAAGCTGGTGATGGACCTTCACACGGAACTCAAAATACAGAGCAAATAGACTTACAGAGTCTACAGCACCTCTGTCCTGAAAGAAAACAGCGCTTCTCTTCTGCAAGGAGCTGGCTGCCTAAAGGGACGTAAGAGCACTCTTTCGAGCAGTAAGAAAGTTTGGAAGTCGATACACGCTCACTGCCTGTCCTTGTTTCCAGTGTCAGAGTTGTTTACGCTTCATGATGACATTGTGTCCGTGGATACTACCAGTAGCAAGCGGCTCATGGGATGAGAGCCGAACTCAAGACACAGCTTCTTTAGCACCACAGTCTACCAAGAGGTGAACAGCCTTGTCTAAAACTGTTGGCCTCAACTTCTTAGCGGTCAGAAGAATCCATCTGTCAACATTCAAAGGAACTGAAAAGTGAAAACCTTGGGGCAGGCTCCATTTCTATAAATGACGGGGAGACCTTCCTAAAGAAGAAATGCAGGCTGGGCTGGAGTGGGAGAAAGGGGTCTGACAGCCGTGGAATGGCCCCTCAGCTCTGCAGCTTTCAAATGATGGTACCAAGAAAGGATGAAAAGAGAAAGCAGCTGCCATGGCTTGTAGTGAGCTATACCAAAGCAAGGGATTATTGTTATGCTTATAGGATTGTTTGTGGTGGCTATGACAATGTCCGTACCTTATCATGGAGGACACAGCTGGAAAAGACATAAAGCCAAGGCTGCATGACGCAGGCCCCATTCACATTTCTCTCCCCCTAATATTACCCCTGGGTTTCTGGGCTGCATTAAGGAATACTCTTTGCCTTTTCATTCAGTAGAAATCCAGGTGGCTACATGGACTGGGTCTCCTTAGATTAGGTTACTCACCTTGTGTGTGGTAAAAGATGAGTTATATTTTGAAACAAAGCGCTGTGTTGTAATAATTTGCCTGAAATCCCAGGGCATCTTTTATCTGACTTGATAACAATGCAGTTCATTAGCAGCCTTGGTTAACTGATAACCTAAAGCGGTAATGCGATACTCATAAGCAATTTTCTGTGTGTTAGAATAAACCATCTTGTAAGGTATCTGATAATTGATTTGCTTCTTTTAGCAGCATTTTAATTAAGACAGCTGGTTGGGAACTGAAAGTGAATGCTTCTAGAGTCTCAGTAATCACTGTAATGTCTATAAACTCAATAGAATGTCGGGTCCTTTCCCTCACCCCACATCATGACATATTTTCCCAGCACCACTCCCAGCCTCCAGCTTTGTTTGAGTCCCACCCAGAGTGTCCTGTGTGAGGAACAGAGAAGTATGCTGAGGACTGGTGCTTTCTCCTCATCTTCTAATGGCAGACATGCCGTGGGAAGCAGATGGGTCGGGGGTTCCAGGCAATTGGCTTCCTCGGCTTATACCCCAATTCTAAGCTCAGTGACTTCCTTCTGTAGCAGTCCTACTGGAAGCCGTTTTTGACAGCCCCTCTTCACGGGAGCAGCTCCTGGGGATAGAGGTGCCAAGGGGCAGAAACTCTTGGGTATGTTTTTGAAGCAGCCAGAAGAAATCATCGTGTCTGTAGGTCCAATGTCCTGAGTGAGAGTCATTTCTCCTGTCCTATGCTGTGGTTTGGGACCAGAGGCCAAGGACTAGGATAAACCCTGCCCTCCCAGCCCAGTAGGCTCTGAGTCCCCCAGAACACATGCAGATCCCAGATAGCCCATCTCAACAGACAGAACATCCTGCCCAAAGGAGAAGCGACAGATGAGACTCAAATACCTGTGGGTGGAGTGAGTGGCAGATCTCAGCAACCAGACAGGGTCTAGAGGCACAGCTGTGGTTTGCTGCCTCTGTGACTCAGTACCTGGAGGAGAAGGGAAGATGGGAAAGAGTTACCTGGCAAAATCAACAGAGTACAAATATGTATCCATCTCTATGGGCTTCTCAGATGCCTCAGTGGTTAAAAAATTCTCCTGCCAATGCAGGAGCTACAGGAGACACGGGTTCTACACCTGGGTCAGGAAGATCCCCTGGAGGAAGAAATGGCAACCCACTCCAGTATTCTTGCCAGAATAAGCCCATAGACAAAGGAGCCTGGTCGGCTATGGTCCATGAGGTCACAAAGAGTCAGACATGACTTAGCAACTAAACAGGCACACATCAATCTCTATATCTTCAAGCTAAAAATATATTTTACATAGAATCTATAAATTAAAATAAACATAAAAATAAAACAAATATGTGCTTATATTCTTCGATGTGTGTTAGAAGTATGCATATGGTGGAATTATATTCTATCATAGAATCTATGGGCGTTTGAATAAGTAAGTGAAAAACAGCCCTTTTCACCATCCAAATTTGGAAATAGCTGAGAGGTAGATAAACAAGTTAAACAGATGGAGATGAAAGTATCAGTTATTCTGATCTTCAAATAAGTCATGACACGTTAATATCACTCCACAGGCTCTAGAGTCTTGCTTGGTCCTTGCCCCAGTCTAAGCAAGAGGTTGGTGTGGCTGGGGTTGGAGTGTAAGCAGCAAAGATGCAGAGGATGGATGGGTTTTGGATGGGGTTTAGTGGTAGGGGCCTTGGGGCTTGCAGACGTAGATCTGGGTGTGGAGGAAAGAGTGACTCAGCCTCAGTTCCAGAGTCTGGCGCCATGGAGAAGGATGTGGAAGGAAGCCCCAGGGAGCGCTAACCTTAGGAAGGGTCTGCAGCCGCTCTCGGGTTTCTTGGGTCAGCTCTTGGCGAGCCAAAAGATGGGCTGCACTTGGAGAGAGAGTGAATCCCATGTTCTCCTATGGGAGTTCAAGCTTGTAAACTGGGGTTAAAAGCACACATGTCAGAGACTGTTCTAGAATGTACTCCAAGATCCATGAGAAAAGCAGGGAAGAGTCGGCCTGGAGGAGCTGTAAGGCTCTTTAACAGTGAGGTGGAGTGTGCAGAGGGGTTGTTTAGACAGAGGAAAGCTGAGCTGAGCTGAAGATGCAAGCCGAGGGGCTGGTACCTGTGATACGAACTCTAGAAGGGCCAGGACCAGCCTGTGCTCAGGGCCCACCCCTTGACTGGTTCTCTTCTGAGTTATTTGTCATAATCCCAGGGCTTGTCAGATAAATTAAGCATCCTTCAAAAATATGACATTTCACATGGATGTTATCAATGGATGACAAATAGGTGTCTCCCAGGCTGTGTGTGCAGAGTGAAGTGAGGTCACTCACGCCTGGACATGAGGAGTTTATGAGTCAGGGAGGAGGGCAGACCATTTTGGAACCTACTATGCCAATACCTGCTTCCCTTGTGGCTCAGCTGGTAAAGAATCCACCTGCAATATGGGAGACCTGCTTCGATCCCTGGGTTGGGAAGATGCCCTGGAGAAGGGAAAGGCTACCCGCTCCAGTATTCAGGCCAGGAGAATTCCACGGACTGTGTAGTCCATGGAGTCACAAAGAGTTGGACATGACTGAGTGACTTTTCCAAATAGGAAAAGGAGTACTTCAAGGCTGTATATTGTCACCCTGCTTATTTAACTTATATGCAGAGTATGTCATGAGAAACGCTGGACTGGAAGAAACACAAGCTGGAATCAAGATTGCCGGGAGAAATATCAATAACCTCAGATATGCAGATGACACCACCCTTATGGCAGAAAGTGAAGAGGAGCTAAAAAGCCTCTTGATGAAAGTGAAAGAGGAGAGCGAAAAAGTTGGCCTAAAGCTCAACATTCAGAAAACGAAGATCATGGCATCCAGTCCCATTACTCCATGGGAAATAGATGGGAAAAGAGTGGAAACAGTGTCAGACTTTCTTTTCTGGGGCTCCAAAATCACTGCAAATGGTGATTGCAGCCATGAAATTAAAAGACGCTTACTCCTTGGAAGAAAAGTTATGACCAACCTAGATAGCATATTCAAAAGCAGAGACATTGCTTTGCCGACTAAGGTCCATCTAGTCAAGGCTATGGTTTTTCCAGTAGTCATGTATGGATGTGAGAGTTGGACTGTGAAGAAGGCTGAGCGCCAAAGAATTGATGCTTTTGACCTGTGGTGTTGGAGAAGACTCTTGAGAGTCTCTTGGACAGCAAGGAGATCCAACCAGTCCATTCTAAAGGAGATCAACCCTGGGATTTCTTTGGAAGGAATGATGCTAAAGCTGAAACTCCAGTACTTTGGCCACCTCATGCGAAGAGTTGACTCATTGGAAAAGACTCTGATGCTGGGAGGGATTGGGGGCAGGAGGAGAAGGGGACGACAGAGGATGAGATGGCTGGATGGCATCACGGACTCAATGGACGTGACTCTGAGTGAACTCCGGGAGATGGTGATGGACAGGGAGGCCTGGCGTGCTGCGATTCATGGGGTCGCAAAGAGTCGGACACAACTGAGCGACTGAATTGAAATGAACTGAACTGAACTGAACTGAGTGACTTTCACTGGCTCTGGCGATGCCAATATCCAGGAGGATAGAAGACCAGGACAAAGTGAGGAAAGGGCAAAGCAGTCACTGTGTGTGGGGGGTAGGCTGCACAGGAGGGGGGTCAGGAAAAATCAGTTCCTGGTGCACAGTGTCCTGATACACTGACACAGTGTCTGCTGCCATCTGGTTGTCTGGATATGTGAGGCCTAATTTCTCTTTCATGAAGCCAGTTTCAGAAAGACAGTAAGTGAATATGTGAAATAGAAGTTCAGGGGCATGGAAAGATCCCAGAAGTCCTGGTGTTCGTTTGTTAGGTGTTCTGGGAGGAACGAGCAAATAGAACAAAAAGAAAGACAAATCCAAAGAGAGAGAATAAAAGTGAGCAGAATTTCAGAAAGGGACTAGACAACGGCTTAAAAGGAAGCATGTAGTGAGACATAGGCAAAGCCATCTATATACAGCAGAACCAAAGTAAATTTGAGAGCGTCAGGAACAAAGAAAAGCAAATGGCCCATAAAAATAGGAGCTTTTGAGAGAAATTAAACTTTTTGTTGGTGGAACTGAATGAAAGAAGATAAAGAACCAATATCTTTAAAATTCTCAGAGGATATGATTATACACCATAGTATTCTATACCTAAACAAACTATCAATCAAGTGAAAAAAAAACACAAAAAATCAGAAAATTTACTACTCCCGAAGTTCTTTCTGGAAAAAAAAAAAATGACCAGAAGACGGACTTTAGCAAAATGAAAAATGAATTTAAGAGGACTGTGTGAGATAAAAGATGTGTCAGTAGGCAAAGGAACCAGCCAAATTCATATGTAAGTTTACATGAGCAACTATTATTTTTAAAAATTGTGGTGCCATTATAATACATTAAAATCTCACATGATTTCAATATGGGAGGTTGTGTGGGATAAAGAGAAATGACAGGTATAAAAGCATTAAGTTGTTTAGGGACATAACATAGAATACTGATTAGCTCTCAATAATGATATTGGAAAAATACATTATTGAATTTGCATAATGCAAATTCAAGAAGAACCCCTAGAATAAAAAAACAGTGGAGGGAGAGAAAACATCTAAAGAATTATAAGCCTTCAGTTCAGTCACTCAGTTGTGTCTGACTCCTTGCGACCCCATGGACTTCAGCACGCCAGGCCTCCCTGTCCATCACCAACTCCCGGAGTTTACTCAAACTCATGTCCATTGAGTCGGTGATGCCATCCAGCTGTCTCATCCTCTGTTGTCCCCTTCTCCTCCTGCCCTCAGTCTTTCCCAGCATCAAGGTCTTTTCCAATGAGTCGGCTCTAAAGGAGAAGAAGAAGCAGCAGCGGGAGGAAGAGGAGGAGGGGGAGAGTAAGAATGAAAATTCTTGTGTATATGCTTTTGGGAGAGACATAAAAATTTCTCTGGGGCAGATACAATTTTTATTCCTAAAACTGCAAAGCATAGGCGGCATGACCAGTGTGAAAATGGCCTGAGGAACAGTATTATGGATAACGATATTATCCGCCAGTATTTTGAGAAGCCTGGTCTCCAAGGTTGCTGGACCTAGATACTATAAGGAAAGTACAGCCCTCTCTGGGCTCCTCTTCCTAGTTTGCACCTCAGACTTGGCTCCAGTGCCAGATGGCCACGGGCAAGAGTAAGGGAAATAAGTGCTGCTTCTGCCAGCCTGAGTGGGTGGCCTCCAGTGGTCTTGGGAAGTCTTCAGGGAAGTAAGCTGACGGAATAAACTGTGAGACCACTTTATCCAAAAGGGAGCAACATGGTAAAAACAATTAGTAGAGGACAGGACAGCCCATTGCCTGGTGAGGCAGAGGGTGGGGATGCTGTGAGGACAGCTGCAGGTGCAGGCTGAGTCAGGCCAGGGAGTACCTGTGGATGTCAGTTCAGTTCAGTTCAGTTCAGTTCAGTCGCTCAGTCGTGTCTGACTCTTTGCAATCCCATGAACCGTAGCACGCCAAGCCTCCCTGTCCATCACCAACTCCCAGAGTCCACCCAAACCCATGTCTGTCGAGTTTGTGATGCCATCCAGCTATCTCATCTTCTGTCGTCCCCTTCTCCTCCTGCCCTCAATCTTTCCCAGCATCAGGGTCTTTTCAAATGAGTCAGCTCTTCGCATCAGGTGGCCAAAGTATTAGAGTTTCAGCTTCAACATCAGTCCTTCCAATGAACACCCAGGACTGATCTCCTTTAGGATGGACTGGTTGGATCTCCTTGCAGTCCAAGGGACTCTCAAGAGTCTTCTCCAATACCACAGTTCAAAAGCATCAATTCTTTGGCACTCAGCTTTCTTCACAGTCCAACTGTGACATCCATACCTGACCACTGGAAAAACCATAGCCTTGACTAGACGGACCTTTGTTGGCAAAGTAATGTCCCTGTTTTTTAATATGCTATCTAGGTTGGTCATAACTTTCCTTCTACGGAGTAAGCGTCTTTTAATGTCATGGCTGCAATCACCATCTGCAGTGATTTTGGAGACCAGAAAAATAAAGTCAGCAGCTGTAGAATAAGCAAGAGGAGGGGCAAGGCTACACTGATATCTCTCCTCTAGATTAGGAGGAGTAACTCGCCTAGACATAATGGCTGTTCTTTCCATCAGTTGGATGAGCGGATATGGACTGGCCTTCAATCAGTACGGGATTCTCTGGCGTGACAACAGCCACATGACCCAGATACTCTCAGCTGTCATAGTGACCTTGCATTTCTGATGGCTCAGCCCTGAGAAAACCTTCAGTGGCGCAGAGGACCATGTAGAAGATTTTGTGCACCTCAATTGCAAGTCACCTGCTCCAGTGATCTTGCCTGGAGAATCCCAGGGACGGAGGAGCCTGGTGGGCTGCCGTCTATGGAGTTGCAGAGAGTCAGTCACAACTGAAGTGACTTAGCAGCAGCAGCAGCAGCCCCTCCTAAGAAAGTCTGGGCAAAAGGGGCTAACTCCATTCCCCTAGAAGGGGAGGTGAGCAGAATGACAGGAAGGGAGTTTGCCCTTAAAAAAAAAAAAAAAAAAGAGTTTTTCCTGTGTGAATGAAACTCCTTACAGAGGAAATAATATCTAAAGAAGCTTTATCAGAAGCTGAGTCATGTAAAACGCTTGAAGTCCCCGTAAGGAATAATGGGCGCCAGTCAAGATGGATTTGACCTCAAGCAGGCTGAGATTGTCTCCTTTCATCAGCTTCAGCTCATTTGGAGGGTGGCAATGACTCACCCAGATGAGGAAAGAGGGGTGAGGAGGGAGAGGAGGAACAGGGTGGTGCCAGCACATGGCCGACACCTGGGCCCTGCAGCCGGGGGCTGGTTACGCTCTTGGACATTGTTTGGTCTTGAGGGAACCCCTCCACCGCCTCCGGCTGGGGGGATGTTCCTGTGTCTTTGCTCTGAAAGCAATGAGGAGAAGGAATAAAAGGTCAGATTTAGGCCAAGGAGGAGGGAGAAGACTTCAGTGGGACTTCTAAGCTTCAGCTATCATTCATGGAATCAGTGAGCCATTTTGTCTTTCAAAGGGAAACCTCTCTTCAAATTAATGATAATTTACACTACTTCTGAGCATTTGTCTGGCAGGTTGAAAAGAAACATTGTAAAGCTGCCTTAGCCTTTACAAGATATGTAATCATTTCTTTACAAGATATGTATAATTACGTGTTCTTTACAAGATATGTATCATTTCAAGAAATGATACCAAGGCCAGGGCTCAGCTCTCTAAGGGGCTCAGATGCTCAGAGCTGGTGGATGGAGGAGCGGTGGACTGGGGCAGATGTCCAGAGGGGCAGGAAGGGGCATGGCGAGAGCTCTGGAAGCTCTCAGGCGGCCACTGAGGACCACCTGGCTGGCGGTGATGGGAAAGCCTGCACTCTACAGATGGACATGGGTCCTGGTTTGGATACCTGGTCCACAGTTCAGGAGCTACTTGACCTTGGGCAAGTTAGATGGGCAAATGGCAGGAGTGGAGGGGGATGAGGGCGCTCCAGGACCATCACAGGGACCAAATAACATGACGAAAAGCTTTGCTTTGTACCTGGCCTGTGGCTGGTGGTAGATAGATGTGGATTCTTTTCTGTATATGAACTTGGAGCTGAGAAGACGGAATCTGGGTGGTGCTTCCTCCCATCCAGGCAACTGGAACAGCCAGTTCTGGTCCTAAAGTGCCTGAAGCTCCATTTCCCCATGCTGGCTCCTTGGGGCAGTTCAGGGCTAGAGAGGCTGCCCCGCCCCGCCCCGCCCCGCCCCGCCTCGCCCCGCCCCGCCCCGCCTCGCCCCGCCTCGCCCCGCCTCGCCCCGCCTCGCCCCGCTCCGCCCCGCCCCGTTCCAGGCCCGCCCCGCCCCGCCCCCCACGCCCTGCCCCGCCTCGCCCCGCCTCGCCCCGCCTCGCCCCGCCTCGCCCCGCCTCCCCCGCCTCGCCCCGCCTCGCCCCGCTCCGCCCCGCCCCGTTCCAGGCCCGCCCCGCCCCGCCCCCCACGCCCTGCCCCGCCCCGCCCCTGGTTCCCTGTCTCTCCTGAAGGCGGGAGCTTGCTCGCCCAGCTGGCTTTGATCAGCCTCTCACTGGGCCACTTCTGTCTTCATTTGTCCTTGTTTACGTTTCCTTGCAAACAAATGTCATGCCTTTCCCACGGGCTTCTCTCTAACCAGTTTATATTTTACCCTGGGTAGACAGGGCCGGATGAGACAGGGGATGAGATGGCTGGATGGCATCACCAGCTCGATGGACGTGAGTCTGAATAAGCTGCAGGAGTTGGTGATGGACAGGGAGGCCTGGCGTGCTGCAGTCTATGAGGTCACAAAGAGTTGAACACGACTGAGCGACTGAACTGAACTGAACTGAGACAGGGCCAGATTTCTGCTCTTCACCCCAGCCCTATTTCCTGCACCCAGTGAGCCAAATGCTGCCTTCTGACATCTGTCCCAGGTCCTGGGCTGAGGGATGTGTCTGTAGGACCTGATATGAAGCATCCTGGGGACGGATGGGCAGGAGGCATGGAGTTTTACAAAATCTTGGGTTTATATGTGTATACATATGTATGTATTTTTAAAATTCAGTAGTATTTAAATAAAACTAGAGGTAATTTATTGCTTGGGCTTCCATTGTGGCTCAGTGGTAGAGAATCTGCCTGCTAATGCAGCAGACGTGGGTTCAATCCCTGGATCTGGAAGATTCCCCTAAAGAAGGAAATGGCAATACTTATTCCAGTGGGAAATCCCATGGACAGAGAAGCCCATGGGCTACAGTCCATGGGGTCCAAAGAGTCAGACACAACTTAGCAACTAAACAACAACAATTTTTTGCTTATTTTCTTACATGTTTATTGTACAAAAATTAAAAAAAACAAGGATAAATAAAAGGATGGGGGAACTCCTTTTCCAAAGATAAATGCTGCTCACTTTTTGGTGTTTATCATTCTCAACTTTACATATCTGAGCATGTCAGTCAGTCAGTTATATATATACATACGTGCTAGGTTTCCATAACTGGGTTTGTACAGTACAGTGGACCCTGAACAACCCGGGTTTGAACTTCGCAAGTCCACGTATACGTGGGTTTTTTTCAATAGTAAGTACAACAGTAGGTTGAATCCGTGGATGAGGAACCTTGGATACTAGACGTTGTATTCCTATTTCAGCTGTGTTGAAGATGGGTACCCCAACCACCAGAGTTGTTCAAGGGTCAGTTATATATGGCTGTACTTACTATGTTGTGAACATATTTTCCCAAGTTCTTCAGGAACAGCATGACATCTCTTTGTTTAGTTATCCCATATTTTATTCAACCCAGGGGTTCTCAAACTCAAATCAGTCACACGGAGGATTTACTTAAACCCAGAAGGCTGGATGTACTGGGGTTGAACCCAAGAATCTTTATTTCTAACAAATTCCCAGGTGTCAAGGATGCAACCCAATCAACCAAAATTCCTTTCCTGGGACACTGGTTGCTTCTGAATTTGTGAGTAAAAATAGCACTGTATTGAAAATAGGTCAGAAAAATCTCGGCATACTGTTAATTTCCTTAAAGATAAATTTCTAGAAGTGAGATTGCTGAAAGTGAGGGTATCACAGGTTGAAAGTTGTTGCTGCATATTACCAGAACATTGTTTCAATCTATATTTCTACCAGAGTATGCCGGTCCTGGACCTTGTGTTTGTTTAATTCTTTTTTTTTTTTTAAGGTAAAATGTGTCCATCTGATCTAGCTAATCTATATAGAAAGCTAAATTCCCCCTCCCACAGGCTGTGTGAACCCAGGAAACAGCACCAACTGCACAGAGGCTGTTTTTTCATGTTAATGGAGAAAGGATCCTCCTTTGATCACATTTTTAGATTGCTGTGAGAATCATAAAATGATGGTAGGATTGAGTGCCCTTTCTACACTGTGACTCACTTGTAGATGGGAGGGTCTGAGCACTTTCCTGAAGAATTAAGCAGCAGCCCCTCTTGTGGAAACTTCCCGAAAGTTAGAATTACCAGGAGAAACTTGCCTAAAAGGCTTGTCTTCCCAGCCAGAACTGTGGGCTCCATTAACTGCATGCAGGAGGCCCTAGTGGTGGGACAGTAAGTGTTTAACATCCTGTCCCCTCCCTGGGGTGGTAGTGGGACAAGCAGGAAAGACCTTGATTTTAGACTTTGCCAATTACCATGATGTAAATCCTCCCTCCGAGTCCTCTTACAAGCTGCCAACGTGTCATGAGATGTGGTAAGATAATTGGGAATTGAGGAGTTTTGAATATTTGTTACTTTTGTGCATTATATAATCTAATTATAAGTTGATATGATTCTGATTTTGATAAAAGCTGTTTCACAACTGGCTTTCAAAAATTCTTGACAGATTTAGCAATTGATTTTCGTAAGCCAGTCCTAGCTGGCCCCAGATCACCACCGGCTTCCCCTCTTGGTTATAAACTCATTAAAAATGCAAGTCACTTTCTGGAGGAATAACGCCTGGTTATGCCAATTCCATTTTTTAACATTTGGCTGTGGGCAAAACACTGGCAATCTGAATGATTTGGGTTCCAAACCTTCGACATTTATATATAAAACAGTCTAATGTTAGCCTTTGCAAGGGCTGGGGTCTGGGGTCCTCCTAAGACGTCTGGCTCCCGTGCGTGGCTGCCAAGCTCCTCCAGCACACACTGGTGGTGTACGGAGAAACCCAGCAATGTGGAGGAAGTAGGCTTTGTTTCCGGAACCTCAACAGTGAGGTCTCGAAAGATGTGCTTTTCAGCTGCTGCCGTTCTTGCCTTTTAATTTTCTTCGTTCGGCTCTATTGCAATCAATTTAATTTGTTGTGGGTTAGGAGGTGAATCCTATGGAGTGATGCTCCTTATCATGCTTATGGACTGTCATTTTCCAAAAAGCTGACCTGATTTTTGTGTATATTGTGGGCCAAATGCCAGCTAGTCATACTCTTTTCACAAAGGCAGGTAAATAATATAAAAAATTATTTTGAGATCTCTATACTGCTGTTTCACTATTAAGTACCACTGCCTGTGAATTTGTGCTGTATCAATAGCTTATTGTATTTTGTAGCTAATAAAGTAATAATAAATTTACTGAGTTAACTTCAAGCTTTAGGGAATCATTTTAAAGCTATAAACCAAAATCTAAATAATATGCAGATGCTTTTCGTCTTCTCTTGTAAATAATAGACAATTCACTTCTGCTCTCTTCTGATCTTCAGCATATTTATCGGACTTCTGACAGCCAGAGTGGGCTGGGGACAGCGTTTGCGGAGAGCTGTCTGTCCCTTGTGATGTGAGTCAGCGCTGGTCTGCTTCTCACCAATGCTGGCAGGGCCTGTCTTTCCTTTCCAGGACTGGTGCCATACTGCCCAGGATGCTGGCTGGCTCAGGTGGTGAGGGGCGGGGTGCATTGCTCACTGCTTCCTGCCCATTCTCTCTGCGCTGGGGGGTGGGCTGCCCATTCTCTGTGCGCTGGGGGGTGGGCTGCAGCCTAGGGCTGCCTCCTCGACACTGGGACCCTCCACGTCAGCCCTCTGGGCATGCTGATCACATGGAGCAGCCGGCCCACCACAGCAAGACCAAGTGAGATTTCTCCTAGGAAGGCAAGGGTTGTTCAACAACTGAAAAATCAAGCCATGTTAATAGAATGAAGGGATAAAATCATGTCAATAGATACATAAAAAGCATTCTAAAAAAAAAAAATCAACATCCTTTCATGATTAAAGCACTCGGTAAATTAGGATTTGGTGGCTCAGTGGTAAAGAATCCTTCTGCCAATGCAGGAGACATGAATTTGATCCCTAAGTAGGGAAGACCACCTGGAGATGGAAATGGCAACCCTCTCCAGTATCCTTGCCTGGGAAATCTAATTGGATAGTGGAGCCTGGTGGGCTACAGTCGATGGGATCACAAAGAGTCGGACACAATTTAGCCACTAAACAACAATGACGAATTAGGATTAGAAGGGAACTTCCTCAGCATGAAAAAGGCCACGTACAAAAACCAGCGACGTTGTCAATAGTAAAAGATTTAATGCTTTCCCTGAAGATAAGGAGTAAGACAAGGATGCCAGCTTTCAATGCAACAGAATACTCAAGTTCTTGCCAGAACGATTAGGCAAGGGAAAGGAATAAAAGACATCTGAGTGGAAAAGGAAGAAGTAAAACTATCTCTGTTTGCTGATGACATGATCTTATGTATTAAAACCCTAATGAATCCACACCTCCACAAAAAAATCTGTTTGAGTAAGCACATTCAATAAAACTGAATTTTAAAGTTGTATTTGTATACAATAGCAATGAACAATCAAAAAAAAAAAAGCATTAAGAAAATGGATCCACTTACACAGCATCCAAAAGAATAAAATACCTAGGAATCAATTTTAATCGAGGAGGGCAGGTTTTGTACATTGAAAATACATACATACAAACCCCACTGCGGAGGCGTTGCTGGAACCAGCCTCATGCACTGCAGGAGTGCAGCCAGTGGTGGACTGGTGTGGTTCATGGACTGCCTTACCTGATGGCCCCTCAGTCTTGGCCTTGGGTTCCTTTCTTGGGAACTTTCCTGTTCTCAAGGAAAACACAGCCTGACCCAGCCTTTCTGGAAGTCCTCCCACCTTACTCCCTTACATTCCTGGAAGGCATGGGACCACCTGCAAGGCTGTGGGTGGCAGGCTGGGGAGGGACAGTGGCTGTTTCCCCTGGGACACCTCTACCATCCAATAAGTAAGCCCATCAACTTACAAAAGAGACACTGTTTCTGAAGGACTGGGATAAGAAAAAGACAGTCTTAAGAGAGGAGTCTGCAATAGCCATTCTGATCACGGGGATAAAAAGAAATCATCCCAGTTCTGATTGCCTGGTTGCAGATACCTTGGATGTGAGCTGAAGGCTGCACAGGAAGTCAGCCCAGTGCATTTAGAAATTGTGCTGTCTCACTGATGGTCTTTAGGGTCCTGGGATCTCCCCTTCCATGCAGAAGCCATGCTTCCAGAAAGTTCTCTCAGAACAAGTTAGCAGCTGATGTCCTCAGTGCTGTATCCGAGGTGGCCTATGGCCAGCACATTTTAGACACAGAGGGGAGCAAGAGCCAGCCCTTTCCCCAGAGCTCTCCGTGTGGCTCTCTAAGAACCATCAAGGGGAGGGCCCAGCAGCTGGGGTCTCAGAGCTCCTGGGTACATGCGTGGCCTTCAGCTGGAGTGCCCTTCCTCCCAGCTGAGGTCACATTTTCAAGGAAATAGAATTTGGAAAGACGCTTCTGAATCCTCAAAAGTTGTTGAATCTTTGCAGTCCCATGGAGCCAGAGCTGGGGTTGGGGGGGCGCTCTGGGCCAGGTTGGGGCTCTGGGGCACATCAGGGATGTGTGCGAGAGGCCCACAGGGGTGTCCCCCCTCCCTGCTGCCTAATGACAGAGGAGCCCTAGGCTATTTGTGTGGGCGCCCTGAGGTTAAGGTCAGGGAGACAGCCCCAAACAAACCACAGAGAAGCAGCAGCCTGTTATTAAGTCTGAAGGAAAACAAAAGCAAAAGTCCCTTCCTCATTCACTCGGGGAGGCTGAGGGAGAACTCTTCGTATCACATTTCTCTGCGGCTGAGTTTTCCCTTACGTGGTCCACTGACTCACTTCTTTTTAAATAGTGACAAGAAGCAACAGAAAATGAACTCAAAAGATGATACTTCTCTACTCTGATCCTCAACTTATCTTCTGGCACTTTCTGTGCAGAGTTAGCACAGGCTAAGGTCATAAACAATTCCTGGGAAATTGGCTTTCACTGGGATGAACTCCCAGTCTGGAGCCTGCCTTATACCTGGCAAGCAGTGTCTAGGGCAACTCACCACTTCCCCGCCTCCCTTGGTGTTCAGTCGGACAATAGAAGTGTTTTGAGAGGGGCAGTGACAAGGTGGCCCCAATTTTTAGTTGAAGGGGGGAGTGCTGTCCACTTAAAGCGCTTTACACAGCGATCGGCTCAGCGTCAGAAATGTGTCCCGTACACCAGCCCGGGTAACGCCGGGCTCCTTGGCCAAGTGGACAGGCTATTTCTGGAGGCTCATGGCTCCAGGATGAATGATCTGATTCTCCCTGTAGCCTAAATTGTGGCACAAGCCCATCTCTAGAGTTAAAAGTGAAGGGAAGCGAGAAGTGGCGTCTCTGTTTCCTGCTGGGGCTGTGGCTGGTTCGCTTCCTGTTAGTTTCTTCTCAGTGGAGAAAGAAAAGGGAGGGGGTGCTGAGAAGAGGAGGTTTTGGAAGAAAAGTGGAGACTGGAAAATCCTCCAGGCCTTCTTGATGAGGTTTAAGACTCGCATGTGATGTGTGAAATGAGTTGGCCAGGAGTCAGAGCTCCGAGAAAGTGCTGCGCTGGTCCTTCTGGGGTTTCGCACACCAACCCTGCCGGCTCCGGCAGTGGAGCATGAAGTTCTTGGCGAGGTTGGAGACCCAGCTGGAAAACTTCGGGGGCTGAGGCATTAGGGGGCTGGGTGGGCCTGATCTGTTACCATCCTCCCCTTCCACTGCTCCCCTCCCCCTGCCCGGGGAGGGCGGGAACCCTGTATGGGTGGCCTCTGATGAGTATCTACTTGGAGCAGAAGATGGGGCCGTGACAGAGCCTGCCCATGGCCAGACGCTGCTCAGAGCCCATGTGAAAATGAAGGACAGTGGCACAGTTTGGCGCAGCTTTGCTTTAAGCACACACACCCCTTCCACCTTGCCTCCAGTAAGCAGACCAAGAGGAAGAGCGTCGGGCAGCCTGACAAAGCAGTCCTGCCTCTGGGCTTGAGGGCTCAGCAGTCCATCCTCCTGTCTCCTGCGTGTACTTGGAGTCCCAACCTCCATCTGTAACATGTAGTTAATAGTGTCTCACTGGTAGGACTGTTAGGAGGGTTAGCAGGAACATACGTAGATTCTAGGGCAATAAAGGAACTGACCCAAGTACCTTTGGAAAATGGTGCTTTCAACTAGAAACTCAATGGCTAAATACAAAAGGAACTGTGTGTAAGCATTGTACTCTAGGCGTTAAAGTAGCTTCCCAAGGGTTAACAACTTTGAAGCTGCTCTACCTGAATGCTGGGGGTGAGCAAGTGTGGAAATAGGTGGTGGGTGGTGGCAACCTTCCTCCCAAGTTGCGCTGGGGGTGCCACAGTGATCAGCTGGGTACACCGTAGTCCTGATGCTGTTCAATGAGCCATTTCACCAGAACATACATAAACAGTGCGTGGAAAATCAGTCTACTGAATCACTCTGGCTGAGTAACAAATCACCCCAAAACTTAGTGTGTGAAGCTGCTCACAGTTTCTGAGGGTCAGGAATTCAGGCAGAAGAAGGCTGAATTCAGAGGTGGTGGCTTTTCTCTCCCTGAGAAGTCTGGGACCCCAGCTGGAAGATTCAAAGGCTGGAAGCCAGAATCACCTGATGGCACATTCATTCACATGTCCGGTGGCTGGCTGGGGTTTTTGCCGGAACTGTTGGCTGGAACACCTCCACGTGGCCAAGGCTTCCTTACAACATGGCGGCTGGGGCCAGAGGAGAGAGACAGACAGAGAGAACCCAGAGGAAGTGATATTGTTTTCTACCACCGAGCAAAGTCTCCAAGCATCACCCCTCTGCACTCAGTTGCTGGAGTCTGTTACAAAGTCCACTCCGGTTCAGGAAGAGGGACTCTGCCAGGGGAGGACTGTCAGCTTCACATTGTAAGAAGGGCCTGTGGGATGGGAGCACAGGTGCGGTCATGTGAGGAAAATACCTCCAGTCACCCACAGCTCCACTGAAGCTTTTTCACTTTCCTTGACGTCACCACTGCTCCCGCTGGGGTGTGATTGCTTCCTCTGTGCCTCCACATTCATACACAATACAGGCTTGGTTTAGGGTTTTGTGGGGAGGGGTTACATGTTTAGTGCTTACATATGTAGGATTCACTTATCTCTTGCTTTTTTCACTTAACATGAATTTACTTACTAATGCATGTAGATCTCTTCATTGCAGTATGCTGTTGCTGCTGCTGCTAAGTCGCTTCAGTCGTGTCCGACTCTGTGCGACCCCATAGAGCAGCCCACCAGGCTCCCCCGCCCCTGGGATTCTCCAGGCAAGAACCCTGGAGTGGGTTGCCATTTCCTTCTCCAATGCATGAAAGTGAAAAGTGAAAGGATACCACAATTTGGTTATGGTGCAATTTAGTTAACTACTTCTTTATATCGATGGATCTGTGACAAGTCTCTTTTTATCTTCTATTGTGAATACTACTGTAATAAATATTTCTTGATGTGCTGTTTTATGCACTTAGCACAAAATGTGAATGCTTCCCAGGAAGTGGTGTTAGTTGCTGAGTTGAAAGAGCCCGCTTTTCATTGTGATGGGTGCTACCAAATTTCCCTTGAGAAAGGCAAGCCACGCGCTCGCAGGTAGAGTATAAACATACTCATTTCACCGTGTTCTCACCAGCACTTAAGAACTGTCAATCTTTTAAATTCCTGTTTGCCTTGTGGGCGAAAACAATATACTTACATAGCATGTGTTCTTAATTTGTTGTTTCCTTCCCAGAGTTAGGTTGAACATCTTTTCATACGTTTATCAGCCATCTGCCCTTCTTCTCCTGGGGACTGCTTATTCATTTCCTTTACTGAACTATTCATTCCAGTTTTACTAAAAAGCAGAGAAGTGGAAACTGAAACAGTGAGTTTTTTTTTTTTTTTAAGCAATGGAATTAAAAAGATTCTCAATGCTCATGTTGACTGATGCATTTAAGTTTAGAAAAGCCACCCTATAATAATAAATGTTAATTTATATTTTCTTTCTAAATATTTTACATTAGAAAGTTACCCCAGAGTCACATGAAATTAGTCTTAGTTGTTTTATATGCGGTAAGGCCAAAGTTTATTTTTTTAAAAGTGAATAAAAATGTTCAGCATCATTTACTGAGTCTTTCTTTCCCTCCTAGACCTTTATTTACTTTATCTGTTAAAAATTCAAGTATTAATACATAGCGCGATCTTTCTCTGGACTGCCTTTGTCTTCCATTGATCTATTTATTTTTTGTGCTCTTAGTGTTTATTTTTATAAGGCGAGTCTCTTGATTTATTAAGGGAGAAAGAACACACTTACAGCGCTTCCTCTTCCTGCCAGGGAGCTCTGTCTCTTTACAGGTGCGAGTGTGACTCTCCATCACTCAGTAAAGCTCTGCGGCGTTTTCCTTTACATGGTGGCTTCTAGTTCTGGAGAGGAGACTACTCCTAGGTGCTGTCTGTGCTGGCGGTGGTTGTGTTGCTTTGGGGATTATTTTCAACCAATCATCTTCTGAGCTGTGGAGAATTTGGGATCCAGAGGAACTGAGTTGGTGAGACTGAGCAGGGGTTGGGGGGATATGGGGAGAAATGTTTTGGGGGAAGTGTGCTCAGGACATCCTGGAGCAGAGAGAGATGGCAAGCTGCAAGAGGTGCCAGAGCGACTGAGCGTGGGGCGAGGTTTGTGCAGGTGGAGAAGCAGGAGGGGACTCAGAGTTGAGGGACGAGAACCAGCCTGCCTTGGGGCTGCAGGGATCTGAGGTTCAGAGAGAAGGCAACTGCCCTAGACCGACTCGCCCTTGTCGGTCCATCCAAATACATGTCCGACGTGTCCACCCGCTATTTATTCATTAATTTGACGATAATCTCTGGAATCCTCGTGAATGTGTCAATGTATTCTACTAGATGCTGGAGATTTGACGGGGGAAATGAATGAATGACGTCTCTTTCCTCGTGGAGCTGACATTTAAGCAGCAGCAGACGAATGCTGGCAAGTGGTTATGCCTGTACATGTGCACGTCATAGAGTCTGAGGGGAATGGATTCCAGGAGGCTTGGACAGGAGTCGTTTCAGAGACTGCAGAGAAGAGTGAGCCATGTGGGGCCTAGGGGTGGGCACTCCTGGCAGAAGGAAGGGTAAATGCAAGGCCCGGGGGCAGGAGCACCCCTGGTGTGCTTGAGTCCCTAGGCCTGAGCGAGGGTAAGCAGAGAGCGGGGACACGCGCGGAGGCACCTGGGTCCCCCGGCCACGGAGCGCCAGAAGCTGCAATGAGTCAGCGGTGGGGACTCTGGAGCAGTGACGGGAGGCAGGACTGCGGCCACCTGCGGCAGCCGCAGTTCAAGGTGGGCCCCTTTGAGGTTGGGTGATGATCGTGTGCATGCGAGCGTGTGTGCGGTTAAGCCAACGTGGTCTGAATGTGTGTGTGTGTGTGTGTGTCTGAGTGTTTACGTATGTTTGAGCATATGTGTGCCTGAGCGGTTGTGTGTGTCAGTGTGAGTGTACGTGTGTTCATGCGTGTATAAGTGTCTGCATGTGTTTTTAGGCATTTGTGTCTGTGTGTGTGTGTGCGTGTGTGTGTGTGTGTGCGTGTGCGCACTGTATGATTGCATCTCTGACAACACACAAAGCAGGGAAGGTCCTGGAGGGAATGAGATCCTGATGGGGAGCCTCTCCTGGCAGCCTGGCTGGGGCTGTGTCCTGGCCACGGGTCACAGAACAGACCAAAGTCACTGATGAGGTCACAGAACAAAGCCAGGAGCCTAGTGACCACGGGCACCTAGCAGCCACCTGGACTGAGGCCAGCGGAGGCTTCAGCGCTGGCCGAGCCAACTCTCACCCAACAGCAGGAGCTCGGTGCCCCCGGGCGCTCAGGTGATCATGAAGCACCACTTCACAGACCGAAGGGGCGAACAGTCACCCACGGACCAGTCCACCCTCAGCCTGGCCAGCCCGCAGTCCACGGAGGAGAGCATACAAGCACACCGGACAGGTCGGCCGAAAGGAAGGGTGTCGCTGGTGTGTCCTCGAGAGGACGGGGTCCTGGAGGGGAAGGGGAGGCAGCGGGTCACCCCTCCGTGTTGTCACCACAGTCCTGCGTGGGCCATTAAACGGGCTGTGGGTTCCCCGGGGCCGCTGCTGTGAGCACACAAGGTGACTTCAGGAGGTAGGAGGACGGCATCCTGAAATGTTAGTCGTATCTTTTAACTTGCTTTGAAAAAACCAGAATTGTGTCGATTCTGTGATTTCAGCAGTGATATAAAAAGTTCCTTTATAATAAATGGATGGAAGCTAATCTGTAACATCATTTTGAAGTGGCTGTGGCTGGCGCCCAAGGGTTACACCATCTTGGGGCCGAGTGACTGGCACCGGCTCTATCCATATTTCAGTGCTCTGTGCTTCAGTCTCTAACTAGTCAAAAATCAGAGCAATGCAATTTCTTAAGGCTTCTTGAATACCGAAAGAGTTAAAAATATGACAAGCACTTAGCGTTTATATGGTGATGGGATCCAATGAGGGTTTCAAGGAAAGTGTCAGATTCCCCTGGAGGAAGATGAGACATGTCCTGCAGATGCCAGGGGGAAGGTAGGGCTGACTGGTCTGGCCAGAGCACTCCCCCTGTCAGGCTTTATTGAGCTGTGATTTGCATATACAAACCACATCAATTTTGTGTACAATTTGAAGAATTTTGGCAGGTACACATTTGCTTAGCCACTGTCAATACCATGATGCAGAATCTGTTCATCGCCCTCCAAAAGTTCTAGCGACCCTTTGCAGTCAGCTCCCCTGCTGCCCTTAGCTCCGGGTAACCCCTGCTCTGTTCTCTCTCACTACAGTCTTGCCTTTTCTAGAATGTCATCCAAATGGAATCAAATACTCTATGACCTTTCACCGTAAGTTCTTTCATTTAGCGGAATGCCTTAGGGACTTACCAACGTTTGGCACGCAACTGTGGTTCACTCCTTCTTATCAGTGAAGAAGATCGTGCTGTATGGATGGGTGTCCCCATCCATACAATCTGTATTCAAGTGGTGGCCTTTTGGGGTTTAGTCAAGGGCTTAGATATTACATTCATACACTATTTGATCTTTGTCATCACATCCATAAGGCGCAGCTACATCTCTACATTTGACCCTTATCATCACCCCAAAAGGAAAGTATATCATCCTTAATTTATGGGGAAACAGGCACGGAGAGAAAAAGTACCTGCCTGCGGCCCCCAGAGCTTGCATCCTTTCAGAGACCTGCAGTAGGTTGTGGTGCTGATGAAAATGTCCTTCCACTTCCCAGGGCCCGTGAAGAGAGAGCAGCTGTCTCCACGGCCAGGCCCAGCCATTCCCCAGGCGGAGAACACCTACTTCTCGGGCGAGGGCCGGCGGATGCTGAGCTGGAGCAGCTCGCTGTCATCCCAGTCGTCCTCCGAGTACCGGTCCTACTCCCAGTACCAGTCTTGCTGTTCCTGCACTCACGGGGACCAGGATGCTGCCCAGCAGAGCATGCGTGCCTTCTACACCCACGTGCAGACCGTGCAGGGTGTGGCCGTGGCCTGGGAGACCGACAGCGGCTTCGAGCCGGTCACCCGGCAGCCTCGCATCCATGAAGCCGAGTTCATCAAGAGGCAGAGGCGGAAAGGCTCCTCCTTTGAGATGGCTTCCAACACGGACCTGCGCTGGGAACTGGAAGCCAGCAAGAGCGCCAGCAGCTCAGAGCCAGAGGACGCGGAGCTGCTGGCGCCCCTGGAGTGCTGCCTGCAGGAGCTGCGGGACACCCCGGACTGGCTGGTCACCACCAACTACGGGCTGCGGTGCGTGGCCTGCTGCCGCGTCTTCCCCACGCTGGAGGCACTGCTGGAGCACGCCCAGTACGGCATCCAGGAGGGCTTCAGCTGCCAGATCTTTTTCGAGGAGATGCTGGAGAGAAGGAGGGCCCGAGACCAAGGGCAGGAACAAGAGCCAGAGGAGGAGCAAGAGAGCGCTTCGGACAGCAGTGAACGTCCAAAGCCCCGTGTCAGGACGCCTTCGTCACAGTCACAGTTGCAGAAGCATTGAGCCGGAGGTATGTGCCCTGCCCTGTCCTCACCTCCGGCACCTCAGTCGCTCCTTTCCCGGCCATCAGGACCAGAGCCACCAGGGCAGGGAGAGACGGATGAGGGCCGGGAAAGGAGGCGAGCGCAGTGTAGAGCTGGGAGGGCTGTGAAGACGTCGGGGAAGTCACCCTCCCAAAGGGCACAGCATTTCAACAGAATCCATTTAAAAACGTGAATCAAGTGTTTCTTACAGTGGATGCAAGACCCGAAAGCCCGCAAGCTTGTGGCCACGGGGATTTCTATTTTTGCTGTCGGGTCAAGCAGGTCATGACTCGCAGGAGAGACAACTCCAAACGAAACTTCAGCCCTATTTTTTTCATTGTTAGGAATGCATCATAGGCCCTAATTCTATATCTTATTTTATTGGAATTAAACTTGAATAGCCCAAAGTTTAAGGCAATGGCTAATGGAGTGAATCATGTTATTGGGTTGGACCCACAGGACATTGCCATTTCTGCAGGTTACCCACTGGCACAGACATCTTGAGAATGGCAGGTTCCCAGAGGTAGAGATGGGGCTGGATAAGTCCTGCTGAGCCTAAGCTCAGCTATGCCAACTGTTTTAAAATATTGCTGCAAAATTTGCCTTTGCCCTTTCATGTGTTCTTTCAAGAAAATACTCGGTGGCCCGCTGTGTGTCTGGCATGCTGGTGGGCACGCACTCCAACTCGCAGTGAGAGGCAGCCAGGACAGGCAGTTGCAAAGGGAAGGGGAAGGCTCCCGTGGAAGGCTCCCAAGCTCATGCTGGTTGATAAGGAAAAAGAAAACTTTCCGAAGAGACTGATGCTCACCAAGATTTGGAGGGCAGGTAGAATTAGTGAGACCAGGAGTTTTCTTCAGATCAACAAAACTAAGAAAGATGGTTTCTAGGAGCGGGTGAGCCTTGTTAATAGTGAGAGCAAGTGGTATTGAGCTGAGACTAAAGCATTTCCTATCATTTGTACATGGAGATTGCTGACGGCTATAGGAGAGCAGTGTTGGGGACTGAGGGGGGCAGAAGCCAGACGGACACACACACACAGACACAGACACAGACACACACACACACACACACACACACACACACACAAAGCACTGGACACAAACATCAGACAGCCCTGCTAGTGAGTTTGTCTAAGAAGGAAAGCGATGGTAGTTTAGCTGGACGAAAGGAATCTGCAAAAAGAGGAGAGAGAGAGTGTATACGCTAGCGGGAAAGATGCAGAGGAGAGGGGGGGCTGAGAATGGCAGAAAGATGAGAAAAGAGGGGTCACGTAAGTGAGAGGAGACTGGATCCGACCAGATACACAGACCAGCCCCTGAGGACAGTCCCTTCATGTCCCCTGGCATAGGCACCTGGGCAGTCAGGTCAGGTAAGGCTTGGCAGCCAAAATGATAGAGCTTAACTTTTTTTCCTCTGGAAACTGCAAGGAGCTCTTGAGGAATTTTAAGCAAATCAGGTTGGCCTCTGTGAAAGATCTTTGAGCAGGGTCAAGAATGGATGAGAGAACATCCCTGGAGACAAGGGGTGCAGTTGAAGAGCTGGAGGCTCTCGCGTGAGTTCACGAGACTTAGGAGACGGGACTCATGGGTTTGGGAAAGTGTCTGATGAGGGCGGTGACCAGGAGTTGTCCACAATGACTTCCAAGTTCTGTGCTTTTTCGCCTGAGTGGTCAGTGAGTGTAGCTTCTATTTTGGAACAAAGGACAAGGTTTGCTGGGATGCCCATGAGCCCACTTTTGAATGAGCTCAGTCTGTGATAGAAACCTTTGGAAGGGAGCTAGCTGGAAGAATCCGGGGCTTGGAAGAATGTTGAATGAGATGGAGGTGGACGTGCGGTCGTCCATGCACGTGTGGTTGCTATGGTGCTTTGCGTGGCCTAGTGTTGGACGCCTTGTCTACAGGTCCCAGCGCAGCGGGAGCAGAGGGGTCATTCTGGAACAGATGTCCACCAGGGGAATGAGAACTCAGCCCCATTTTCAAGAGGCCGCAGGGGTTCAGACTTTCTCAATCCACTTTGAAAGAGGTTGCAGGATCCCCAGGAAGAAGAAAGGGACAGGACAGTGGTCCAAACTTTGTCAAGCTCTTATCAGAAGAACTGTGTGGTGTTCGAGGGAGTCTAGTGGGCAGGGGGACGCCCCTGGTGGCTCAGCTGTAAAGAATCCACAGCAGTGCAGGAGACCCAGGTTCGATCCCTGAACCGGGAAGACGCCCTGGAGGAGGGCATGGCAACCCACACCAGTACTCTTGCCTAGAAGACCCCATGGACAGAGGAGCATGGAGGGCTGTAGTCCATAGGGTCGCACAGAGCCGGACATGACTGAGTAACTAAGCAGCAGCAGTGAGCAGGTAGAATCCAAGGACAGTCTGGGAGGAAGAAGCTGAGCCAGAGCAAGCACTGGCAAGGAGGAGGACTTTCCTATTTAGAGGTTAGTTGCAAAGGAGACAAAATGAGGCATAGCATGTAAGCTCTGGAATTTCAGCCTTTAAAAGAAAGTGTATTTTTGTGTTGCTGCTGCTGCTGCTGCTGCTAAGTTGCTTCAGTCGTGTCCGACTCTGTGCGACCCCATAGGCGGCAGCCCACCAGTCTCCCCTGTCCCTGGGATTTTCCAGGCAAGACCATTGGAGTGGGTTAAACACTGATTATTCTAAGAGCCAAGCATTGTTCTAAACACATTAAGAATATTAAGTCATGTAATGCTCTCCGCAATCCAGTGAGGTGTAGGTCCTATGATTAGTCCTGTCCTATAGGTGAGTAAGCTGAGACCTTGCCAAGGTCATAGGGCTGGTACACAGCAGAATCAGTTTTCAAACTCAGGCAGCCTTTCTCCAGAGCCTGCACTCTAACCATCACATGGAGAAGCCAAATTTTAACATAAAGACAGATACAAGGTATTTATAAAAGCAAACATGTCAACTCCACAGGTTGTATTTTCTTTGGATTAAATAGTAGCAGCTGGAGATCAGGGCAAAAATAATGGGTGTTTAGGACCAACGAAAGATGACAAGAACCTTGGGGAAGCAAAATTCTAATGTAGCGGATAATTTTAGCTGACATGGATGAAGGAAGGATGGGGCAAAATTTTTCGTAAGATAATGACTTATTTTTAAAGCGTATCTTAAACTCAGCTCAGGTAAGTATTCATTTGTGGTTTAAACTTATCATTTTGTAGAGACCTGGGACCTCCATCAAATAAGACGAGGATCAGGGTGAGTAAGGGGAACCTTTCCAGAGAGTCGTGGGATCTCAAACGCCCTACATCTTGAACCACTTTACACCCTTTATTTTCCCAGACTATAAAAAGAAATGGAACTTGTTTTAGGAAATGTACAGAAACGTGATAACAAAGCCTGACAAAAACGGTGCTGAAAGAGTGAAAAATATATTGATCTCACTTAGAAACACAAAATGATATCAAATCAAATTTACAGTGTGAAAAGAACAGTTCACCAAGACGTGAGTCTGGGTCATCTCATGACTGTAAAGACAAAATTAAATCTAACAATACTTCATATGGAGAGAAGGATCTTATGATAGTCTCAGTGGATATTAAAAAGAGAAATACTTAAAAACCCATACATCTATTGTCAATTGTTTTTCACCTACGGTGACTAGATAATTCAACCGGGGAAAGAATATCCTTTTCAGCCGAAGCAACTGAATAGCTGTATGCAAAAGAGTGGAGCTGGTATGGTCCCTCACACCATATATAAAAGTTAAAATAAAAGAGATCTAAATGTAAGAGTTAAAACTATAAAATTCGTAGAGGAAAACAGAGGTGTAGGTCTTCATGATCTTGGATTAAGCAGTGATTTCTCTTAGATATGACACCAAAAGCACAAGCAAATGAAAAAATATAAACTGGACTTCATGAAAGGTAAAGACTTTTGTGTTCATAAAATATTATTAAGAAAGTGAAGAACAATCCAAACAATGGGAGAAGTAGTTGCACATCCCATATCTGATAAAGATCTGGTATTATACAAAATATATGAAGATTCTTATAACTCAATAAAAAACAAGCATCTCAATTAAAAAATGGGAGAAATTTGAAAAGCATTTCTTCAAAGGAGGTATACAAATGACTAATACACATATGAAAATATACTCAAATCATTAGTCTTTAGAGAAATGCAAAACTACAGTGACATGCCTATAATAAAAATAAAAGATAAAGATATAATAAGAAGCATTGGTGAGGATGTGGAGAAATTGGAACCTCATACATTGCTGGTAGGAATGTAAAATGATGCGGCTACTTCAGAAAATATTCTGGCAGTTCCTCAAAAAGCTAAAAATAAAGTTAGCATATGGCCCAGAATTCTGATAATTGAAAACAAATGTCTGTGCAAAAACTTGTATGTGAATATTCATAGCAACATTATTTCTAATACAAAAAAGTGAAAATAGCGATCTAGTGATGAATGGATAAACACAATTCAACCATGAAAAGAATTCAGTACCAATCTATTCTGCAACAGGGATGAGCCTTGAAGATACTATTCTAAGTGAAAGAAGCTAGACACAAAGGGCTACAAATACGTTGTTCTATTTATGTGAAATTTCCAAACAGGCAAATTTATAGTGATGGAAAGCAGATTGATGATTGCTTGGGATTCAAGGGAAGAAGAGGAATGGGAAGTGATTGCTAATGGATTTGGGGTTTCTTCTTGGAGTGATGAAAGCATTCTTGGCAGTGGTGATTACACAACTTTGTGACTATCCTATAAACCACTGAATTTTATGCTTTAAAAACCTGAATTTTATAGTATGCAAATTATATAGCAATTAAAAATATCATATACAACAATAATTCCTATATTATGTTTTGAACTGAGGATAGAAAATTTCTTCAGATGATTGCTGTGGTTTTTCAGTTGCTAAGTATACCCATTTGAATGCAGAGTTCCAAAGAATAGCAAGAAGAGATAAGAAAGCCTTCCTCAGTGGTCAATGAAAAGAGATAGAGGAAAATAACAGAATGGGAAAGACTAGAGATCTCTTCAAGAAAATTAGAGATACCAAGGGAACATTTCATGCAAAGATGGGCTCAATAAAGGACAGAAATGGTATGGACCTATCAGAAGCAGAAGATAATACAAAGAGGTGGCAAGAATACACAGAAGAACTGTACCAAAAAGATCTTCATGACCCAGATAACCATGATGGTGTGATCACTCACCTAGAGCCACACATCCTGGGAATGTGAAGTTAAGAAGGCCTTAGGAAACATTACTATGAACAAAGCTAGTGGAGGTGATGGAATTCCAGTTGAGCTGTTTCAAATCCTGAAAGATGATGCTGTGAAAGTGCTGCACTCAATATGCCAGCACATTTGGAAAACTCAGCAGTGGCCGCAGGACTGGAAAAGGTCTGTTTTCATTCCAATCCCAAAGAAAGGCAATGCCAAAGAAAGTTTACACTACCGCACAGTTACACTCATCTCACACACTAATAAAGTAACGCTCAAAATTCTCCAAGCCAGGCTTCAACAGTACACGAACCGTGAACTTCCACATGTTCAAACTGGGTTTAAAAGAGGCAGAGGAACCAGAGATCAGATTGTCAACATCCACTGGATCATGAAATCAGTTAGAATATGTAATTTATCACAATTTTTATTCAACATTGTTCTGAAAGTTACAACCAATTCAATAAAACATGAAACAGAAATGTTATATGTAGTGGACAGAAAAATTCTGTTCTTGTTTTAGAAAAAGGATATATTTACCTTGGAAGCTCAAATAAATTTAAAAAAAAGAGGTAACTGAAAGATTGAGACAAAATGGATATCAAAAGTTTCATGTGTATTAAATGTGACTAATTAAGAAATAACATGGAAAATTGTTCATTTATCAGATAAATAGAAATTCATGGAAATACTGCAGGTGCAATGAAATACCAGTGATTATTTCCAGTTGATAATTGTCAGTAAATTTCAGTTTCCCTGGAACATGCTTTATTCTCTGCTTTCTGTTTGAGGAAGTATGGATTTTATAATGAAAAGGCAATAAAACATTTAATCAAACATAACCTGAGGTTAGAAGTGACACAAGGGACCTTCAGCCTCCACATTTGTGGTCTACAGACCACACTTTGAAAAGCCCAGCTCTTGACATCTTAAACTTTGGCTCTTCTGAATTAAATCAGCTTTGATTTTAAGAGCACATTATAATGAATGAGAACGCAGCCAACTCAAGAGTTAAATTGCAAAGCTCTTTTTATGGTGTGTCCTCACTTCTGATAAAGGTTGAGAGCTGTGAGTGAGAGGGAGATCTTGGGAGAAAACCGGCAGGAGGTCAATGGAGAGAGAGGGTGACAGACAGCCACCCTGGGAAGAGAGTGAGATGATGGAGGGGCTCTGCAGGCAAAGAAGGGGCAGGCGTTGCTGCTGCTGCTGAGTCGCGTCAGTCGTGTCCGGCTCTGTGCGACCCCAGAGACGGCAGCCCACCGGGCTCCCCCGTTCCTGGGATTCTCCAGGCAAGAACACTGGAGTGGGGTGCCGCTGCCTTCTCCAGTGCATGAAAGTGAAAAGTGAAAGGGAAGTCGCTCAGTGGTGTCCGACTCTTAGCGACCCAAGGCCTGCAGCCCACCAGGCTCCTCCATCCATGGGATTTTCCAGGCAAGAGAACTGGAGTGGGGCGCCATAGGCAGTGCAGCAGGATGAAGGAAAAATGAAGTTGGAGAAGGGAGAGAGAAGGGGGAAGAGAGAAATGGCAGGCGCTATGGAGGATGCATTGACGGGGGAACGTGACCTCACCAAGGTGGTCCAGGTATGAGGCTGGTGGGAGAGGATGAGGGTCCATCACAGATGGTGGAATCCTGACTGACCTTCCCATGGGAGTCTCTGAGGTGTTCAGTTATGGATGCTGTCATGGGTTGAATTGTGTCCTTTGCTCCCAAATTTCAAGGTCAAAGTCCTAACCTCTAGAACCTCAGAATGCGATCTTATTTGGAGATAAGATCTTTAAAGAAGTAGGTAAAATGAGGTCATTATTAGCACGGGACCTACTCCATTGTGATTGATGTCTTTATGAGAGGAGGAGGTTAGGGCACATATACACAGAAGAAAGGCCACGTGAAGACACGGAGAGGACAGCCATCGGCAAGCCAAGGAGGCAGGCTTCAGCAGACAGCCCTGCAGAGGCCTTGATCTTGAACTTGTCCTCCAAGGCTGGGCACGATACATGGCTGCTGGCCAAGTCCCCAGTCTGAGTGTCTTGTCAAGGCGGCTGTGACAGTCAAGTACAGGTGCTGAAGAACAAGGGCCAGAGCCCAGCAAGCAGGTCCGTGTGTCTGGTGGGGAGCCTTCTGGGTCCCAGGTCCTCAGGAGAGTGACCACACAGTGAGTGCTCAGTCAGTGCTTGCTGAGTGATATACCCGGAATGGCACGAAGGCATCTGAAACCAAGAGGTTGACTTTTGGCAAATACAGAGTGGCGTACTGGTCCTGAGCATGCAGAGTGCTTTGGGCGGGGGTTGGAGGGATTCTGCATGGAGCATGTGGCCTGGAGGTTGGGTAAGAGAATACGGTATGTTCCCTTCCTTTCTATTCTAAGCCTCTACTGCTCCCCCTTTCAGGGAGACAGACTGGAAGGGCCCACCTGGAAATGAGCTGGGTCAGGGCTGACGAGCACCAGGGCCCGCTGAGCTGTAGGGAAGATGGAGCAAGCAGTTCATGAAAATGCCATGGTGACAAGACCATGTGTGTACATGCGCGTGTGTGTGGGGGGATGTGGATGAGTGTGACTGGCTGTGTACATATGTGTGTGCTGGGCTGTGCTGTGCCTGGCTGGGGTGGAGCACAAGGACCTAGAAGGTCCATGAATGATGCTCTGATGGGCTTGTTGGGGCTTACTGATGCTTTGTTGCTGGACTTCCCGCAGCCCCTCCCAGAGCACACCCAGGAACTGCAGTGCCAGTTACCATCATCTTAGGAAGAGAGAGAATTACCTGACAGCACTATTTTTGCAAACTTGAATACTGTTCTTTCAAACGCCAAGAACATTCTTACAGGGCCCATATTGACTCATTTTTTGCTGCTTACACAATGACTTAAATAACAAATGTTCTAGCTTACAGTTCCTTGATGACTCTAAAATAAAAACAAATGTATACATTAAATACAAAGCAATCACATCAGCAATAAAACTCAAATCGACAACATTAGTTTTTGTCACTGTTGAGCTTGGTGCTGCAAAACCAAGTTGCCTCCTACCTGAGTATGGGATTGAATGCAAGGCAGAGTCTTCTGGGGCTGATGGGTCTTAACTGCAGCACGGTAAGATGACACGATCTCCCAGTGTGGACAGGATTGTAAAGCTGTATCATCTAAGGTCATCCCGGTCGCCAACCTACATTCGAACAAGGGCACAGAAATCAAGTGCCACAAAACGTTTATAAAGTGTGTAAGCAGAAAATCCATGTGCTTTAAATTTTTGCCCTAAAGTTGTAAGAATTCCATTAGGGAGCATGGGGAGCCCTGGAACCCTCATTGAGAAATGAAGCCAAGCAGCACTCGTGCGGAACACCCCACCTTTATTCCACAGACACTCACCCACTGCTTCCTCCACAGCCAGGGCCTGGGCTCAAGCAGGAAGGTCACAGAGATGATGAAGGCCAGCGTCTGGTCTTGGGGATCAGAGAGTCCAACCGGCACATTTAGGGAGCTGTGTGTGGAGGTTTGTATAGGAACACGTGGGAGCTCTGAAGAGGGGCGCTAGCTCCGTCTTCGGGGCTTGGAAGGCTTCCTGGAAGAGGTAGTACCTCCTCAAGCAGAGTCTTAAGAGGATTAGAAACCCAGCACCTCCCTGACGAGGCAATTAGTCCAGATATCCCAAACTGAGATAGGACTGGGACTCTGAACTTCTAGAACAAAGGCTATCGTTATAAAGAGGGAAAAGGTTTGTTTTGTCCTCTAGAGAGCTCGCTCCTTTGCCCCCACAGTCTTCTCTTCAGGCAATTAATGGTTCAGCAATTTCATCATCGGAGAGCCATTCACTGACTTAAGACTTGTCCTTCTCTATTTTGATAATAATATCCTCGGAAAGCTCACATACTAATTTAAGCCTTTTACATGAATTAATTCATTAGTTAGCTATAGAGGAAGTCCCTGAGGGAATGGAAATGGAGTTGGGGAGGGACCACGGAGAAGAGTTAGGACCAGATCTCATAACGCCTCTGTGGAGGGGTGGGTGGGTACTAGGGGGAAGGAATCATACCCTGAAGGTGTCTGATCTCTCATCCATCCATGTGTGGAGGGGGGTACGTGTGTGTGCCCGTAGGGGAGTGAGTGGGATGTTTTCTCACTCAAAAGGAGGTTACCCTGGATGCTGCACAAAGCACTAGCTTCCTGCATCTTGTCCTCATCTAGCCAGGAAGCCTGGGAGGAGCAACCTGGCCTGGCTGTGGTGGAGGCTGAGCTATCAGCCAGGCTTCCCTTTTGAGCAGCCCTGGCTCTGTTTGGGCCAGTGTTTGGGAGGCAGCTGAGCAGCCCTGTCTCTGATTTTCCTGGCCCAGGGGAGCTGAGAGCTGGACTCAGCACTCCTCCGCAGAAGCAGAGAGAAAAGCCAGACTGGCGGTGAGAGACTCGGCTTGGAGATGCCTCGTCTGAGAGCAGCATGCTGACCTGTAGCTGACGGAAGACAGTCAACAGCCAGTTTGTACTTGCGCACGACTCTGAATCTTGTGCGCACACTTCCTACAAACTCCAGAAGCCTTCGCTTGCCTGAGTCAGTGACCTGCCGTCGCTCTCTCCCATGTCTAACGTGGGCATGGTTGGCATTTTGTGTGCACTGTTAGTTCCCCTGCAGGACTGCCCGCTGCAATCTAGGGCATTCATGTCATGGTCTCTGAATGGTAGTTGTGGATCCACCCCTCAAATCATTGTGACCAAACTGTTCCACACATTTCAAAAAACGCCTAGGGGGTCCATGCTGCCCCTGAAGGCTGTTTCTCCAAGGACAAGCTCTGCCAGCCTTGAGCACTGATCCTTCCCTGTTTAATTAAACACAGAGTGATAAGTACCCACAGCACACAGTGAAGCTGGAGCAGGGAGACCAGGATGGGTTCATCAGAGCGGGGCTGATGGAGCGCTGAAGTGGGTGGGTGCGGTGTGAAAGCTGCTCCGAGCTCTGGATTGCTGTGGTCCAAGAAAGGCTGCTATTTAGAACAAATGTATGGACACCAAGTGGGGGAAAGTGGAGCAAGATGAACTGGCAGATTAGGAATGACATCTATACGGCGTTTCCTCCACCAGGGGATCTTCCCAAAGCAAGGACTGAGCCCAGGCCTCCTGCCTCGGCAGGCAGAGTCTCTCATCCTCTGAGCCGCCAGGGAAGCCCATATATACAGGTTTCCCTGGTGGCTCAGATGGTAAAGGGTCCGCCTACAATGCAGGAGACCGGGGTTCAATCCCTGGGTCAGGAAGATTCCCTGGAGGAGACGGCACCCCACTCCAGTACTCTTGCCTGGAAAATCCCATGGACAGAGGAGCCTGGTAGGCTCCAGTCCATGGGGGTGCAAAGAGTTGGACATGACTGAGCGACTTCACACACACACACGTATAAAAAAGAAGATTAATGAAAGCCTACCCTTTAGCACAGGGAATTCCCCTCAGTGCTCTGGTGACAAAGAGGGGGTATGTGGATACACATTGCTACTTCACTTTGCTGGGCAGCAGAGACGAACACAGCCTTGTAAAGCAATTGAGCACCGATGAAAAAGGCTGCTACTCACGGACATCTCAATGTGTGAGAGGAAAGAAGGATCTTCCGCCAGACTCTCCGTTTTTCAATCCCAGGTTAGGGTGAGCGATCTTCTTGATTCTTTTGTTACTTCTGCTTCGGGATTAGCCATCCCTCTCCTTGTTAGCCGACCTTGGTGACCGAGTCTTCAGTCTCCCGGCTCCCTACCCCCACCTCTATTTCTCAGCTCCCTTTATCTGCTCCCTCTTTGTCTGCCTTCTTCTTCCTTCCTCCTCCTTTCTTCCCTACTGTTATGGGCTGAATTTAATCTCTCCCAGAATTCACATGCTGAAGTCCTCAACCATAGTATCACAGAAAGTGACTGTATTTGGAAATGGGCCCTTTAAGGAAGTAGTTAAATTAAAATAAGGTCATTAGGCTGGGCCCTAATCCCATATAACGGGTGCCCTTATAAGAGAAGATTAAGACCCAGACACACAGAGAAGAAAGAGCAGGTGAAGGCACGGGGGGTGGGGGTGGGGTTGGGAAATGCCCACACACAAGCCGAAGAGAGAAGCTCCAGTGGAAATCAAACGTGCTGAGATCTTGATCTCAGGTTTTTAGCTTCCAGAACGGCTAGAACAATTTATTTCTGTGCTTTAGGTCCCTCAGTTTGTGGCACTTTGTTATGGGAGCCCGAGAAACAGCTTCCTTTCTTCATTTCCTAGAGCACCTGCGCACCCCCGAGATGTTTCCTGATGGCCCACCATGCGCTGGGCACCATGCAAGAATGCGCTTTCTAGGGCTCAGCATTCAGCCCTTCCCCTGTCTCAGATCCCGGACAATGACCCTGGTTTCCAAGGCATCTCGTATTGGCTTGAGGATGAGTCAATCGTCTTTCCTTTTTCTGTACCCTCGTTGTGAGTCACAGACTCTAAAACTCAACACTTTCCTTGGATTACTGTCAGTAACACTGGAGATATTAGACTCAGTGAAGTCCCTGCTTCCAAACCTAGTGGTGCCCTCTCTGTGATGCCTGGAGGACCCTTGTGACATCTCCCCTCCTTCACTGACGTCACCCACCGTTGTTGGGATGAAGTACCAACTCCTGGATCTGGCATTCAGGAGCCTCTAGGGCTTTGTTCCTGCCTGTACGTCTGCCCACATCTCACTCCCCAGATGCAGCTGGTCTATTAAGCTCTCAGGAGCAAGACTTGAAATGTCTGTGTCTTTTAATTTGTTATTATTGCCTTTAATATCTTTGGCCGGTAACGTGTGGGATCTTAGTTCCTTGACCACAGATTGAACCCTTGTCCCTGGAGCAAAAGTGCTGATGCCCCTCCTGTGGCCTCCGGTCGCTGTGCTTCGGCAATCTGCTCCCTCCTAGGGAACAGTCCCTTACCCTCTGCTGGTGGGCCTCTCCCAGGACACTAGAAGGTTCAGCTCAAGGGCTGCTTCCACTGTCGAGGTTTCCAGCAAGACGAGGAAGAGGAAGCAGGCATGGCCTCTGCTGTGATCAGTGATACAGATGACCTGCCCTCATTCCAATCTCTTCTATCTGGAGCCTTCTAGAATCTGCTGCTGCTAAGTTGCTTCAGTCGTGTCCGACTCTGTGCGACCCCATAGACGGCAGCCCACCAGGCTCCTCCTCTCTGGGATTCTCCAGGCAAGAACACCGGAGTGGGGTGCCATTTCCTTCTCCAGTTCTAGAAGCCATTCTAGAACTAGGGGCCATTTTTTTTTTTTCTTGCATCCAGCCAGCCTGCAGAGCCTGACAACCAAGCTAACAATCACTGCGAAGGTCAAGGAACGACCTGAATTTATATCTTACAGCTTGGTTTGGAGGAGCTCTTTCTAGCTAGCTGTACTGTCAGCCTTATAGCCTCACACCTCCTTACCTTTAGGGAAAGACCAGTGCGTTCCCCACCCCTTCCCTGCTTGTGCAGGGGAAAGATGCTGCAATTTTTTTCCAAATTCCGCCATTGCTGGCTCGTGATTTCTTCTTCTGATTGGATAGATGCGTCCTCTGTAACCACGATCTCTTCTTTCCTATCCTCTCTCTCATCAGTCACAGCTGAAACCTCTTTTGTCCAAAGTTTACTCTTTGTTCACTCCCTATTGGTGATAATTCAAGCATGCAACTAAGTGCTTTTGGCTCCAAAATGCCTGTGAACAGCAAGAAGGAGGAGATCTTAAAAATTACTTGTATAAATCCAGACTGAAAAAGCAACACAGAAATCCGCTGAGCACCTTAGATGGGGGTGTTTACATTTCCTTGGTGCTTTTAGCTTAAGAATATACTTGCTATACACAAAGTCAAGCTGATTATAAAGCCATGCCATCCTCTTTCATCTCACACCCAGCTTTAGCAGACAACGGCATAACGGAAGAAGAAAAGGAGACCTCCACTTCGTAGCCTGCCACGTAATTTATTTTAAGGGCGCTTGGATTTCTAAGATTCTTTCAGTAGTGACTAAGATATAGATTCGGGATTAGTTGAGTAGGGCCTCAGCATAGCTTAGTGTCCACAGGGATCTGGACCAACTTCAGAACAGTCTGAACACTCATCCAGAAACCCCAGACAGGGGGATTTTTAGAAGAGATAACTTTTAAAAATAATTGGATTGCATTATTCTTCTAATTCAGAACACAGACCTGATGGAGCCAAGAGTTGGACAAATAAGTTGGTGGAGAATTTTCAAACTGTCTTAAGGTTGTGGGTGAGTTAGCAGGCAGCAAGGTGAAGGGAATTATCGGGAAGGCCTTTGCTATTGTATCCAGAATAACTGAAATCCTGAATCTCATCTGGATCATTGATGGTGTCTGCCCTGGAGACCGGGTGTCTTTCCCTGTTCCTATGTCATGCAGCACAGGTCGAGATATTCTGGCAGATTATTTCAGAAGCTGAAAAGGACTGAGAGAGAGAGCTGCAAAGAGAATACTGAAAAGAGAATACCGTTAGGTGTCACAGAACTATAAGAAAAGCACTTTTCAGCCCCTAAATCTCCAGCGCAACATCAATTTTGGCAAAGAGAAGGCGAGGCAAAGGGTGGGCCCTTAAGTCTGATTTTGGATTGAATATCTGCTCACTTCTGCGGGGAAAGATATTTAGAAATGATACTAAAGCGATAATTGGCTCCCCTGAGTGTGCCCCACCTGTGTAAAGGGCTCTTTCTACTTTCCACCCACGGGGAGTAAACCGCAAGCACAAAGGTTGAGGTTGGAGGTCACAGAGGACACCGCACAGTCCTGCCACTTCCTTGGCTTCCTGCCCACGGGCAGTTATGCTGACATACCATTTTACATACGACACCATCTTCTGGACAATGAGGTTCAGCGAGGTTATGTTGCCCAAGGACCCACAAGTGGTACCCAGGGTGGGATGCTGGTCAGCTTTCAGAATCAGCATTCCTCCTCTGGCATCCTTTCCCCTGTCTCACCAAGCACTGTCTTCCATAGTCAGAATCCACGTTCTCCATCCAGACACTCTGTGGCCCAAGAGCCCTGGATAGGAGACCTCTTTGAGCCTAAGCTTAACACCTGTAAAATGGACTCTGGGACGTCACGGGGGTGGGGTGTGAGGTTTAGTTGCTCATACATTCAAAGTGGTTTCCCAGCTCTGGTCTGGAAGTCTCCCAGAAATGTCCGTATTCCTGGGCGGTAGGATCCCGTTTGACACCACGTCTTGCCCTCACGTCTTGTTCTTGGCATCAGACCCAGCAACCTTGCAGCCAGCTCCCCACGGACTCCTCAGTTCTGCCACCCCCTGGTGAGAAGAGGCAGGGCTGCTCCCTGTGGTCAGGCTGCCTGGACGGTCAGCCCCGTCCCTGCAGAGCCCTGCTGCTTGTGAGCGTCCTCAGCTAGAAGAGTCCTGTGGGCGCTTGGCCCTAGGACTCCAGGGAATACCTGGCATTTGGAGACACCACGAGTGCTGGGCACCCACTGGCCTGGGCTGCAGGGTGGACTTGTCCTCTGGGACATGACCCGGGGCTAAAAGCAGCCAGCGGGCAGTACCACCTCTGTCCCATGCCTTCCCCACCCTCATTCACTGGTCTTAGAGGGAAGGAGACAGGGGCCATGTTCTCTTCTTCCTTCAGGGGCCCCACTCCAAGTTAGGGTCCACCTTTCCTGGAACCCCACAAAGCCCTCCTTTGACAGACACATGCAAAGCATATCTAACACACATTTTCTTTGCCCCAGAAGTGCTGGACTAACACATTAGTCAGGCTCTGGCCCCAAATTTAGAAGCATGGGGCAGAGATCAGGCACTGACTCAGGGTGAGACGGGCTGAATGGTCTTCTCACCACACCCTGGCTGTGTGGCCAGGAACAGCCCTTTCATCTCCCTGCCTCTGCTTCCTTACCCGCAGTGGTAATAGTAAAGACAGGTGACATTCACTGGCCGGGGCCAGGAACAATGCCGTGACTGGAACTGTCTCACTTGATCTTAAGCACCCAGTGAGGGACATACCCACTTCCCCACGGCGCAGATGGAGGAAACTGAGGCGCATGGAGGCTGAGGAGCTGCCCCAGGGTCTCACAGTGGCAGGGTTTAGTGGCATGCTCCAGAGTGCCTAGGCAATGTCTGTGGCTGGGGCACCCTAAGCGGTCATCACAGTTTATAGCGTCCGCACACTCTGAACTTAACGTGTGTGACTCTCCGTTTTCCAAGCATCCCCATGCACGACATCCCCCAACCCCACTCGAATTCAGCTGCTCCTTGGCTCCCAAAGGTCTCTGTGTAGAGACAGCAGGAGGCTCGCTGGGCAGCAGGGTAGCCTTAGGTCCAGGAAATCCCCGCATTTGGTAGTTGCCCCCCCAGCTTTCACCCCAGCTTCCAGACACCGTCCGCGTAGCAGTAACTGGCCTGTGATGCAAACTGACCTCCAATACCATTGCAGCTACGTATGCCCTGTGTCCGACCCGTTGCCTCCCAGAACCTCAGTGTTCACATCTGTGAAATGGGAGTGGTGAAATGAGCCGCCTGCAGGTTTTGGTAGAGGACCGCCGGCGGCGCCTCGCCCTCGCCCTCAGCCCAGAAGCCCTGGCCGGGCGTGGGGCAGGCGGCCGGAGGGGCGGGGGCCGGAGCGGGGCGGGGGGCGGGCGCGGGGCGGGCTGCGCGGCGGCGGGGTCGGGGGAGGAGAGGGGGGCGGGTGGCGGGCAGGCGGCGGCGCTGCTCCCGCGTCACAGCGCCGGGCGCGGCGGGGAGATGCGGCTCCTGGCGCTGGCGGTGGCCGTGCTGCTGGCGCGGGCTCCGGCCCCGGGTAAGGGCGGCGGGACCGGGCGGCTCGGGGACCCTGGGCGGGGCTCGGGTGGCGGGGCCCGGGGAGGCCGGGGCTGGGGACCTGGGACTCGGGCCTGGCCGGGAGGCCCTGACGCCTCCGGGCCGCCCCCTCCCGGTCCCCGTCGGCGCCCGCGAGCCGGGGTCTGTCGGTCGGGGCGGCGGAGCCCAGCGGAGCCTCTCGAGGGTCGGGGCTGCCGCGTCCCCGCCTCCCCTCCCGCTCGGCTGGGACCCCAGCGCTCCGCCCGACCCTCCGCAGCCCGGTTCTCTCCCAGGGGCCAGGCCTCCAAGTGGAGGATGCGAGCGAGTCCTAGTCTTGGCGTGCTTTCTGTTTTCTTCCAAGTCAGCGCCGACGACTGTTGCAGATTAGTGGGCAGCGACTTCCCTTGCATTCTCTTCGGAGAGTTCTTTGGAGGACCGGTCCGAAGGGGCCGCATCTGCCGCCGGCCGTGGGGTCTGGGGACTTGATCGCGGGCATTTTGCGATGACCCGGCCCGGGGAGCTAGGGGATCCTCGGCTGGATGAAGCCGGGCCCTTTCCCCTTTCCCTGAGCACCCGACTTTCGGCGCAGCGTCTACCCGCACTACGGGCTTTCATCTGGGGTTTCTGCTTCCCATTCCTAAGGTGCTGAAGACTTTTCTTTATTTCCCAAGGCTGAAAGGGCAGTGTTGGCTAGAATAATAGTAATAATAAATATATGGATGGCACTCACATTTCCTGGGTGCCCATTGGGTGTTACAGTTATCGCCTTTAATCACACAGTGCTTCAGAGTAATAGTGACAAGAGTAAATATATATCCAAGTGCTTTGCAAACATTAATTCACTTAAACTTGTCTCTGAGCGAAATGCTTATTATTATCCCTTATTTTATAGATGAGGAAACAGGCCAGGTCCATGAGTTGACTTGCTTTAAGTCACAAAGCTTATACCTGGTTTAGCTGGGATTTGAACGCAAGAATCCTGGGTCTAGACCGCTTTTACTGGCTAGGCTGTGTTGCCAGTGTTTTTTAAGTAAGGGGGCTGATGAACAGAGTTAAGTAATTTTCCAGCATTTGGGTGGGTGGCCCAGCATTTGAGCCAGCATAGATCGGATCTGATGGGGGAGGGACTTGGTTCCCAGTGGGAAGAAATTTACCCCTTGTCCCCTGGCTGCCAGGGCAGTGGGGTTTCCAGTGAACTTGAAATCGGCCCTGTGGGAAATGTTCTTCACAGTTGTTGCTGTCTTGGCTCACAGTTCCTGGAGGTTCGACTGAGAGAGTTGGGCCAGGGCAGCTCTAGTGGCCAGCAGCCAGCAAGACGCAAGAGGGAGGTGCAAGGGTGTCTGTTCCCTGGGCTCTACGACCTTTAATCCCAGGTGCTGTCAGCAACGGTGTCCCCAGAGAGGGGCTTTTTCCAGGAAACCTCAGGAGCTTTGAGAACTGGAATCAGGGAATCTTTATTTATTTGGCCACGTTATGCGGCATGTGGGATTTTAGTTCCCTGACCAGGGATCAAACCCCCGCCCTCTACACTGGGAGTGCAGAATCTTAACTGCGCACTGCCAGGGAAGTCCCCTGGAATTCGAGAACCGTTAGTCAGCCCTGGCTGTGCCCAAGGCTGTGTGATGATGGGAGCTTCTGCTTGTGCGGCCCTCAGAGTGCCAGTCATTCTTCTAAGCTTTCCGCCCACAGCCCCTGGTTGCGGCACCTCAAGGGAAGGCCTGGCAGATCCGCTTTATACCTAAGTCTGGGCTCTTAACCGCTGCACTTTTCTACATTTCTCTTTGGGGAAAGTGGGGCCTTAGGGGTTACCTGGTCCCACCCGTCATTTTACAGCAAACTGAGGGGGCAGAATATTTACTCAAAGCCACGCTGTCGTCCACATTGGTGCTTGAGAACTGTCTCTGATGCCAGATGGCCTCGTGGCTAATTCCAGCCCTGCCATGTTCTGTGCGAGCTTCAGCAAGTGGCTTACCTTCTCTGGGCCTTAACCCTCTTGTCTGTAAAATGGGGATAAACAAACTATAAGGATAAATTAAGGAAACACAAGTAAAGTGCTTAGGACAGTCCTTGGTCTAGAGTTCACACCCAGTAAGTGTTAGTGTCCATCCTGGATGTGAGCTATTTTAAGGTGACCACCTTAATATGAAGGCATTACCCTGTGGGCTGGATCTCTGCTTGGTACTTGGTAAACACTGGCTTCTAGCGCCATGGGTTTTAAAGTGATACAGTTATATTTCTTTCAGAGATTTATTTGTCACGAATTCAGACTATCCTGTTAGTAAGAGTGAGATTACTGCCAACTGGTATACACAGTGTGCATTCCTTATCAATGCAGAGGCTCCTGGCTTCCTGAAAGGAGAGGGGAAGTTTCTTCTAGACAGACAAGTGTGGGGCACAGAGCCATTAGCGCTTAGCTCTCCCAGTTGGAACAGAGGGACCCTAGCCTTGCCACCTGTGTGTCCCAGGCGAGGCAGGCACTCTGTTTCTGTTAGAAGTTCTATACTCCCCTGTACCTGGAAGCTGCTATTTCTCACTTCATAAGTGTGGGGAGCGGGTAAGTGGGGTAAGGGAGAGAAGAGGGTTGAGTACTAGATGAATAGGTTGTGTACTATTTAGCTATACTGAAGGCCTTTTAGGCTGTTTTCTGAGCTTTAGTTCTCTTCATAACATTATCCAAATGGGAACAAGAGGATTAGACCCCATAAATCTTACCTACATTTGTTTACAAGGGGAACCAGCTATGTAATTTGTGGGATTCAGTGCAAAATGGAAATGCAGGGTCCTTCATTTTAAACTTTTTAGGCTTTTAAAAGAGCAACAGCAGAGATTAAATCAAATGGAGCCCCTCCAAGCTTAAGGCCCTGCATGACTGCTGATCACGCCCCCGAGAAGCCCAGCCTTCTTCCTATAGATCGCTGTGTGTGTCACTTTCTGTTATTTCCACCTGCTCTGTTCTCAGAGCATGCAAACATTTGTCAGTATTTTAAAGGTGCTTTTCTAAAGTAGCATTTTTATGTATTTTAAAAAAATATTTGTTTGTGCCGGGTCTTAGCGGTGGCATATGAAGTCTTAGTTGCTGCATGTGGGATCTGGTTCCCTGACCAGGGATTGAACCCAGGCCCCCTGCCTCGGGAGTACAGAGTCTTAGCCGCTGGGCCACCAGGGAAGTCCCTAAAGGTGCTTTCTTGTTGGAGCCTTATACTCACCATGCAAGGCGTCATCTTCCTGCTTTTGAAATGAGGGAACTGAGGCCCTGAGGACCCCACTCCTAGTGGAACCAGGTTTCCAGCCTGGCTTTCTTGGATTCCAACCCCTGGCTCTCTGCCCAGTCCTGCCACACTGCTGGCAGGGCCCTGGGCCTTGAGCATCCTGGCGCCCAGCCCATGAGTGGAGGGCATATCTGCCTACCAGGTTATGGTACATGTGCTTGTTGAAGAAATAAGGTTCTCTGCAACAGGAAGCCTGACCGTCTGTTTTGGGTCAGTCTCTTTCTTGCCCATGTTGTCATATTCCTCCTTTGAGAACTGGTCCTGGGGGCCCTGACTGGCGTGCAGCGGCCCCTCCTGCGGTCTGTCTGCAGACTAGGTGGCTGCCTGGGCAATGGTGCGGTGCACTTCACTGGAGGATACTGATCTTCCCATTTCCAGCCTGCACTAGGCTCCTTCTGCCTCAGGCCCATTGCACAGGCAGAACCGTCTTCCACAGAGATCATCGGCTCGCTGCTGCCCTGAATTTGTGTCATGAGCTCCGCCTCAGCCTTCCACTCACTCTCACCTCCCCAGGGTTTCTTTCCTCCCTGACACACGGAGATCAGAGTCTCACTCTCGGTTTTGTAAGCCCCGCGTCGTTTCTGTGTGGTACGTGACACTTGGTAGTCACGTTCTCCTGGGTCTTCTTCCTGATGGCCGGTGCGGTGCCTTGTCCACTGGACCCTCAGCTCCTTGAGGTCGGGGTGCCTCTTCTCACAGTGCTCGGCGCATGGCTCTTCTCAGCAACCATTTGTCAACTGATTAAGTGAGCAAAGCATAGGCTGGGGTGTGAGCTGGAGGGAGCGGAGTGCTGTGTGTGCAGGTGGCCGGGGTGGGGGCGGGGGTGGGGGTCTACCTCCCACCTCACTTCCCGGCAGCGCAGGACCAGAAAGCAAGGAATTTAGTTCTCCAGCACAGAGTGACTTCAGTGCTTCTTCCTCCTCAGCTGGAGAGGGGAGACTCTGCCCTGCCCGGGGCTACTCCCTTACCTTATGTGGTGTCAGAGCGTCTAGGGACACCTGACTCTCCTGTCTGGTAGCTGGCTTGGTCCACCTTGCCTGCTTTGCCCCTCTGCCCTGCAGGGTGTGGATGCTCTGTTGTTCAGAATGAGACCCAGAGGGCAAAGGCTAGGAGCCCTCCCTAGCACCACACTCTAGCCAGCCTGTCTCTACTGCGCGCCTCTGGGCCGCTCTGCAGTTTCTCTGCGGAGCCATATGCTGCTGCTGCTGCTGCTGCTAAGTCGCTTCAGTCGTGTCCGACTCTGTGTGACCCCATAGACGGCAGTCCACCAGGCTCCCCCATCCCTGGGATTCTCCAGGCAAGAATACTGGAGTGGGTTGCCATTTCCTTCTCCAATGCATGGAAGTGAAAAGTGGAAGGGAAGTCGGTTGAGCTGTGTGGGGCCTGAGAATTGCCATAGGCAGAAGCTGTGTGATGCTCTTCTCTAGTATTTAATATGGGGTGGGAGGTGGGAGGGGATTCAGGATTGGGAGCTTGTATACACCCATGGTGGATTCATGTCAATGTATGGCAAAACCAATACAGTATTGCAAAGTAAAATAAAGTAAAAATAAAATTAAAGAAAATAAAATAAAATAAACATCCAGCTCAGCAAACGTCTGCAAGGCACTGGGTCCTCTACCTGCGTTTTCTCCCTCCCTCGAGCAATGCCGCTTCTCACAGCTGTTTGCCTTTGGGCTGAGTTGTGTTCCCTAGGCTTGAGGTAGTCATTTCCAGTGTAGAGCGGAGGGCGTTACCTGGGGCAGTGGCTTTCTAAGAAGGTCACGGTATGCATGGGGGACCATACAACCTGAGAGCCTTAGTCTTTTAACAAAGCTAAATGCCCTGAGGAACCTGTGGGCATTATCGTTCCAGTCACCACCCCCATACTCTCGTGTTGAAAGTAGGTGTAAATATCTGGGCTGGTGTTAAGACCAGGGCCAAAATAAGCCTTCCTGGGAGGAAGGTTGCATTGCTTCACTGGGGCCGCCGTCATAAAGTGCCACAGACTGGGGGCTTCGCCAACAGTTTCGTTTCTCCCAGCCCCAGGGGCCAGAGGTCTGCAGGGTCGCTGTCTTCTGAGCCCTTTCTCCTGGGCTGCAGTCGGCCGTCTTCTCCTTGTATGTCTCCGTGATCTTTCCTCCGTCTGTGCCTGCTTCCTAATCTCCTCCTATAAGGACACCAGTCATGTTGGATTGGAAAAGGAAATGGCAACCACGCTAGTATTCTTGCCTGGGAAATCCCATGGACAGAGGAACCTGGTGGTCACAGTCCATGGGCTCGCAAAAGAGTGACTAGTCAACGACAACACGTTGGATTGGGATCCTTTATGAGGGCCTCGTTTTAACTTCGTCATCTCACTAAAGGTGCTGTCTTCAGTACAGTCCCATTAGGAGCTCCTGGGGATTAGGTCGTCATTTTAACTTCATCGTCTCACTAAGGGTTCTCTCTCCAATACAGTCCCATTCGGAGCTCCTGGGGATTAGGGCTTCAGTATAGGAATTTGTGGGGGACACTGTTCTGCTCATAGCAAGGGTCTTTGCACATCAGTGGGAGTGACGTGTTTGGGCCATTTGTAAGAGAGGGGTTAACTGAAGGCAGAGAGGCGTTTCCATCTTTAACTGGGGAAGATGGTGCACTTTGCTCCCTTTCCCGGGAGCTGCTAACTCGGCCTGAGCTGCAGAAGTGGAAGAGTTACTAGTTTGCCTCCAGGATGGAATCTGGCCTCCCATGAGGACTGGAGCACTTGGCATGTTCTCCTGGTTTCAGCCACTATAAATAATCCCTCCTTCCTGCAGCGTTAATAGGAGGAGACGAGGGTGTGGGGCCCGGCTGTGCGCTCATCCCATCCATGCTGTTTCGATTCCCTGCCTTCCCCAGCTCTGCTTGCCTCTGCTGGGGAGACCCTGGGGGCGGGCAGAGCAGGACTTCAGTTCTGGAAGCCAGCTGCTCCATCTCTGCTGCTCTCTGCCTGCCAAACTCTTGGGCAGCTGTTGAAGTGGGGTCAGCCTGGCATTTCTGTGCTCTTCAGGGGGCTCCCATCATGGGGCCTGAGCAGACTTTGGGGAAAATGCTCTTGGCCTAATATACCGTGGTGTGTGGGCTGGTGGGCGAGCTGCAGGGAAACGGTAAGGGCAGTCCCTCCTCTGTCCTGTGGGAGTGACTTGTGTAGATAGTGAGATTGTTACTAGGGGGCGTGTGCCTTCCTTGGGTACCTGTTGCTCTGCATTCCCGAGTGAGTGTCTGTCTCCCTGGGTGGCTTTCTCTTTGTCACTGTAAACATACAAGACCTCATTCTTGTTCACAATGAGCTGAGTCCAGCCAAGCACCCATCTTTTCCTTCTGAATTCACTTCCATCTATTTTTTTTTTTTTAATGGTAACAAAAGACTATCACAGTGCTGTTAGCTGAATAATGACCCCCAAAGATGTCTGCATCCTGATCCCTGGAACTGTGGATGCGGTTTAAAAGGCGCTTTACGGATGTGATTAAGTTAAGGATCTTGGAGTATCCTGGAGTGTCCTGGTGGCCTGGCTTTTAAGAGCTGAGAAGCAGAAGAAAATTGACTCTCAAGTTGTATCTCTGGAGGTGTTCAGTTTATTAAATGAACAGTGGAAACTTTGTGGAAACGATATGTAAGGAGGAGCTTATCGCCTGAAGTTTTACCATGAAGGATACTGTTTGTGTTAAACTCTCCCTGTCACCCCCAGCACACACAGGGCCTCACCTTGTTGACTCACAGCCTCTTCACAGTGGAAGGTCCAAATCTTTACTCTCTTTCTCATCCTTCCTCCTTGCTTACCTGTAGCACTGACCAGGGTTCAAAGTCTTGGGCAACTCTGCCATCCAGGCCCCCAAGTCCCCTCGTGTGACCAGGAGGTGGTATTTCAGGGCTCTTCATAGTTCAGGATGACCTTGGGGACAGCTGCTTGTGCGGTAGGGCATCATGCTTCCTGGAGTTGCTTGCTGGGCAGCGCAGGGATGATGATGTGGGATCTGGTGAGAAGACAGCCCAGCTTGGACAGTAGCAGGCTCTGGGCATCCTTTCCTTCCTGGACTCTGCTGCACTCACGAGCTCCCGGGCTGCACGGCTGCAATATGTAATCCCTGCAGATGCTGTGTGGTGTGTCTACTGGGAGAAGACCTTGGCAAGGGTAGCTGGGCTGGCTGATCTTGGGTGGACAGGGAGTGGCACCCTCAAATGTCAGCTTGGAGTAGAACCGTGGCTGGTGAGAGTCAGCCCTGAGACCAAAGGACAAGACTTCGACCTGGGCCTGGTTTCCTGGAGCACACTTCAGGTTGCTGGGCGAGTCTGGTGCCCCTCTCTGCTCCTGGGCTCATTGGCTCTTTTTCCCTGCACTTCAGCTGTTAGACCGTGGATCATGGTCCTAAGAGGCTTGGAGTGAGAGACCGAGGCACCTCTGTCGTTCCAGCTCCCTGGTACTAGTTTAACACTCACCTGACCAGTACTGATATCTGCCTTGGTTGTAGCAGAAATAGCTGAGACAGGGAATGGGGCCACAGCGTTGCCTCCTCAGGGAGGCGATGAAACTGATTGGAGCAGGCCTTGGGGAGGCAGGTAGGAAACGTGGATTTGATGTCAGCGAGATATTTTTAAGAGCTTCCCCAAATTTAAATCTTTATGTGAAATCTCCTGAATTTTAGATATCAGCAACTAACTAAAAAAAGAGAAAAGCATCTAGGCCAGGTGATCGGTGACTTGCAGGGGATCATCTCATAGGTTGAGGACATGGGGGCCCACAGAGGCCCACTCCATGCCCCAAGGAAGGCTCCCTCGTGAAGGCAGCGTGCGCATAGAAGGGGTGGAGGTGGCCCGCCTCTCTGGCCTGCACATCATTCTGGCTCCTTGAGAGAAGAGGCTGTGTGTGCGCACCCAGGAAATGGTGGTGGCCTTCCTCATTCTCTTCCTCCCTTTTTTCTCTGCAGAGGTCTGTGGAGCCCTTAACGTCACCGTGTCCCCGGGGCCCGTGGTTGACTACCTAGAGGGGGAAAATGCCACGCTTCTCTGCCACGTCTCCCAGAAGAGGCGAAAGGACAGCTTGCTGGCTGTGCGCTGGTTCTTCGCGAGGCCAGACTCCCAGGAAGCCCTGATGGTTAAGATGACCAAGCTCCGGGTGGTGCAGTTCTACGGGAATTTTAGCCGCAGCGCCTACCGGCAGAGGCTGCGCCTCCTTGAGGAGCGGCGTGGGGCGCTCTACACGCTCTCTGTCCTGACCCTCCAGCCAGCAGATCAAGGGCATTATGTCTGCAAAGTCCAGGAAATCAGCAAGCACAGGAATAAGTGGACAGCTTGGTCCAATGGTTCCTCAGGGACAGAAATGAGAGGTAAGAATACGTCTTCTCTCTGGGAAGAGGGGGAGGGGGCAAGTCAGAGGGTCTCCCTCCGGCTGGCCAAACAGTGGCCTCCAGGGCAGTCCTACTGTGCTAGAATACATCTTCTGGACTCTAAGGGCCAGGCTGTATGAGCCAGGCCATGAGAATGAGGGTTGATCTTTATGGGGATGCTGGCGCTAACCTTTGCTACAGACGTAAAGTCAGGACAGAAGGTGTCTGGCCTCATGCCAGCCAACCTGCCCCTGGGCAAACTTGTTTTGTACCTGAAAGAGGGGACTGGCTGTGTGGTTTGTCTGCCTCTTGCTCAGGTCTGCGCTGCCTTGATTGCTTTGCCTGGGGATGGGAGTGCCGGATGCCTTTGAGAGGAGGCGCACATTGGGAGTGCCTTGATGTGAATTGCCAGGCCTCAGAGCAGGGCAGCCTGGAGGCTCTGATCCATCGCCCAGAGGAACTGATCCAAACCTCAGGGAACAGCTCACTCAGAGATTCATCCAAAAGTGGGCAAGGGACCAGAGGTGGCCCACCCTTTCTGGAAACAGATAAGAGGCATGGGCCGTGTTCTGGAACATCTTAGCTACCAAATGCTGTATTTAAGGGTTATCCCTTTTTTTGGTGGAGTTCCCACGTGTGGCTTGTAGGATCCTAGTTCCCTGACCAAGGATTGAACCTAGACTCAGGCAGTGAAAGCATCAAGTCCTTACCACTGGATCACCAGGGAGTTTCCCAATGGTTATCATTTTTTAGCCACTGATGTTCCATTCAAGAAGCCACCTATCGCAGTTCTAATAAGACTTGTTACTGTGTGCTAAAATTACATCTTTGATTGCTTTGCACATGAATTTGGCCTGGTAGAAAATCAAGAGGACCGCAAAATAAACCTGATGATAAATCTAATTTTATTTTATACATGTCATTTAAATGAAAAGCAATAGTGATGCTGTTAAAGGGACAGAACCCAGCTGTGAACAGGCAGTTTAATATCCTGTGTGTTACCCGGTCGCTTCCCGGATGACTTAGTGGTGAAGCATCTGCCTGCCGAGCAGGAGACTCAGGAGACTCAGGTTCGATCCCTGGGTCGGGACAATCCCCTGAAGGAGGAAATGGCAACCCACCCCAGTATTCTTGCCTGAAAAATCCCACGGAGAGAGGAGCCTGGTGGGCTACAGTCTGTGGGTCGCAAGAGTCAGAACACGACTGAGCAAGTGAGCACGCATATGTCAAAGTAAATAATTCACAGCTTCATTTGTCTTTGGAGTTTGCTTATCTTCATGTTCTTAAGCACGGAATGACGTATTATCTGAAATGTGCACTTTTTCTCTTTAAGCAAATTAATTCAAGACAAGAAATGACTATTAATATAAATATGTATTTTGGCACAGAAAATAGAAAAATCAGGTCACCACAGGCTGAGGAGAGAATCCACTCTGGATATCACTTGGCTCTAAAACATATGATCTTTCGTATACCCTTTTAATTTTTATGTCCCGATGTATTCTGGAGCCCTGTGGTAAATCTCCGGGCAGTAACGACTCTCTGCCAATTAGAAGAGATAAAAAGGTTCCTTGCATTCAAGTGAGTGCTGTCGGCACATCCACTATTTCAGGTGTGTCCCCGTCAGTGAGTGAAGTTGGGTTCCTTCTAGAACATTTATTTGGCTACATGTTACCACAGCTTAAGGTGGTTTGCGCAACTACACTGAAACTAATCTCTTTCCCCCACTTCTTGGTACTTTGATCTGCTCTTGTGAGTGTGAGAGGAAGGGGTGGAGTTACAAGGGGGTGTCCAGGGAATTGTATATGAACTGCAACCGGTCACATTCCTGCCGTGTCCCTAAGATGGTGTCTCCTGACACAGTCCAGCTCCTTAGCCATGTGCTTGCAGAGTACTTTCCCAGTGTCTTGCAAAACGAGAAATCTGAACAAAAATTAAAAAACAGACCAAATAACCAATCTACCCCAACAATTGCAATTTTATTTGCTTTATTTTGTCCGTGTGTGTTTTTGAGTTTCTCTAAAATTGGAATAAGTCCTTGAGCATGTCTGTGGAGGTGACTAAAAAAATAAATAACAAATTATTGGGAAAAAAATCTATGTTAATAAATGAGTTTGTCCTGGGTTTTTCCCTGGGGACATCTCTGAAAGGGTGTGGCTAAAAAAATATAGGCTGTATTAATTTGGGGCAAAACATAAGTTGTCATTTTATGTTTTAACTGAACAAATTATTAAAGTATGATGGAGAATCGGGGATTTTGAAGAATGGGAAGATTTAAACTGGGGTCTGTGTGAAAACCACATATATACGAGACCGTGGAGGGGGCGAGCTCCTGATTCTGGGAGATGATAATTGTCGTCACAGTGAAGAGTGAACGTATGTGACCCTGTAGGTTGCTGGGGTCGTGCTGGCCTTATTTTAGAGACTCTGCCACATCCCATGAACCTGCCAGCGTCAGTTTACTGTGCGGAGGCAGGCGGCAAGGCAAAGGGTGCCGCGCAGTTTCCTCAGTTGCTTGTGCCACGTGACCATTTCAGTGCGCCCGAAGCCGTGCCTGCAGAGAACCTGGATCCAAGAGCCCTGAGTGCCGCGTGGTGTGGGAACCCTCTGGAGAGGTTTCCAGGAGGTGGACGTTAGGTTTGATTTCATTTAATTGTTTCATGAGTGATTTGAAAAGGGGGCACATATCACCTTAATGAACTTTACATAAAATACGAAACTGGGAGATGTTCTTAACATCAACAAGGAGTAACACATGACAAGTGGGAATCCAGAGAGGCGAGTGATATAAACAGGATATAACAGAGTGAGATTCAGTTTGGAAAACGGCAGAGTGATGTACGTCTAGGGGAAACGGCTCGCAGGCAGTGGTGGAGAGTCAATAGGAGGCTGTCCGTGCAGGGACTTCAGTGGTGTCAGTGGCAAATTAGATGCTCATCTGTAGGGTGACGGGGGCTTCCCTGGTGGCTCAGTAGGTAAAGAATCCGCCTCTAATGCAGGAGACCTGGGTTTGATCCCTGAGTTGGGAAAATTCCCTGGAGAAGGAAATAGCTACCCACTCCAGCATTCTTGCCTGGAAAGTCCCATGGACAGAGGAGCCTGATGGGCTACAGTCCTTGGGATCACAAGAGTTGGATGCAACTTAGTGGCTGAACCCCCACTGCAGGGTGATACGGCAGAGCAGACGGCCCCTGTTATTTCCATCCATGTCCAAATTGGCCTGGTGTCCCTAAGAAGGAAGTCGGCTGTGTTATGTGGACTCTGCTGGGGAGACACTAGTGTGCACCGCACAGTCTATTTGGGGAGCCTCATTTGTAGAAACACAGATTCGATCTAGAAAAGAGTAGCAAGCATGATCATGGAGTGAGTGGCAGCCTTCAGAGGACGATCGGTTTAGCCGAGGAAGCTTTGCTGGGCTCAGGGAATTGCGTGTGGACTAAAGTGCTTGGTGGATTCATTTATTCCTCACTCAGTGGGGATCGGTTTCCTGGAGCACCTGCTCTGTACCTTGCTGTGCCAGAAACTTGGGGTCACAGGGCGGATCTGTCTATAGCGTGGCAGATACAGAAACAGATATGATGTCACGGCGTCCGGCGCAGTGATAAAGGTGTGCTTGGAGCAGTGTGTGAATGCATAGGAGGCCCCCAAGGATGTGAGGAGCCGGCAGTGCTCGAGCCGCCGTTGGCGGTTTATGTGGGGCAGTGGACGAGATGAGCGGCATCTCGGTGGGTAGGGCGTGCCACAGCAGTGAGCCAGGACTGCTGGAGTCTGAACTGGGGGGCGGAGGTGGCGGTGGGTGTAGGGGAAGCAGGCTGGGCTGATGGCAAAGAGTTTACACTTGATACTGTAAGCTAGTGCTCTCAACCTTACCTAATGATCAGTATCACGAAAGCCAGATTCTGAAGTATCTGCCCTAGAGATTCTAGTCTGTTCAGCCTAGGTTGGAATTTGAATATTTAACATCCAGTCTAGGTGATTTTCGGGGCTTCTTAGGTGGTGCTGGTGATAAAGAACTCACCTGTCAATGCAGGAGAAGTACGAGATGCAGGTTTGATCCCTGGGTCGAGAAGATCCCCTGCAGGAGGGCGTGGCGTGGAGAACTCCACAGAGGGCTACAGTCCATAGCATTGCAAAGAGTAGGACACAAATGAACTGACTTAGCACACTAGGTGGTTTTATCATCAGGCGTTTTTTGGAGACTCTTTTCTTTAGTCCTTGGCAAGTCCGTGGAGCATATGCAGTCTTTTGACAGAGCCCTCTGGGAGGACCAGGCGACAGAGTGAAGAGGCAGTCTTTTGCGGTTGCATGGGCTTTGTGAGAGTGTTAGTTGCTCAGTCATGTCCGACTCTTCTAGACCCTATGTATTGTAGCCTGCTCCTCTGTCCGTGGAATTCTCCAGGCAAAATACTGGAACGGATTGCCATTCCCTTATCCAGGGAATCTTCCCAACCCAGGGATTGAACCCTGATCTCCTGCATTGCAGGCAGATTCTTTACCATCTGAGCCGCCAGGGAAGCCCATTGCACAGGCTTTAAATGATGCCAAATTGGGTAGTAGGAATGGAGAGACATTAGAGGTCAAGTAAGAAGACTTTAATAACTGGATGCGCAAGGGAGAAAGCTCTGGGGTGATACCCAGGAGAGTAACGCAGTGTGCCCGGGGAGGTTGCCATGACTGGCAGAGGGAGCGTGAGAGACGGAGCTCGTCCACAGGGACACTGAGAGTGAGCTGCGGGGAGGCCACCCGCGGATGACCAGGAAGTGCGCAAAAATGTGGATCTGAAGGGCCCGTCTGATCCGGCTTGTGAGAACTGAATCTGAGTCAGGTAGGTGAAGTCACCAGGGGGTGAGTTGATTTCCCAGGGGCAGGGGCCAAGGCGAGGAGCCCTGGGAAACACCAGTGTTTGGGGCAGCAGATGGAGCTAGCTTGGCGTGGTGTCTGGAACGGGCTCCTCTGGCCCAACCCCATGGCTGCCTGGAAAGGGCAAAGTCTTTTCAGTAGGAGAGCAGCAGCGGAGGGTAAGGACGCAGCGGCTTCTCAGAGATGCTCCAGGCAGGAAGGTGGTGCATTGGCTTGATTCCGGCTGCCAGGTGAGCCCTGTGTCCTCTTTATCGGGAAAATGAGGAAGGGAGACTGACTGATAGCCGTGGGTGGATCGAAGGGGCGGTCCCTCCCTCTGGGTCACTGCAGGGCCCCGGCTGCCCCCAGGATGGACGTGAGATGGGAGAGGTGAGTGGGGGTCTTCACTGCCAGGGTGGGGTGAAGGGCCTCTCTCCAGCCCAGACCACAGGGAGCCCTCGTGTGGCGTCTGAAGCGCCCCCTCCACCCCACACCTTGCTCTCCCCGCCTTCCAATCTGCACTTTGATTTGCCATCTCAACAGCTCTGTTCCCTCTGCCTTAGTTCCAATAAATACTCTGATGGTGGGAAAAAAAAAGGTCTCTAGGAAACAGCTTCTGGCTCATTCATCATGAGCAGGGCAGATGCAGGGGCGGACCTCACTGCAGGTGAGACCGGAGGAAGTGAGCGACACAGCCCTGCCCTGGCCGACACCAGAATATGGGGAGGCCCAGTCTGGAGTGCTGCACCCCCAGCATGGAACAGGCCCAGAGCGGCTGCAGCTGACGGAACAAGGAGGTCAGGATGGGAACAGAGGGAGCATGGGCAGTGATTTGGGGTAATTTCCAACAGGGAGATGAAGCTGTTCAACACAGTCTCTTAAGAGGAGCCTTATTGATGGTTGGGAGGGTCAGGGTTTTCTGAATTGGAGGCTTCATAGATTGATGAATGCAAAGTTTTCCAAATGTTCTTGGTTCCTTTAGGCCAAAAGAAATAAATGATAAGTTTGCTTTTTAAGTAGTTGGGTCCAACAGCCTTAAAAAGGATTTCTGTTCTAAACACTGAGCATAATGTATCCCTAGGCGTGGAGACGAGCTGTCGTTCTCTTTGGGGTTGATTCCAAGATCACTTACAAATCGAGGTGAAGATTTGCTGTTTTAGGGGCCACCATCTGTCCTCTAGGTGCAAAACAATGAATTTTAACTACGTGTAATCAGTTTTTTCACACATTGTGATACTTTCTGACAGTTACATTACCCTGTCCCTGTAGACACAAAGGTGTTATAGCATCTGACACTGCATTTGTCCTGTGCACCCACCGCTGACTGGAACTTGTAGTGCCTCAGGCATGCAGTTTATAAAGGAAGCTGTCTGTCTTCCTTCAGCCTTTCTGCACAGTCTTCGCCCTGTCTGCCCCGCGTCGCTTCATCCAGGTGCGTGCTGGTTGGCTCTGTGCCTGCTTTCTCTAATCGTCCTTGGCCTCCCTTTTCTGCCTCTGTTCCCCAAGCTTTGGCGGTGTCTCTGCCTCTGTGCCTTTGCCATCCTGTCTGATGCCCCAGCGGCCTCCCACATCTGTCCTCCTTTCTGCACTGATCAGCCTGGTCTCTCTCAGGACACGCAGACCCTGGATAGTTCTAATCACGAGGACAGCCCTGAGGGGTAGACCAGCTCCTAAGCCTGGATTTTCTTCAGGAGAGTTTCCCAGATGAAGCCTGAAGATCCCTGGGGCTCCTGGTCAACGATAGGCTCCGGCAGAGTCCTGGGTGCCACATGTCCCTAACAGTTGTTGACACGGGCCAGTTAGGGGCTCTGTGCGAGGGTGCCACATGGCCCCTTTCCACCAGGGAGTGTGGGCCCCAGGGTCTCAGGAGTGGAGCTGCCATCCGTTTCGGCTTCTGTTCTTAGGGGTAGAGCAGCTTCCATGCCTGGTTCTCCAGGCTTTGTATAGAACTATTGTCAATGGCTTTTCAGCCTGGTTCTGCCACCCACAGATTCAGAAGCAGTCTGATATTCTAAGCAGAACTGAATCTCCTTCCTTTCAGATGGAGATGTTTTCATTAACGGTGAAAATGCTAATAATGGAAGCAATTTGTAAGGGCTGTCTCCTGCAATTTAAACAGTATTTCAGTCTAACCCCAAATAACATATTTTAACAAACCATATTGTTATTTGACTTCAGATTATATAAGCAAGCTTTAAATGTTACAAGTGGACAAAGGACATGGAAAACTGTGTTTACCCTAAATGTATTTAGGGGAAAAGATGAAATTATAATTTCTTATCTGTTTAACCCTGAAATATTAGAGAGAATTTAATAATTGGATCTGAAAGTACCACCACAGGGAACTGATATTTCAAGTTTCAGTGGAAGAAATTAAATAATTCCTTTTTCCCCAGAGACACAGAGCAGATAATTAGGGATGAGATTAACTAAACATTTAGTGCGACTGCTTAATTAAGCAAGCTCACATCATGATGTTTAAAGTGTCAACAGGTCCAGATACTCAGAGGGAACAGATTGACAACCAGCGTGTAATTTACACACAGCTTCAAACAATCCTTCATCGTGTCTCTCCTCATTCTAACTGCCATGGTCTTGGAGGAATTTAAGAGATTGGAACAAACTCAGGAGCATGTATGAAGCTCCAGTTCATGAGCCTGTGATCCCTCTGCTTTGCCCAAAGAGAGGTACATATGGGGAGGCTTGATCCCCACTGTCCTGGGACCCAACCTCATGATCTGGAGGAGAAGTATGTCGCGATGGGTGTATATTTGATAGACTTTACTGATACAGCTAATAGAAAGTCTGGAAAGGCCATAGAGGAGGCTGACACTCACATGAAAGTGAGGAAAAGGCAGGCCACATTCTTGGGGGGCGGGAGAGCTTCACGTGGAGGATGAGGCATTCTGCTGGGGCTGCAGGGGGAGGGGGGCTCTGCGACTGCGGGCCCCACCCCGCCAGGAGAGGAAACAGCCGCAGCAAAGGCGTGGGTGAGGGAGAAGAGGGGTTTGCAAACAACTGAGTGGAGCTAGGCGCGTGTTTGCAGTTGGTGAGGGCTGAGGTGGACGGTGATAAGAGGAAGGGTTGCCTCGGTGGCCCTGGTCAGGGACCTTGACTCCAGGTGCCCCGTGGAATTCTCAGGCGCACCCACATGCCTGACACGGTGCGTGGTATAACGGACTTTTTAGATGAAGGACTGAATACTCATGGTTTTGAATAAAAGGCCATTTTAATTACTAGTAGCAAGGAGAGGAAGGTGGTAGCAAGAAGATAAGATATAGGGACGTCCTGCTGGTCCAGTGGGTAAGAATCTGCCTGCCAGTTCAGGGGACGTGCGTTCAGTCCCTTCTCCGGGCAGATCCACAGGCTGAGTGACGGGGAAACTAAGCCCGTGCACCTCAATTACTGAGCCCATGTAGAGCCCGTGCCCGCAAGAGAAGCCCCTGCAATGAGAAGCCCAGATACCACAACTCGAGAGTAGCTGCCACTTGCCGCCACCAGAGAAAGCCCCCACACAGCAGCAGAGAGCCATCAGAGCCAAAAATAAATAAAATGAGGATAATATATAGATCTATCCCAGGGTCGTGTCTGGAGAGGGCTTGGGAAAACTTACCAAGCCTTAAGTTTTAATATTTTCTAAATACACATGGCCATGGACAGAGAAGCCTGGTAGACTACAGTCCATGGGATCGCAAAGAGTCGGACACAACTGAGCGACTTCATTCATTCATTTGCATTCTGTAGCTGACTCCATCTTGGAATGCACAGCTCTTAGCCCACTGCCTTGTCACAATGGGAAGTCTATTTAATATGAGTTTTTGTTTGCTCTATTGCTGTATTTTCTAGAATTTATCTTAGAGTGAATGCGAAGGAAAGAGTGGCTTAAAATAGACAAAGTTGGAGCTTTTCCTTTCTCATCAGCTGCTCCATCACTGCAGGTCACCCAAAGGTCCTATGCACATATATGGCTTTGCCCAAGCCCCGAGAGAGACTGCCTTCAGCCTGAGGCTTGGACGGTCAAGGGAGAAAGGAAGCAATAGGCAAACTTCAGAGAGCAGAAACAGAGGCGGTCTCTGTGTCTCTCTGGGTTTTAGTTGCCTTTCTTGAGAACACCGAGTCAGTTATAAATAGTGAGGAAATAGCTACATTTAGTTTTTTCCTTGGGAAACCATCTCGTCGTTGAATAAGAAAGGTCAGTGAAATGACTATATTAAATTTTGAATTTGAGCAAAGGTATTGCCTCCTTTTTTTTAAATTGTAGAGTCTTACGCGTATTTCGTATCACTAGAGCTCATAACTCAACCTATGCTCTTCAGTTTAATCCAGGGAAAACAAGAGTGACAGCAAGACCTACAGAATAAACATTTTACACAAGTGTTTTTTGCAAAGAACTCCACAAGAGTCTCTTGATAACCTGTCTCTGCGCAGAAATACAAGGCGAAGAATACAGCTTTCTCTGGTCCTTGCAGACTTTTCTCTCCTAGTTCTCTATGCAGAATGTTGCCAGCTTAAGGTCTGAGGGCTTCCCGCCTCCATCTGTAAGAAACTAAGAACTCTCTGGCCATAAAGTGATCGTGATAGACCCAGAGCCAGCAGCTCCAAGGTTAGAGCCCTCCAGAGAAGTCAGCTTCAAAGGCCTGGTGAGCTGGTGTGATCCCACTGCTTCTGATGTGGATCTTCCATGGGAAGCAAGGTGCTGGGTAGGCCTGGGCTCCCTGCCGTGGCCTCTCTTCTCAGCCTTCTACAATGTAAGTTGGTCCCAGGACCAAGCTTTCTCTGGGATACCTTGACCCACCAATACAGCATCATAGTCATCCCATTCATCCATTCAAAGCAACTGTGGCTTGTTACGGACTAAGAAGGATTCTGGGACGCGAAAACAGGCACAGTTCCAGCCTGCATGGAACTTCCTTCAGCTGGAGGAGGGGGATGATGAACCGGACCAATGAGCAAAGCGCAGTGATGCATTCTAAGGCAAGGCATTCAGCAGGGAGAGAGGGTATGAAATGCTAGGCAATCACTGGAGGAAGGCCTCTCTGACTCAAATTCTCTCCAAGTTTGAGTCTGCCTTTTGGGAGACACATCATCCTTTATAGATGGTCTGCTCTTTTGAAAATAACTTCCTTGGAAGCTGTGTTCTTCACCTTGCACTTCCCTGCACTGAGACATGTTATTAGAGGGCTCTTTTGGAGTCCTGTGTAAACAGCACTTGTGTGATAGTCTTATTCCCTAGGTCCTGCTGTTGCTCTTGTTTTCCCTGGGTTAAACGGAAGAGCCTTGGTTGAGTTTTGAATTCTAGACCCTAACCTGGACTAGACGGGAGATTGAGGCCTAGGGTCTGGCTCCTCATGACCTGAATCCCCTCCCCCATGTCTCTTGGGACTCACCTCTTTCTGTCCTAGGAGTGTATGAGGCAGGGCTTCTCCATGAGGCTTCCTGGGACCTCGAGCCTCCGAATTGCCACAGCTTTGTGCTCCCTAATCCCTCCCCCAAAATACTTAAACCAGAAGTTCAGGGATCATGCCTGGGAATCCTCAAAAGGCCTAATGATTTCCTCTGTACACTAATGTGTTAAAAACCTTGATCTTCGGGCGCTCAGTAAAGGTGGTAGAAACAGGAAGGTACAGGCGTGTCTCACAGATCTGGCGCCAGTCCTCCCCGCCTCTGCGCTGCTGCTTCCCGGCCTCCTCACTCCCCTGTCTGCACCCAGGCCCTCCCCACGCTTCTCTCTACCAGCTCCTGCCTCCCAGAAGGTGTTCTGTGTCAGAAATGTGCTCCTCACTTTGGATGTAGCCCTTGGTTGTAATTTAAGCTCCTTTAATCATAGGATTCTTTGTGAAAGGAATTGGAGGCCCAGGTAAGCAGGTGGGAAAGAATATTGGGAGAAAGGGGGCTTTCCCAGGGCCTCCAACAATCCTGAGCCCACCATTCCATGAATGATGGGGTTGGGGGTGGGGTGGGGTGGGTCAGTCCTTCAAAGCAGGCTCAGATAAAGGTGTCTGTATCACTGGTGAACGGGAGACTAGGGAGGGAACAGGAAGTCCCTCAGTTGAAGGGCTTTGTCACAAGGTCTTGGCATGAACTTAGGGGGACACAGTCTGCCACAGCCTGTGAAATCCGCCCTCCCCAAGGGAGTCTGCAGGATGCTCTGTCCGAGTCAGAAATCAAGGGTCTCAGATTTCACACCTCTCTGCGCGGTGGTTGCCCCGCAGGTCCTAGCAAAGAATACTTGCCTAAGATTCTTTCTCTCCAATCTGCTTCCTCCAGACACGAAGCTGATAGGATCGTCTTGTCTTGGTGCCTCTGGGCTGTGTTCTTCCAGACAGTTTGATCCTGCGGCCGCTTTCAACCAGAGGGCCAGGATGTGGTGGCTCTCACAACCCACCCCTCTTAAATTTCATCTGATTCTGCTGTCTTGGGAAGGAGCCCAGAATGCCTGTCACTGTTATCAGGCCACCACCTCACCAGAAGGGCAGCCCACCAAGTTCTGGGGTCCCCAGAAAGTTACAGAGCCATCAAGAGGTCAGCTGATGACTTAGCTTTTGAATGCTCTTTGCTTTCTCTTTATCCTGTGGCCCAGACCCATTGATAAATGGACACAGGAGTCAGAACTCAAAATGCCCCCTATGTTTCTGATAAAGCTGTATTGAGAAGAGTAGCTTGGTGCTGAGGCCAAACTGGGCTTCCTTTTGCTTCTGTGATCAGTTTTACTCCCTGTTTCCAGGCCCCATACCCTGTGGGAGGAGGTAGTCCTTGTACAGCCCTCCCTCACAAGACTTTTGGATGCAGGAAGGATGGAAGAGGCAAGCCTCCCTGGGAGGCCGGGCTGGCACCATTCCTAGCATCTAGAGTAATGAACCTTCTCCAGGAGGGCACACTGCCCAGCCCCACATTAGCTCTTGGCTGAGAGGCTGGGCTCCGAGCATGGGGCAAGACAGAGGCCACCTTGAGCAGGGCATTGGCCTGACTCTCTGGACTCAGACATGTGTGGCTGGACAATGTATCACATTCACTTTGAGATAGCACAGGATTAGCAGCTGAAATAAGATAGCTACGCCGAACCTTGAGAAAATCTCAAAAGCTCTGGCAGAATTGATGTAAAAATTTTCTTTTTTGTAGGAACAGATAAGATTATGACCAATGTTGCTGATCTTCATATGCCAAACAAGGTTGCTGTACTTTCCCATAAAATAGCCACACTGGAGAGAAATGAGGAGCCTCCACAAACTCCTTGCTTAGAGTCCCTTAGCTTTGAATCCCAGCTTGTTGGTTCTTTCAATACCCATCTCTACAAGTCCACTGGGGAGACCTTATTTATTACCTTTAATCCCAAATAAGGCGAAGGGACTGCAGACATTAAGCCACAAGGGCAAGGAACTCTTTCTTATGGACCATTTGGACATCCGAAGAGTCACACTCTGAGGCACAGGGCTGACATTAAAGGGCCATGCTATAATTAGGTGTGGGAATTAGAGCAGGGAATAAGAGAGACCAAGTTGCTGTCTTATGGGGCTAAGGAGCTAAGCTCTTATGGAGCTGTCTTACGGATAAAAATGGCTCATTAGGTCTCAGGCACTGTTCTGAGTACTTTCCATATGTTAACCCTTCTGGCTTCACACTCATCCTGAACTTATTATCATCCCTGCATAACAAATGGGGAAGTTAAGTGACTTGCCCAAGGTCACATAACTAGCAAATGGCAACTTAGTATTTCAACCCGGTGCACATCAGTGCATCCCGCACTTCAAAGTGCATATGATTCAGCCGAGAAATTTGGGTTTAAAAGCGGATTCTGACCCAGTAGATCTGGTTGGGGCCCCTGCAATCCTGTAGTTCTGACAAGCTCTCAGGTGACATTGGCGCCGGTGGTCAGTGGACCACACTTAGAGTCGTGAGGCTCTGGACCATGATGGGCGTCACTGATCTCCTGAAATCTAAGGTCCTCAGAGGTCCATTTATTTTCCTTTTGGTATTGTCTTTATTAAGACTCTGTGGTTATCCTAGCCTGGGCTCAATTCGTTGAAGATAAAAACTCATTCAAGCTAATTCAGGAGAGAGGTGGGAATGGTTTAAGGATACAGGACTGATGAGATGCAAGGTTAGAAAATGACACGTCAGCCTCTCGGTGCCCAGAATCCGTCAGGATCACGATCTCCGTCCTCTGCCTTCCTTCGGCAGCTTCTGCCCTTGCTCCATTTGCTTTCCTGTTTTCCAAAACGGCTGCCACCCCAGAGTCCATAGACTTTTTCAACCCCAGGACCTACAATCACCATATGTTCAGTTCAGTTCAGTCACTCAGTCATGTCTGACTCTTTGCGACCCCATGAATCGCAGCACGCCAGGCCTCCCTGTCCATCACCAACTCCTGGAGTTCACTAAAACCCATGTCCATCAAGTTGGTGATGCCATCTAGCCATCTCATCCTCTGTCGTCCCCTTCTCCTCCTGCCCCCAATCCCTCCCAGCATCAGAGTCTTTTCCAATGAGTCAGCTCTTTGCATGAGGTGGCCAAAGTACTGATGTACTCTGTTTAAATTCTTGAAGGGGGAATCTGATCAGTTGCTCAGACAGTGAGTAGATTAAATGGGCTGTGGCTGGGGCAGATTAAGCAGGAAGGATGCTAGATGAATTGTCTGACATATATAATGATGCATGAAAGACCAAATGTCCACTGAGGGTTCGTGCCCGGATGTCCAAATTGCTTTCTTTCAGGGGCCATCAGAAAGAAGTAGGTCATTTATTTACTGGACAGCTACCAGCTGCCGAGCAGTGTGCCCCGAGATGGTGATATGGAGGTATCACCTTTTCGGTTTTTGGTTTTGAAAACTTTAGGATCTACAGGGAGGGGAGTTGTTTCCCACAGGACAAAACCTTCCTTCTGAGAACAATTAGAAAAGCTGAAAAAGTAGTCTGCATTTCAGTTTTCTTAATTATTAGGATTTTTTCCTAAGTTTATCTTTATTTATATTTCATAGATAATATTTGTGTGATGTAATTACACAGTTATATACGTGCCTATGTATTTCAGCTATCCTAATTGTTCTCTGAAGGACAGATAGATTGACTACAGAAAAGAGCAGTGACGGAGTCTAATTGCGAAAGTCATTTATAAGAAATTCAACCATTCTTATGCAGTGCTTGGCTGCAAGGAGATCCAACCAGTCCACCCTAAACGGGATCAGTCCTGAATATTCATTGGAAGGACTGATGCTGAAGCTGAAGCTCCAGTACTTTGGCCACCTGATGCAAAGAACTGATTCATTGGGAAAGACTCTGATTCTGGGAAAGATTGAAGGCAGGAGGAGATGGGGACGATAGAGATGAGATGGTTGGCTGGCATCGCCAACTGGACGGACATGAGTTTGAGTAAGCTCCGGGAGTTGGTGCTGGACAGGGTGGCCTGGCATGCTGCAGCCCATGGGGTTCCAAAGAGTCGGACATGACTGAGCAGCTGAACGGAACTTTGCAGTGCTTGTTTAGAAAAGTTATGCAGAAAGTGACAATCAGGTTGTTTATGAGGCAAACAGCTTTTGGCCGTTCTAACTGTGAGATGAAAGTTGGAAGGTCTATGATAATTACTTGAGACTTTCTACTGGGGATCCTTGAAGTAAGGGCAAACCAGAAATAGACCATATCCTATAAAAACTGAAACTCAGCTTCTGAACAGTTCATACTCTCATTGGATTAGGAGAGCATCCTCCTACTCTAATTTCCTATGAGGAAAAATAAAATTTCATCTAGAGTCTCCATGACTTTCCATATACAATGTCTGGCATTCGAGTTAAAAAATTATCAGGCACATCAAAGGACAAGATCAAAATAAAAAACAGGTAACAGGGAACACTCTTGCATTGCTGGTGGGAAGGTAAACTAATACAGCCACTATGGAAGACGGTAAGGAGATTCCTTAAAAAGCTAGGAATAAAACTACCGTATGACCCAGTAATCCCACTCCTAGGCATATACCCCGAGGAAACCAAAACTGAAAAAGACACATGTACCCTGATGCTCGTTTCAGCCCTGTTTACAATAGCTGGAACATGGAAGCAACCTGGAAGTCCACTGACACATGAATGGATAAAGGAGCTGTGGTGCATATACAATGAAATACTACTCGGCATAAAAAGGAACACATTTGAATCAGTTCTAATGAGGTGGATGAACCTAGAGCCTATTATGCAGAGTAATAGTAAGTCAGAGAAATAGTGAATATTGTGTACTGACACATATGCATGAAATCTAAAAAGATGGCTCTGATGAATTTATTTTCAGGGCAGCAATGGAGAAACAGACATAGAGAACAGCCCTGTGGACATGGGAGAGGGGAGGAGGGAGAAGGGGAGATGTATGGAGAGAGTAACATGGAAATTTACAATACCATATGTAAACTAGACAGCCAACGGGAATTTGCTGCATGGCTCAGGGATCTCAAACAGGGGCTCTGTGATAGGCTGAAGGGTGGGGTCGGGAGGGAGATGGGAGGGATGTTCGAGAGGGAGGGGACATGAGTGTACCTATGGCTCATTCTTGTTGATGTATGACAGAAAACAACAAAGTTCTGTAAAGCAATTATCCTTCAATTAAAAAATTAGAAAAATAAATAACAATTTAAACAATCTTAAAGGAAAACAGACAATAGAAATAAGCTTATGGGTGATGCAGATATGAAAGCTATCAGGCATGTATGTAAAATAGTATGATTAATATGGTTGAAAAATTAGATGACATGCTGGAGAAATTCATCAGAGAGTGCAGGCTTTATAAAAAAAAGAGTTAAGTGAATGATCTATAACTGAAAAAAATACCATAAATGAAATGTTAAGCTTAGTAGATGGGTTTAAAAGCAGCTTAGACACAGGTGAAGAGAAGATTAGTGATCTGTGTGGTAGACCAATAGGAAATACCCATCCAAGACCTGGAGAAAAATAAAGATGGAAAAGTCAGATTTGGAACTCATGGCAATAATAATATAAAAGTTGGGAGGGGGGCAATAAATAGAGTTAAAATTTTAGGCCATCCTTGCCATATTCCTTTCCTCTCATATTATTTGGGTCCTAGATTCTCTTCTCCAGAACTCTTCAATGCAGTAACCAATGACCACGTGTAACTATTTCATGTAAATCAATTAAATTGAAATACAGTTACAAATTCAGCTCCTTAGTCCCATGCAGACAAGTCGCGTCTCACTTGCTCAACAAACGTGCAGCAGCAGCTGTGCATAGGTGCTGAGCGCTTCCCTCACCTAAAGTTCTGCTAAACAGTGCTCTCATCCCCCGGCACTTACATTTTCCCATTCGGTTAATTTTTAGATTACCCCTGTACATGGAAGCTTTCCCTGGTTCTAGACACTTTAGTATTACATTCAAGGTTTGAAAAAGTAGTGAGAGTGTTAGTTGCTCAGTCATGTCCAGCTCTTTGCAACCACATGGACTGTAGCCCACCAGGCTCCTCTGTCCATGGAATTCTCCAGGCAAGAATACTGGAGTGGGGAGCCCTTCCCTTCTCCAGGGGATCTCGATACAGGGATCGAACCCAGGTCTCCTGCATTGCAGGCAGATTCTTTACTGTCTGAGCCACCAGGGAAGTCCTGTAACTCCGTTGTGCTTCCTGATGACTGAAAGCAGGCACAGTGAACTCAGTGCTTAACCACTCACTGAAAGCAGACAAAATAATCTCAAAACCAGACGCATGCTGCTGTGTGACTGGCTTACATGGAGAGTGGTGCTCAGAGCACCGACCCGGAGTCATCAGAAGACCTCAGGCTTCTCTAGAGATACCCAGCAAGTGCACGGCATTTTGGAAAGATGTAGTAGGTATTAACATATGGGGTGAGTAGGGTTTCTACCGAACTGAGTACCAGAAACTTAATTCCCTTCTCTGGTCTCTTACTTATTATGTGTAAGTCATTGTGCCTTCCCCTGGCATGTGAACTGTGGCAGTTAAATGTGGTTTTTGCAAATGTGAAAATTACTTTATAAATGTAAGTGCCATGTATCCCATATGATATAATCTTTTGGACTGAGATGGACCAGGTTCATAAACCACTTCATGCTATGCAATTTTGTTTGTTTTTTTTTTTTGTTTGTTTTTTTTCTGTCTTACAGTGATTTCCCTCAAATCTTCTGAAGATTCATCCTTTGAGAAAAAGAAAGAGACCTGGGCATTTTTTGAAGGTAATTCTTACTTATTTCTTTATTATAAGATGCAGCCTCACTTTTAGATAATAGGAAATGAATAGAATAAGAAGAAAGGACCCCGACGTCTTAGTTTTTTCCTGACATCGAACAGTTTTCTTGCTTTAAACATAGTCAGGAGTAGGACGGGAATCCCTGGAGGTATCAGTCCACAGATTTTGAAAGAATAGAGTTGAAAGCTCCAATCTGCATAATTTGGCGTTGTTTGTTTTTCTTCACGGTTCCTCCTCCTAAGTGATATTAAGGAGAGACCTTTAAGCAACATAAAAAGGCAAATTACATCTACTGTGATTAATTTTATCTCAGATGTCTTAAGAGTTTGGGATTCTGGAAACATTTGTAAACCTTAAGCCAGTGATTTCCACCCATGTTAGAGTCATGTGGGAGCTTTAAAAACACTGTTGCCTGAACCACATCTCTAGAGATTCTGGTTAAGTCGGAACTTGTTAGAAGTTCTTTGTGAGATGGCAGCCTGCAGCCATGGCCTTAGAGAGATGTTTCCCAAATCTGGCTCCAGACCAGCAGCGCCAGCATCGCGTCAGCAGCAGCACCCCTGGGAGGCTGTTACAGATGCACTGTGCTGTGCCACCACGCTTGTGGAATCAGAGTCTCTTGGGGTGTCGCCCCCGGAAACCTCGGTTTTAATAAGACCTCCAGGTGATGCTGATGTATACTCCGACTGGAGCTTTAGAGCAGTGATTCTCAACAGGAGGTAATTTTGTCCCTCTAGGGGACATTTTCCAAAGTCTGGGTAGTTTCGGTTGCCACAATGACGTTTTGGCGCTACTGGCATCTGTCGGGTCTTAGAATGCACAGGTCAGCCCTGACAGCAAAGAGTTATCTGGCCCCAAAGTTCAAGAATGCCCAGGCTGAGAAAGTGTATGGCCTTAGAGTATGGACAGCTCACAGAAATTATTGTAAAGTGGTTGAAGATTGTGGCCATAAGCAATGAAAGAATGTACTTGGTGAGTTCTCAGGCAGAACCTTTGATCAGTTAAAAAGAAAACAGATTAACGTTAAGATGTGATCAGGAAATTGTGAAGGATTACATCTTGTGAGGCATTGCATTTTTTGATGATGTATGGACCTTGCAAAAAGGATCTAAGGAGACCTGTGTTCTTTGGGGCTTCACCATCACCTTTTGTTAACTCAGTGGATATGAGAACATGCTCATGGCAGATTGCACTTGGATTCAAACCTGCCTTTTCCAATAGCTAGTTAATAACAGTGACTTGAGGAACTGTCTCCCTAAGAAAAACGTAACCATAATTATGAACCTGGTTTGCAAGCCATGAAGTGTCATTCAGGTAGGCCATTAGGACTGCCTCATTCTGAAGCCATGAATATTGCGTTTCTCAGGTTGCGCTTTTACTGTAACAGTGATCCTTTGTTTTCCCTGCCTTTTCCTCTGCACATTTTGTAGATGGCTTTTTCTGTATTTAATGATCTTCTCCAAGTAAAATAATCCACAGTTCCCTCCCTTAGCCTTTCATTCAGTGAATACCCATTTGTTAGCAAAGAGATGTGTGACTTTCATCCTCACAGAGTGAGGCAGTAGAAAAAGCAATTGATGTGCCCATATTCTGAGGCTGCCCTATAACCCAGGCACTGGGAAGGGGGCGCGTCTGGAGGTATCCTGGGGCTCTCTCAGACAGGTCACTGGCAGGTGCGCCAGGAGGAGCCCTGTTTATCATCCGATGCATAAGGATACCCTGGGGGGTGTTGTTAGCAACCCAGACTTTGGGTTGCCCCCACTCCCACCCCTGCCAATAATCTGATTATTACATTTAGGAAGAGATCAAAGAATTTGCACTTCTTCAGGGCTTGAGGTGTTTCTGGTGCAAATGATCTGAGGACCGTTTGAAAATACTATGGCCCCAAACCCAAGACTTTATATATTTGGAAAGACTGTAGCATTTAAAAGTCTGTACACACGCACCTTGCTGCACAATCGGAATCTCTAAAACATTTTGTATAATTAATGCTTACTTTTTAGTTCATGTATAACTACAGAATATCAGGGTTACTCTCAATCTAACTCTACACAAATCTGTAGCCCATGGTCTTCTCCACACAGAGGATTCGGTTTCTGCAGAAAAGCAGGACTGGGATTCTCAGTGTATATCCTGCCTCAGAGCAGCTGTGTCTAAAGTGCTCTTTCTTTGTGATTTCGGCAGCAGCAGCATCTGTGGGTTTTGCTTTTTTAACCCAGCCACAGTGTTGACGAGGTCAGGGGTGCAGTTGAAACTCGCTGGCGTCTGATCCCAGGCCTTTGCCCTTTCGTTCCTGGATGGGAGAGCAGCGGCAGCGCTTGAGGACGGATATCTGTCCTCCTGGGACTCAGCTCAGCCTGGCTGCATGCCTGCACCACAAAAAAAGCATTGTCAGGCCTCTTGGTGAGATGCTGGAGTAGGTTAAAATCCCTCCGGGCTATAGCTCAGGTATTTCTCCCCAAGCAAGATATTATTACTGGCTGAATAAAAACGTAAGTAGAAGGACCTGGTTTTCTCCACAGAACTGCAAAATAGGGATTTGTAGTTGCCTTGGAAATATTGAGGATGGACATTAATTTTCTGGATTCAGTGGCCCGGGGGGAGTTGAGCTTCTTCCCTGTGGTGAGGAATGCTGGGGTCACTGGGTTTCAAAGCAGTGCTGAATTCTCCAGCCAGGCTCCTGGTTGCCCAGCAACAGGTGCGCAGGCTGCTTTTCATGGGGACTGCTCTGCCTGGCCTGGCCTGGTGTGGCCTGGCTCTCTGAACGGATGGGAGCTGGCATGCAGGCACAGCGCACCACATCTTGGCCTCCCTGGAGCGTGCACATCACTCCAGCCTGCCGGCCCTGCCATCTGCTTCAGGGAGGCCTGGGCTAGGGGCAGTGGGGAGACAACTTTCTGCATGGCGGCTTGCAGTTGAATCTAACAAAGACGTTGGTGTCTTTGGAAGTCCAGCAGCAGAAGATGAAACTGCAAGTGATTTCAGAGAACATAGCAAGATTTTTAGAATTATTTTGAATGTTCAGGTGTACGTGGTATTTGAAAAGCTAAGCCTGGATTTGGTTAAGTGTAGATGTTTTGTTCAGCTTGAACCTGAAGGTGAGGATTCAGCCTCCGGACAAGCATTGTTTGGCCTGGCCTGCGTTTTACAACCTCTGAGCTAACATTTATAATGAGAGAGGCGTTTATATAAAAAGTAAAGGAAAAGGTGAAAGATTGGGCAACTGTGGGCCAGTATCCAGCCTGAGAACGGCATCTGGAACCATCCTGTGTCACCCGGGGAACACTTCGGCTCTAGCTTGCTGGCAAAGACCATCCTGGAGTCTTAGTCATTTATGCTGGCGTTTCCGATGGCTCAGGGTTTAACCTTTGTTTTCTGAGAAAGACAGGGGAGGTGGTTTTAGTGTTCTGAGCAGTTCCAGCAGGGAGATAGCCTTTCTGCAGCAAAGGGATGCTTGAAAATAGAGGGAAAAACCAGCAACCGGGGTGCTACCCAATCCAGGGAAACCTCAGGTGTTCCTGAGCTTTATCTCCTCCTGAAAGGTGATACTGTGTAATGTTCCTGTGGCTTTGAGAGCACAGTAGAGCAGGCCTGCTCCGTGCTAAGCCTGTGGGGACCCACGTGAGGGTGGCTGGTGCCTGCTGGCCAGTGTCCACAGCCCGGAGGGCCTGTGTGCTTGGCGGTGCAGCTGAGCCTTCCGGACTGGCCAGATGGTCCATGACTCTGCAGCCGTGGCTGCCTGTGGAGAGCCCCTCTGTGCACGCGGAGGAGGCTGTGATCTGAAACTGTCATGTGGGCCTCCTGGAGCCCTGTGCCTCCTGCCTGAGAGTGCGCCACAGATGTCTGCAGGAGGTTTTGGGGGACACTGGTGGAAGAGTCTCCCTGCGACCTCATCCCTCTTTGGTTCCTGCAGTCCTGAAACCAGAGATGCCATCTGATGAAGAGGGGATCTCGTGACTCAGGTGGCTCTGCTCCATCGACACAGAAACTTAAGGAAGAGAGCTATTCTGTCCATCCCAATCCTGAAGCCCAGCTGCCATTGCCTTTTGCTCCCGGGGCCTGAGTCTCGGAATCCTTTTGAGACAGCTGCTGCACCCACCTGCCCGCGTTCTGCCTGCCTGGCGCTTTGTGTTGTTTCTCAGCCTCTGGGGCCAGAAATGGCTCTATAGTCCTGTTCCCGGAATAGTTTGCTCAGCAGTGTGTGAACCCAGGGCTGGCCGTATGTCATTCGTGTTCTGGCCCGTCCTGTATCCTGTCATGAGTCCCAGGCTGCGACCTCTGCTCTGTCCCTTGGAACTTCATGTTCAGTGGAAGCCCAAGCTGGTCCCCCTAACTGCCCGCTTCCAGAGTTCTCTACTGCATTAAGCGGCAGAGCCCACACATCTGAGACACAGGCATCTCTTTAGAAAGGCAGTTTTGATCTTACTTGTGGGAGACGGTTTTCTCTGTGTCTCCTCATACCCCACTGAGCTCCTTGACTCCAGTTATCTGGCTTTGTCCCCACCATCCTACTAAAGGGGCTTTCCTCCAGGACTTTTCCAATAGCTTCCTAGTGGGAAAACCCAATGGTGGTTTCCAGTAGCACTGGACGCGACTGGGGGAGCTTTCTTGCGACATTCTCCTGGCTCGGCTTCCACAGCTCTCACTTGGTCCTCCTCGGCTCCTGTGCCTGGCTCCCGCTCCACTTGCAGGTTCTCTCTCTATCGCACCCAGCTGCCCTGCTCCCTAAATATTGCTGGATGTGCTCCCGTCCCCAGCAACCTTGTCCTGCTCTGCTTTCTGTTGATTGAACCCAGCCCTCCTGTATTGCAAGCAGATTCTTTACCCTCTGAGCCACCAGGAAAGCCCCTTTCTATTGATACTTAGCTTATTTTTAGTCTAGGCTTCGAAGTTGCCTTCTAAGAAGCTAACTCAGGCTAGCTTAGGTGAATATGCTGGCTGAGCTTGAGACCAAGGGAGGCTCTCCAGGGATGGGACTACTTAGGGCCTCCCAGGGGACCCTGAGATGTGTGATTCTGTTCCCTTGCTTCTCCAGGCTTCCATGCAAGCCAGCCACCCCAGGAGGCTTACGGCTTGCTTTTTCAGCTTCAGCACTTAACCAGCTGCTTCTCCCTGTCCTGATGGCTTTACAAATGTGCATTCTTGCCAACTCAGCAATTCCACATCCAGGAACTTAAATCTTGAGAACACAATGTGAGAGAGTCATTAAACTTTAAGGTTATGAATACTCATCTTTAGAATCATTTCTTATAGGGAAGTTAGGAACACTTTGAGCAGCCAGTGATAAGATACTAAGTTACTCATGATGATGTATTCATGGCAGAAACTTTTATCATATTTTTCAAAATTAAAATAACTCTTTGAAGAGACCCTAATGAGAAAAAATTAAAAAAAGGTATAAAACAGTTATGATCTTAAAACTATATGCATATACATCATAAACTGTAGCACCTCAGAGTGATGGATGGCTGTTGACTTCTCTCTTTCTTTTTCTGCTTTTATCCTCTCTCTGCATTTTTGCATTTTCTATGTCATTTTAACTACAGCTTATCACAGTGGTCCAGTCTTCTGGGAAGCCCCTGCAAACCTCCCCAAGCTGGATGGGTCCCTCTTCTGTGTGTTTCTGGTACTGGGCACATATTTCTGTGGTTTGGGTACCATGTAGCCCTCTGATTTCTTGATGAGAAGACATTTGGATGTTCATTATTATATTTCTGTACTTAGGAGCAAACTGAATATCAGTTCAGTTCAGTCCCTCAGTCGTGTCTCTCTTTGCAACCCCATGGACTGCAGCACACCAGGTCTCCTTGTCCATCACCAGTTCCTGGTGCTTTCTCAGACCCGTGCCCATTGAGTCAGTGATGCCAGCCAACCGTCTCATCCTCTGTTGTCCCCTTCTCCTCCTGCCTTCATCTTTCCCAGCATCAGGGTCTTTTCCAGTCAGTCAGCTCTTTGCATCAGGTGGCCAAAGTATTGGAGCTTTGGCATCAGTCCTTCCAATGAATATTCAGGACTGATTTCCTTTAGAAATGACTAGTTTGATCTTGCTGTCCAAGGGACTCTCAAGAGTCTTCTCCAACACCACAGTTCAAAAGCATCAATTCTTCAGCACTCAGCTTTCTTTATGGTCCAACTCTCACATCCATACGTGACTACTGGAAAAACCATAGCCTTGACTATATGGACCTTTGTTGGTAAAGTAATGTGTCTGCTTTTTAATATGCTGTTTAGGTTGGTCATGGCTTTTCTTCCAAGGAGTAAGCGTCTTTCAATTTCATGGCTGCAGTCACCATCTGCAGTGATTTTAGAGCCCAAGAAAATAAAGTCTGTCATTGTTTCCATTGTTTCCCGTCTATTTCCCATGAGTGATGGGACCAGATGCCATGATCTTAGTTTTTTGAATGTTGAGTTTTAAGCCAGCTTTTTCATTCTCCTCTTTTACTTTTTTTATCAAGAGGCTCTTTAGTTCCTCTTCACTTTCTGCCATAAGGGTGGTGTCATCTACATATCTGAGGTTATTGATATTTCTCCCTGCAATCTTGATTCCAGCTTGATTCCGATCTTGATTCCAGGCTGAATATGTCTGTTGGCTAAAAATATTAAAGTCAGCAGAGAAGCATTTTTGATAAGTTCAAACATTTACTAAGTTCAAATATCTGTGGCTTTTTGGTTTGTGAGCTTTCCTGGTAGCTCAGGTGGTAAAGAAGCTGCCTGCAGTGTGGAAGACTTGGGGTTTGATCCCTGAGTTGGGAAGATCTCCTGGAGAAGGAAATGGCAACCTGGGAAATCCCATGAACAGGGGAGCCTGGTGGGCTACAGTCCATAGGGTTGCAAAAGTCAGAAATGACTTAGCAACTAAATCACCACCACTACCAAACTTACTGATCAGTTTGGAAACGTTGACATCACAAACTGTGGAGACATACAATTCATAAACGTGTTATGTCTTGCCATTTATTTAGGTCTTCTTTAGTTTCTTTCAGCAGCCCACTCACTGGACTGGACTCGGAGGAGCCTGGTGGGCTACAGACCATGGGGTCTGTAGCAGAGACGGGACATGAGCCGGGCAGGACTGAGTGACTCACACTTTCACTTTCACTTTATTTTTGCTTCGCAGAAGCTTTAGATAATGCTTCCGGTTTCCCTTTCAGTCTTTGGGCAGTTTGGGCATTTTATCAATTGGATTAATAAGTTGATCACTGGAGTTTAAGAAATGGCTGTATATATTGTTATGGGCTAAATGTTCGTGTCCCCTAAAATCTGTATATTGAAATCCTAACCCTTAATGTGATGGTATCAGGAGGTAGGGATTGGGGGCGGGGGGGGGGGTAATGAGGTCATGAGCATTGAGCCCTTGGGAATGGGATGAGTGTCTTTATATGAGGGGACCTGTGAGAGCTTGCTTGCTCTCTCTCTGTTCTCCTCCACATGAGGATACCAGGAGAAGACGTCTCCAAACCAGGAATAGAGTCCTTATCAGACACTGGACCTGCCAGTGCCTTGATCTTGGGCTTTCTAGTCACTGGAACAGTGAGAAATAAATTTTTGTCATCTAATTCACCTGTGTTTGGTATTTTTTTTATAGCACCTGGTTTAAGATAGATATGAACATGATTTAAACTTTGGACTCTAAAGCAAGCTTATTTTGAGACATCTGTAGATTGACGTATATTTCTACTATGTAATACAGAGATTCCTTGTACCAGTTTCACCCTTTTATCCAGTTTCTCTCAAGGCATCATCTGGAAAGACTGCAGTATGACATTGCACCCAGCATACTGACACGGATACAGCTGAGATACGGAATATTCACTACAAGGCTCCCTGATAGCGAGACCCACTTTTTTCCCACCCACTCCCTCCTTAACCCCTGGGAACCACTAATCTGTTCTCCATTGCTACCATTTTTGTCAGTCCAAAATACTTTGTGTAAATAAAATCATACAGTATGTAATGTGGGGGGATTTTTTCCTCACTTAGTATAAGTCCGTGCTAAGAGTTGTTCCCTTTTATCACTGAGAGGTGTTTCATAGTGTGGATGGAGCGCTGTTTAACCATTCACCCACTGAAGAACATCTGGGCAGTTTCCAATCTGGGGCTGTTATGAGTAAAACCGCTATAAACATGCACAGCCGGGTTTTTGTGTGAACTGAAGTTTTCATTGCTCTGAACGAGTGCCTCCAGAGAGTGACTGCTGAGCTGCATGGGAGTTATTGGTGTGTCCTTTTAGAAACTGCCACACTGTTTTCAGAAGTGGCTGTACCATTTTATATTCTCACCAGCAGGGTCCGAGTGACCCAGTTTACTCCTATCCTCATCCGCATCTGGTATCTTCCTAGTTTTATTTGGTTATTCTGATGTGTACATGGGACATCTCATTCTTCATATGGATACTTATAGAACACAAGTCTTAAGTTTTGATGAAACCCAGTTCGATAAATGTTCCTTATTTGAGTAATGCTTTGGTGTTAAGTCTAAATATTCTCTGCTTAGTTCTTGATCTCAAAGGTTTCGCTTCTCTTCTCCCAGCGGTTTTCCTGTGTCTCCTTCACATGTAGGCGTGTGGGTCGTTCCGAGTTGCACTCTGATGCTGTGTGGAGCTCTTTGTCTGGGGCGCCTGCTCTGGGCGGCCTGTCCTGGCGGTGACCTTCATGCCCCTGCCTTTCAGATCTCTACGTGTACGCTGTCCTCGTGTGCTGTGTGGGGATTCTCAGCGTCCTGCTCTTCACCCTGACCATCATCTGGCAGTCTGTGTTTAGCAAGAGGAAATCCAGAGGTAAGAGCATGGATAAAGTCATGTCTGGAGTGGGAGCGGAAGCAAACCACAGACAGACGGAAGGCGGCCGGGCAAAGTATCACTTTGGTTGAAAAACGCATCCTGCGTCGGGGGTTATTTACCTGTGACTGGTAAGCAAGTGAGTGGGGGAGGTATGTCTCCCTTAAACTCTGCTATAATCAACCGTAACCACTGTTGACATCATTGCAGTCCCCCCCTTTTCTTAAATCCCTTCCTTCTGCGGTTTCTGAGCACCCTTAACCTCTCTCTTCCTCCCAGAAGAGTCTGTGGAGTCCAATGACCCTGGCTTTGATTCTGGTTCTGCTGCTTAAGGCTGGGTTTTTAGACACATTCCTTACGAATTCTGAACTTGGGCTTTCTTATTTTATTGAATGACATGGAATGGACACCACCTTCTTTAGCCTGAATATTGCTGTGTGTTCTTAATTTAATTACGGCATCGGTCACTGTGCCTGGCAGGGATTAGAAAGGCTTCCCTCCCCTTCTCCTGTCCAGTCTGAGCATTCACTTCATTCCGCCTCCTTCCTTGTTGATATCCATGCCCCCTGGATTCTGTCTTCAGCCCCTTCCTGCTTTGACCTTTCTTCCTTAGGGACTGCAGTAATTGCGACGGACTCTTATCTCCCTATGAATACTGCCTGCTCTCTCTCCCTAGCCCCCTCCTCTCACCAAGCCTCCATGACACGTTTCCATCAGATCCTGTGTGTTTCCTTTGAAAGACCCTTCCTGTGCCCTTCCACTTAGGAATTTCTGAAATAGATGGGGACAGTGCAGCTCCCAGAGATGACCTGGGTAATAGCTGGGCTTTGGAATTAAAATAACTCTAGTTCAGTGACAACTCTTCATGTCCTATCTGATGACTTACCTGCCATGCCTCACCTTCTCCGTCTAAATAGTGAGGAGTACAGCAGTGTATCTGTCTCACAGGACTGTTGTGAGGATTAAGTTAAAAAACACAAATGAAACCGTTAACACATTCTGGTTCCCTGTCAGTATCCTGTATTTATGATGACATGTGGGTATAGTTATTAATATGTATAATGGTTACTGTTAGCCTAAGTTCATAAAGCTGGCAAGTATTACATTTGGAGCTCATGGCTTAAGGGGCAAATAAAACAGGGACACTGGGCAGCATTTCTAGAGGGGATTCTCTGCAGAGGCAGGGCTAAGGGAACCAGGGAGAGATGGAGAGGGAGGCCCTCAGGAACCAGCACCCATGGGATGCTGTTTCCACCCTAGACCTTAGGGGACAAGAGGAGGAGAGGTTCTGGAAAGTGTGAGAGCTGCAGCTTTCAGAGAGTAGTCACCACTAGGAGCCTCGGAAGGACCCAGCCAGGCCAAACCAGGTGGGAGCAGGGAGTGAGCCAGGAGCCTCTACTCAGCCCCTCCCTGCCCTCCTCCTTCACATGACCCGGGGATGCTTTCCTTTGGTCCTGCCACACAGACCTGAAGCCAGAGGGAAGTGCATAGAGGTCAGCCTCCAGGGCCTGAGTAGAGTGGAGAAGAGTGATGATGACCCGGATGGGAGCACGGAGCCCGACGCACTGGAGACAGAGCCAGAGCTATAGGCAGGTCCGTCGTCCGCAGCCCGCACCCTGCCCACTCTGCTTGGCGCGTGTGGGCGGCGCTCCAGGCGCCCCCCTCCATGCCTGTGCCTGCCTTCTCCACGTGTGCAGGCTTTTCTCCTGCTGCAGACCCCTGATGACTTTGATGAGCTCGTGGTGCGTGTTGCACACGTGCAGATGTGTTTGCCTCCCTGCAGGCGGATAGCGTGCAAGGCAGGGACTGTGCCTCTGACCCATTCTCCTTGGAATTTGGCAGATGACAGCTGCTCACCAAATGGTGGGCAAACGGCTTTGTCTCCCAGCTGCTTTGCTCCCAGCTGCTGGAGTTCGGATGCCACATGGGCAGTCCCCAAGCCTGTTTTGCTGTAAAGGCATCTCTTCCTGGGCTCAGGCGCATAATGGAGAAATCTGCCTGGAGCTGCAAGTCCTGTTAGGCTGTGGGCAGGAGCAGGGAAACAGAGCCACATAGGTAGTTCAGTAAAAGTCCTTCTTTTCCAGAGTCAACAAGGCAGACCAGACACATACTCCAGGCCTCTCCAAGAGCCACTGGGAACCCAGGTCTTAGCTGCCCTCAACCCCCTGGGAGTGGGCCCAGATGGCCTCGTGTGTACCTGTACCTGCATGCAGCGTCTGAAACCCTGTGAGCTGTCAAGGGCTTAGCCTGAGCACCCACTGCAGGCTAGACCCCTTGTTGGTCCCTCCACATTCTCATGAATCCTTACTGCCAGCCCGAACAACAGCCCTTGTTGCTCTCTTTTGACCAAGGACACAGCTGGGGAGCTTGTCCAAGTCCCCAAACAAGGGAGTGGGAGAGCCCAAGCCCAGCCCCATCCCAGCCTTCGTGTTTCTGCTCAAGAAAACCTCAGCCATCTGGGGATGGACCTTGCTGAAGAGTTTTCCTTCAGCCTTGCATGTGGTTGTTGCTGAGGTCCTTCCTAGATAGCAACTCATAGCTCCCACAACAACCTGGGGCTTGGCATCGGTCTGGTACAACTGCCACCTACAGGCTGGCATCCTGTAGCCAGGTAAGACCATGTCCAGGCTGGGGTTAGCCCTCACCTGGACGTGGTAGCCTTAGAACAGATTGGCCAAACCTTCAGGAGCAGACCTCAGAGGCCCTAACACTGCTCCAGGGACTGGCAGGATGGGGGCATGGCTGTGACAGGGACAGGCCCGGGGGGATGACGGCCTTCAGCCTGGGTGTGTTATCTGGGACCCTTAGCCATGCAGTGTGTATAGTGTGGCCCGAGCTGAGGAGGCAGAGAAAGGTGGCCAGAACCTTGGGCTCCCAGGTATCTTCCTATTAGAAGAGGTGAGAGAAACAGCCCTTCCTTTTGGAGTCCGCAGAGTCCAGAAGACCACACATTACCATTTAAAAGCACCACATCCTGAATTTCTGCTTCTATGCCTCTATGTACAGTGGTTGCCTTGTGTGGCACCGAGAGCCTTTGAGTCAAGAGCCCTGGGTACTAAGCTATGGCCCGTGGTGGAGACTGGCTCCAGAACCACCCTTTATTGCTTTTCTCCTCTTCCTGGTCTCCCTTCCTCACTCGCCAGTGCGTTTCCCAGGATTCCTTCCCACATAGACTCTGCACTTGAATCCTCGTCTTATAGACAAACTCTGCTCCTGGGGACCCCTAGCCAACACAGGTGACGCAGTTATGTCATCAGCAGAGATCATGCAATGCATGTGTAAGGGAGACTCCAAGCGAGGCCTAGTTATATTTCTCTGTAAAATAGTATGTGTATGAAATTTTGCATTAAGGTTTTAAAGATGTCCTTATTCCACAGGTCTCTAGGTATTAAATTGTTTTTTTGGATTGAGTTTTCAGTAAATATTGCGTGATTAGTAAAGATTTAGAAAATGAATATAAAATTAATCAAAACCACATAAATATATTATAAATTTAGATAGATAATTAATAACACAAGAAGTAAAATGTTATTGGAAATGGATGTTTACTTTACTTCATATAGCCTTGTATGGATTTACGTAGTAATAGAATTGAGGCATCATTTCTATTCCTATATTGTAAATAGATGTTAGCTCTGCAAAACCTCAGTATGAAAAGAGGCAGGAGTGGATGAAGTTTCCTTACACTACTCAATACTTTAAACTGCTTTCAAGGTATATGTCAAAAGTCATAATGATCTATCATGGAAAATTATTTTAATTCTCTACCAGCTGACAACTGGGTTAGCTCATATTTCAATCCTTGTTGAAAGCAAAACATTGGAAACCCCTCCTCTAGTGAAAAGCTTATGTGCCCAGTCATGAGGCATTTGCTTTCTCAACACTGACACCGATAGTCCAAATCGTTTATTGATTCATTGAGGCCACTGACGTGCCCACTGGCTTTAAGCCCCAGGACAGGTCTCTGTAGTACAAGTCAGGATGGGTGAGAGGAATGCCTGAATTTTATGAAGTAGAAAGGCTCATTTAACAGGGAGGGAGGGAAAGGAATACAGCCAGAGCTAGGGCAAGTTCCAGGGGGATGAATTCTAAGGAAAGAATACCATGGGAGGTGAGGATCCAGAAAAACTGTTCTTTCCAGGGGTATGCAAACCCCAGACTAAAGACCACTGACCTATATAGTAAGCTTAGGATAGTGCCAGGAAGACACGGTGAGTTCAATAAATATGAACTATGATTTTATTATTATTGCAACTGTAAATTAGCCAGCAAATAGTAGGTATTTAGTGAACACAGTGCAGGAAGAGTTCGGTTACTAACAAGGGGTTGGATCAGATAAACCAAAAGAACTCCCCAAAGCTGAGACTCTGTCATCCTGGTCTGGAGCCTGCATGGGTCACCTCCGTCACAGATCACTTCAAGTGCAGGAGCTTGAAACAACTGTTTTGTTTGCAGATCAGGAAGGTGACCTGGACTCAGCTGAACAGTTCTTCTGGCCTCAACTGGATCACTTACGCAGCTTCAGCCTGCTGGTGGGCACTGGGGCCTGGCTGCTTTGGGGCCTCAGCTGGGACGTCTTATGTCTGTTCCATGTGGTTTCACCTTCCCGTAGGCTAGCCAGGCTTGTCTATGTGGTAACAGAAGAGTTCTCTGCAGTGAGAGAGAGAGACAGCACAAGCCTCAAGGCACAGGGCCTTTTATGCTTCTGCTTGTGACTCTTCGGCTAATGTTCCATTGGCCAAAGCTCATCGCACGGCCAAGCTTGGGGTCAGGGTAGGAGGGAGTTACATAACAATGTGGAGAGATAGAAAATATTAATGTGTGATTCACTGGGGCCATTGATGTAACACTCTCCTGCACAGCTCCAGGGTCCTGTAGCTGTTTCAGCTTTACTTCTATTTGAGGTAAGTTCAACAGTGAGCTTAGATTGGACGCTTATTAGGATAATTGCCTAGGTATTCTTATTTTTCCTCTTCAGCTAGAATTTTTTTTTCCCCCTGAAGGCTACCTGCTGTGGAGAATGTCACTGCAAAAGAAAAAAAAAAGGTTGTCTTTCCCAGGGCCTCCTTTCAGTCCTGGAAGAGCTTTGATCATAGAAAGAAAACCCACGTTATAGAGAGGAGCATCTAAGTGGAAACAAGTTGCCCTGAGAACGCTTTCTCATAACTAAGGCAGAGCTCTGAGATTGGGTGACTCTGTCATTCCAGGACTCTTCAGATTAGAATCCAACTCAACCTGGCTTGCCGAAAAAAAAAAAAAAAAAAAAGAGCATGGGGGCTTTGTGACCAGGAAGTCCAAGGTTCATGGCTCCATGCCTGGCTTGGTCCAGGTGTTGAAAGATGTCAAGCGTCCGTGGCGTCCTTGCTGTGAGTCTCCTGTGCTCACCCAAATATAACCTGGAGAGGCGGTTAGTGCAAACGCTGGGCGACACCTGGCCACCCGCATTTCCTAGCAGTTCCGGGGCACACGTGTCTAAGACAGTGTATTTACCATCTGCAGTTCTGGGGCACATGTTTCTAAGGTCGTATTTACTTACCATCTTCTGTTTCTTCTTCCTTTCACAGTGAGACACTATTTGGTGAAATGCCCTCAGAACAGGTAAGAATATTTTCTTCCCTTTTCCATGTAAAATCTTTGCTGTTTTACTTTCTTCTGATATTACCAAGAAGTTGCTTAAATTCGTATGTTTATCTTAAGGTCTGCATATTAGTTCACAGATCGACCTAAGAACATGTATTCTGCATGCACTCACATGTGTCCAGGTTTCAGCCTCTGGTTTTCACTCCCAGAGGGGCTGGTGCACGTGTGACTCATGCTGGCCCAGTGTGCCTGCTGGAGGAGGCTTGGCGCCTGCTGCCCGGTGTGGGAAGGGCCTGGCAGATGGACTGAACCGCCTTGATGCCTTCTGACCACAAACACTCCTGACCCCTTCCACCAATGCCTACCTGTCCTGTGCCTACTCTACAGAACGTGTACATTAGTGACGGCTGTGCCAAGAGGCCAGCCTCTTAGTGGATGGGACACACCTTGCAGGTGACAATCGTTATAGTAGACATTGCAAACTCGAGAGTATTTAGAAATTTGAGACTTTTTTCCCAGACAGGATGAGTAAGATCAATTTCTCCCTGCTCTTCCTCCCTGCCAATAAGCATAACTATCGATTCTGGAAATAATATAAGAGACCAACAAAGGAGGACTCTGAAAGGTAGTAAGAAGAAAATTATGAGAGACAAAGGCAAAGAAAAAAATCTTAAACACAACCAAAGAGAAACAATTTATTACCTACAGGGAAACACAGACTTGAATGACAGTGCATTTTTTCATCTAAATCTGTGGAGGGCAGAAAGAAGCAGCACATTTTTCTATACAAACAGTAACAAGAGAGGTGGTAGTTAATATCAAATAAGATATCCTGTAAGACAAGAAATATTACTAAAGACGAAGAAAGAAGTTTTTTTAATTATAAAAGATGAACTCATCAGGATGATATGACACATTGCCTGGGCCTAGCTACAGAGCCTCAACATACGGAAAGCAAAAAACGGAAAATTGAAAGATTTTCAATTATTCTAGAGCAACAGCTGGAAGTGCCAATGCTCCACTCTCAGTAATTGATAGAGTACCTAGGCAGAAAATCAACCAGGACACAGAAGATGAAGCAATTTTACCTGACAAGTAAGAATGATTTGCCCAGTGATTGCATAATATATTCTTCTCAAGTGTATTAGGAACATTCTCTAGGATAGACCATATACTAGGTCATAAAACATATCTTTATAAAATTGGGTATTTTATTTATGTAAGAAATCATACCAAGTCTGTCCTCTGACCACAACAGAATTAAATAAAAATTCGTGACAGAAAGAAATCTGGGAAATTCCTCAATGTTTTGAAAGTTCAAACAACATACTTTTAAATACTGTGTGGGTCAAAGAAGAAGTCAAAAGAGAAATTAGAAAATATTTTGAATTAAATAAAAATGAAAACACAGCATATCAAAACTCATAGGATGCAGCTAGAGCAGCGCTCACATAAGAATTTATGGCCCTTAGGTGCCGAGATCAGACAAGAAGAAAGGTCTAAAGTCAGTGCGTTAAGCTTTCACCATAAGAAACTAGAAAAAGAAGTGTGAGTGAAATCTGAAGTAAGAAGAAGAAAGAACATAGTAGAGATTAGTACAGAAATCAAGAGCATGGAAAACGCATTCACGCGAGCGCGCACGCACACGCATACACAGAGAGAAGTATCAGTGAAATCAGAGTTGGTTCTTTGTAAAGGTCAGTGGACCCGACAAACCTTAAGTTAGATTGTCCACGAAAATAAAAAAGAAAGAAGAAAACCAATTACCAAAATTAGGAAGGAAAAAAGGAGTTCCTACAAACCCTATAAAAATTAAAAGGTTATAATACTTATAATCCAAATGTATTCTAACAAGTTAGACAATATAGATGAAATGGAAAAATTCCTAGAAAAACAAAAATTTTCCAAAACTGATTTAAAAATAAAGCTATAATCTGAATACAGAGAAGGCAATGGCACTCCATTCCAGTATTCTTGCCTGGAAAATCCCATGGATGGAGGAGCCTGGTGGGCTGCAGTCCATGGGGCTGCTGGGAGTCAGATATGACTGAGTGACTTCACTTTCATTTCTCACTTTCATGCACTGGAGTAGGAAATGGCAACCCGCTCCAGTGTTCTTGCCTGAAGAATCCCAGGGATGGGGGAGCCTGGTGGGCTGCCATCTCTGGGGTCACACAGAGTCGGACACGACTGAAGCGACTTAGCAGCAGCAGCAGCAGCATAATCTGAATAACCTGTAATAAGTCAAGAAATTAAATTGTTAGCAAAACACTAAAAAACTAGTAAATATAATAGTAATGAAAAGGAGTACATTCACAGATACAGAGACCAAACGTGGTAGTCAGTGTGGAGAGGGAAGGAGGAGGGGCAAGATAGGGGTAAAGGGTTAAAAGGCACAAACTGTTTTGTATAAAATAGGTGTACCGCAAGGATATGTGGAACAACACAGGGGATACAACCAGTGTTTTTCCCAAATATTTTATAATAAGCATAAATGGGATATAACCTTAAAAAATGTGTATCACTATGTTGTATACCTGAAACTTGGTTAGGATCGTACAGCAACTGTACCTCAATTTTAAAAATGAGCAAAAAGATTTGAATAGATAGTTCCCTAAAGAAGGTATGTAAATGGCTAACAAGCTCATGAAAATGTGCTGCATATCATTAGTATCAAACAAGTGTGATTAAAACCACAATGCCATGCCGCCAAATGCCCACTGCAATGCTGCAGTAAAAAAGGCGGTGTCAGATGCTGGCCAGGATGTGGTGTGGCTGCATATTGCTGGGGAGCATGTACAATGGTGTAGCCACTTTGGAAAGACAGTGCGGTGATTTCTTAAAACAGTAGACATAGACTCAGCCATATTCACTATTATTTATTTGGCAAGAGGGAACTTTTGTAGAGTGACAGAGATGTTCTAAACCTGTATTGAGGCAATGGTTGTACAACTTAATAAATCTACTGAAATTATTGAATCGTATGCTTATGATCAGGGAATTTTATGGGGAGTAAATTATGCCACAAGTGGGCCTTAGAAAGCATCACTATGAACAAAGCTAGTGGAGGTGATGGAGTTCCAGTGGAGCTGTTTCAAATCCTGAAAGATGATACTGTGAAAGTGCTGCACTCAATATGCCAGCACATTTGGAAAACTCAGCAGTGGCCACAGGACTGGAAAAGGTCAGTTTTCATTCCAATCCCAAAGAAAGGCAATGCCAAAGAATGCTCAAACTACTGCACAATTGCACTCATCTCACACGCTAGTAAAGTAATGCTCAAAATTCTCCAAGCCAGGCTTCAGCAATATGTGAACCGTGAACTCCCTGATGTTCAAGCTGGTTTTAGAAAAGGCAGAGAAACCAGAGATCAAATTGCCAACATCCGCTGGATCATGGAAAAAGCAAGAGAGTTCCAGAAAAACATCTATTTCTGCTTTATTGACTATGCCAAAGCCTTTGACTGTGTGGATCGCAATAAACTGTGGAAAATTCTGAAAGAGATGGGAATACCAGACCACCTGACCTGCCTCTTGAGAAATCTGTATGCAGGTCAGGAAGCAACAGTTAGAACTGGACATGGAACAACAGACTGGTTCCAGGAAAAGGAGTATGTCAAGGCTGTATATTGTCACCCTGCTTATTTAACTTCTATGCAGAGTACATCATGAGAAATGCTGGACTGGAAGAAACACAAGCTGGAATCAAGACTGCCGGGAGAAATATCAAGAACCTCACATATGCAGATGACACCACCCTTATGGCAGAAAGTGAAGAGGAACTCAAAAGCCTCTTGATGAAAGTGAAAGAGGAGAGTGAAAAAGTTGGCTTAAAGCTCAACATTCAGAAAACAAAGATCATGGCATCCGGTCCCATCACTCCATGGGAAATAGATGGAGAAAGAGTGGAAACAGTGTCAGACTTTATTTTGGGGGGCTCCAAAATCACTGCAGATGGTGACTGCAGCCATGAAATTAAAAGACGCTTACTCCTTGGAAGAAAAGTTATGACCAACCTAGATAGCATATTCGAAACCAGAGACATTACTTTGCCGACTAAGGTCCGTCTAGTCAAGGCTATGGTTTTTCCTGTGGTCATGTGTGGATGTGAGAGTTGGACTGTGAAGAAGGCTGAGCGCTGAAGAATTGATGCTTTTGAACTGTGGTGTTGGAGAAGACTCTTGAGAGTCCCTTGGACTGCAAGGAGATCCAACCAGTCCATTCTAAAGGAGATCAGCCCTGGGATTTCTTTGGAAGGAATGATGCTAAAGCTGAAACTCCAGTACTTTGGCCACCTCATGCGAAGAGTTGACTCATTGGAAAAGACTCTGATGCTGGGAGGGATTGGGGGCAGGAGGAGAAGGGGACGACTGAGGATGAGATGGCTGGATGGCATCACGGACTCGATGGATGTGAGTCTGAGTGAACTCCGGGAGATGGTGCTGAACAGGGAGGCCTGGCAAGCTATGATTCATGGGGTCGCAAAGAGTTGGACACGACTGAGCAGCTGAACTGAACTGAAATTATGCCTCAGGAAAATTTTTTTCTTAAGCATATGCCCTGAAAAGGCTCCAGTATTGGCATTTCAGACACTGGAAGAGGTTATGGCTCGGGGGACGCCATAGGCTGTGGAGAGGTCAGCCTGCCAGTGTTTCTCAGAACTTGCATCTAGTGTCTGGCCTTAAATCCTTAGCAAGCGATGCGGGAGTCTGCTTCCTTCCCTTGCCTCATTTCCCCTCAGTTGCATCTATTCTGAGCTGGTGCTGATGTTATAAGTACAGTGAGAGTGTCACCCCAGCCCCGTGGGCATTAGAGCTTGGTCTTCCCTCAGTCCTGCAAAGCCAGAGGTCAGAGATGAGCACAAAGTCCCGCTTAAATGCTGCCGCCTTGACCCGCTGGTGCCGTCAGCGAGACGGTGCCTGAGCTAAGCTTGTCCCGCGACCTGTCTCCTGTTGGGCCAGCCCACAGATCTGCCTCTGGAAAACCTGCCTCTCTCACTGTACCCCAGGACCCTGCAGGGACTGGGTCTGCCCTCTTAAACCTGGGCGCCCTCCTGGCTTGCACTCAGCTTTCTGTAAAGAACCTCATGCTGATTTGCTTAGTGCAGGCTGTGCTCTGCCACGGGGCCTCTCCTGTGAACTGGTCAGCCCTTGCCGTTTTGACTGGCCTTGACCTGAATTGTGCTCTGCCGCTATAGCCCAGGCGTTTCTTTTTCCTGTCCCTGTTGTGCCAGGGAGCTCCCACCACTGGGCTCCATAATCAGTGCTATGGCAGCGGGCCCTGGGCCCCTCAAGCCATGACTGGGGTGAATGTCTGTCTTTGTCCTCTGGCCACTTCCTCCTAAGGGAGAATGGGCAGAGAGCGCAGGCAGGGGAGGGGCCTTCAGGAAGTGGCCGCGTGCTGGCCCTGAGGCTGTGGTCCCCGAGAGCGAGGCCTTGCCAAGTGACTGGGGCCGAACGTGGGGACGCTAGGGGATTCCTTGACTTTTTGAGAGAAGTTCAAACAGGAGGAAAACAAGTTTCATCTTCCTGTGTGCTGGCCCTGAAGTCGGAAACTGCTGTCTCCTGGGAGGGCGGCCTTGACCTGCAGAGCTGGAGGACTGTTCCTTTCCCACGGCGGATCATCCTCTCCCAGAGCAGACACTTGGGCCTTAGAGAGCATCTCGGGGCGCTGCAAGATTTCAGCTATCTGGAGAGCAGCTCAGCAGACAACTGTGCACCTGTACCCCAAAGCTCCAGAAAATCGGATTGGAAATGCAAGGCCACCGATTTCCTGGATGTGTGATGTGCTCCCACTCTTGGCTGGAAAGTCCCTTGGGCGGAGGAGCCTGGTGGGCTGCCGTCTATGGGGTCGCGCAGAGTCGGACATGACTGAAGCGACTTAGCGGCAGTGGCGGCAGCAGCTCCCACACCGTGACTCCTCCTCGGCGCACTCAGGGGCCTCTCTTCAAGTTCAGTCAAGCTGTCAAGAGGGCGGACGGGGCACAAAAAGGCAGTTCCCAGCCAGCACATTTCCTGACCTTTTGCTTGAACTCATCTTATGCACTTGAGATAATAAAGTATCTCCAAGAGGGAGAAATTAAGGTGGGCGTTATGTTATCTGTGTCGATAACAGTTACAGCTGAAGTCGTCCAAGCTTTCTTCATGTTTTCCGGTGCAAACACTTTCTCAAGGATGGACAGTCAGGTCAACAGACTCTTTACATGTTGGATAAATTATAGGCACAGCTTTACTATGTTTTATGAGCTTAGGTTAAAGCATTTTTCAGTCTTTTCTGAAACATCAGAATTTTATAAACATTTTAAAACATACTTTACAATCGAAGTTTGGGATTACTAAGTGATTTGTTTAGGGTCTTGGAGAGAAGGCAGAGATGTGATTTCAAAGAGAATGTAAAGACATGTGCTCCAAACTGGGGTATGTGACTAGTTGCTTCGTGTGTATTGCAGCCAGCTGAAGCCTAGTGAATAGGAGCAGTGTTATAGAACATTTGTTCCTTCTGCGAAGGGCCGTCTGCTGTGATGGTTAGAGATTCTGTGGCCAGGCTCCCTCAGTCCACATGCCAGCTCTGCCATAGACTGCTGTGTGCCTTTGGCTAATTTTTCAACCTCTCTGATAAAATGAGGGCAATCATAGCTCTAGAAGGTAAGGAGTTGGGAGGATTTCAAGAGCTGGTCTGTATAAAGTGCTTCCAGCAGGTAAGTGGTGAGCTCTGTGCAAATAGTCCTGTTATTATTCAGTCAGTACTTATGAGTGTCTCTTCTGTAGGCTTGTAAGGCCCTTTGAATGAGTGTGAAATAACACCAGTCCACGCCTTGAGGTCTGGGAGACCCAGAGGAACCAGGTGGTGGCTGAGCCGTGGCCACAGCGCCGTCGCGGGCACTCAGCGGGGGCACTCCCAAGCCTGTCTCAGGGTCTCCTGGGGCTGAGGTCTGGACTGGGTCTTGGAGGTTGAGTTAGAGCATTCCAGGAGAAGAGAGATGGGGGCAGCAGCACATAGAAGTGGGGCGGGAAGAACACGGCTGGGGAAGGGGTTTCGCCCACTGGGTGAGGGATCTTGGAGATTCAGGGCAGAACAGCAGGCAGGTGAGGCTGGAGGTGGTGGCAGGGCAGATTGCAGAGGATGCCAGTCATCATATTAAAAGTAATGACAAAGCCTCATTTATTATATGCCTGGCACAGTGCTAAGCACGGGACACACACCATCTTCTTCTGGCCTTACAACAACCCCGTGAGTGGCTGCTGTGATTATCCCCATCCTACAGTTGGGAAACCAGTCCCAAAAGAGTGTGGATGTTGGTGAGGTCTCCTGACCAGTGAGAACAGGAACAGTAGGGCTACCAGCCCAGGCCACCTGGCTCTGAGGCTCACACGTTGGCCCAGGCGTCCTGCGGGGCTTGGGTCTGACTGTGAGAGCGCTGGTATTGGCAGTCACAGAAATGGACGAGAAGCGGGTGCTGCAGGGCGATGGAAGGGAAGCGGAAGGGGCTTGGCTGGAGATGACTGCAGCGGCTCTGCCTCGTCCCGACTTTGGAAAGTCCAGTGAGCTCCGGTCATAGGCATTGATTTGTAGGTGTCTTCCCTTGTGACCACATTCAGCTGAGCAGGCCAGGGGGTGAGGGCTGGGACGACAGGCTCCCGGTGTGTGTCTCCTGGTCTCGCTCCTGCATCCCTGAGGACATCGCTGTGCTGTCTTATCCTGGCCCACCCGGGGGCTCAGGCTCACCTCCCTCCTTTCAGAGCCCCAGGCAGAGGCAGGCAAGGGGAAGACGGCCGTGGTGATGGGATCTGGTTATTCCTGGAATAACACGAAAGGCCTCCACCTGGTTTTGGCATCAGCTGGAACTGTGCCACCTGCTATGTGGTGGTGTGGGAGCAGTCTCTCAGCTTCTGTGGGACTAGGTCACTCTCCACCAAATGGGCATCAGCTTGCCTTCATCCTGTAGCTCAGGGTTGTCATCAGGGTTTAATGAGATAATACCGGCTGTGGACTAATTCCTCATAATTACTCATCAAGTGCCCGTGTACCTCTGTGCCTGAACACTTGATGGGGTTTATTTCTAATCCTCATAAAAAGCCTGCTAGGTACAAATTAATCTCCCCAGACTAAGAGCATGAATAAAAGTGCCAACTCGTAGATGAATAGCTAGCCCTCTATACTATTTACAGACCTTTGGATTGCAAGCGCAGATGGTCCTACCCAGGAGAAGGCTCGGCTGGCTCCTGGCCGGGGTGCTGCAGGGTGTGAGCCTCCACCAGGGGACACTGGGCCCTCGGGGCCGTGACTTCTGTCCCCAGTCTCCCTCCAGGCAGTGCTGGCTCCAGGTTTTGATGCGACTCCAGCCAGTCCTGCTCCTCCCAGGAAAGGAGAGGTGGCTCAGGAGCCTTCACCCAGGCCTCATGGAGGACTCATCTTGCTTCCCCAGGAAGCAAACACAATTGCAGTCACCGCTGTGGGACCAACCTGAACCGTGCTCTATGGCCAGAGCGTGAGGTTGTGCTGAGCAGGGGTTGGGGGTCAGTGCCACCCAAACGGGTCCCTTCAGCTGCAGAAGGCAGTGAGTGGATGCTGGGCAGATAACCCCAGGGATCTCTTTTTGCCATTATTTTCATGACCCAAGGCCAACACTGCATGGAACCACTGAATATTAAGGAAGCACCTCCCAGTCTTACCAGTCGGCGTTCAGAGATCTTAAACTTACAAACTAAACCTAAGCCAGTGTGCAGACTCCATGAGAACTGGCAGGGACTGCAAAGGACGAGCTCTCATGACAAGACCAGCAGAACCTCTGAGGTGATGTAAACCATTTATGATGAAAGGCCACGGGGAGGCAGTGGACAGGAAGGTGCCTTGGCGATTACCTCACAAAGGAGCAGCTCTTATCCTGATGCTCTTCGCAAAATGCATGCAAGAAGGTCGTATGCAGAAAGCGATGCATCAGGAGCCCCAGGGTCTGCAGGTCCTTTGCACGCGCTCCCACCCTGGTGCAGATTTCTGAGAACTCTGCCAAGTGCAGCCAGCTCCCTGTTCAAGGAGAGCAGATTCCATAATAATGATGATACCGATGCTGGTAAGACAGTCATAGGCGACACCCATTTAGTGCTTCTACTTTCCAGAGGTAGTTCTGTGTGTTTGACATAGTGTGATGTATTTATGAGAAAAAGTCTCTTCAAGGGAAGCACCATTCTTCCACCTTGAGAGTGAAGTTCTCCAGGCTGTACAGAGCTCCTGGCATGGACTGTGGATGACCTTGTGTGGTAGTGGAAGCCTATGGAGCGCTTTCAGAAACCTCTAGCCAAATGTCAAGAAACTCACCTTATTTACACTAGTCCTTGGCCTTTATCGATGGCAGTTGACCTTGGTGAGGGGGGGCCCGTAACTGCAAATGACAGTGAGTTGCTAACATAGCTGTCGTGACCCACAGCCCCCTACAGACCCTGGCACTCAGTCCTGCCTCTCTTACCAGGACAGAGCTCTCAGCAGCTGCGTTTAGTATAGACTGGAAATGCAGTGAAATGCTGATGACGCCTTCTGCTACCTTCTCTTTAGGAAGCTGGTTTAAGCCCAGAGCAGCCTTTCTGGATCTGGCTCTATCGACCTTCTTCCTGCCCTAGTTTTCTTGTTCTCTGTTGTCTGGGCTGGGCCCAGAGTCCTTGCTTCAGGGCCTGGAGGCAGATGGAACTGGTTGAGATCCCAGTGCGCCTGCCTTGACCCCTCTGAGGCTTCGTTTTCCCATCTAGGAGGGTCAGAGGTTATGGCTGTCAGGTACTTTTCACAGTGCCTTGCGTAGGGTAGACTGATAAATACAAATAAAAGGAGATATCACATTTTTCTTTATTAAATGAGAGAAATTTTTTTAACTGATAAATCTGGTGTTAAAAAGGATGAAAACATAAATATGCTTACCCATTGACCAAGTGGCTATAAAATAGTACTGACTTGTCAGAAATCATTTTGACAGTGGGTATCGAATAGCCTTTAAAATGACCCTTTTTTTCTGAACTAATACTTCTAAGAATTCAAAAAACAAAAGTCTAAGAATGGAAAACCATTATGCACAAATATGTTTATAGCAATGTTATTCATATATCAAATTGGGAAACATGTTTAGATGCTGGGGAAAGGCTAAGTAAACTGCAGTATGTCTTGTCATCAGAATAGTAGGAGGTTATATCAATTTGGAAAATGTAGATTAAGTAAAAAGAAGGATGCAAAATTGTAATACAGTTTTATTTTTTTAAAAACAATGTACAAGAGCTAGGGAAGAGTTGAAATTTAAATCCCAGCTTGCCCATGGATGTTGCTAGCAGCTGTTTATTCATAATCTCCAAAACTTGGGAGCAACAAAGATGTCCTTCAGTAGATGAATGAATAAATAAACTCTGGTACATTCAGACAATGGAATATTAGTTGACATTAAAGAGAGATGAGCTATCAAGCTATGAAAAGACATGGAGAAAACTTAAATGCGTATTTCTAAGTGAGTGAAGCCAGTCTGAAAAGGTTCAGACAATGTATGGTGTTCTGGAAAAGGCAAAGCTATGGAGACAGTAAACAGTGGCTGCCAGAGATGGGGGAGAGGGATGACTAGGTGGAGCACAGAGGAATCTGGGGGCGTGGAAACTATTCTGTACCTTACTCTAGGAATGGATACACTATAAATTTGTCCAAACCCATAGGATGTACACCACCAAGAGTGAACCCTAATTAAACAGTGACCTTTGGGTGATAATGATGTGTCAAAGTAGTTTCATTAATTATCGCAAATACACCCTTCTGGTGGAAGAAGTTCATGATGTGGCTGGGCAGTGGTCTGTCTGAAATCTCTGTACCTTTTGCTCGGTTTTGTTGTGAACACAGAACTGCTCAAAAAAAGAAATAAAACACAGAAGAGGGAAAAGACTGGAAATATTTACAAAGGTTACGACAGACTTATTGTTTTTGTTTTCATGTCTGTAATTACCATTTTAAAACATGAACATGCATTAATTTATAATGGAAAGAAAAAAAAAACCATTTCAAGAGGTTAAGATGCTAGGAAATCAAGCTGTACGTGTGGTTGTGTATTTAAACAATCCCGAGGGTTTCTGATCCCTTTTTCCCTCTTAGTGGCCAGGGTTTTGTAAACACACATTCCTTTTGGCTATTTGTGAATTTACACAGTTGACCTTATCCTTAAAGTCATGGCCAGTTAGAGTTTCTGCCCGATAAAAATAAGCTGTCTTTGGGGACTCTTGGTGTGATCTATGTTCTTAGAAATTTCACCGCTAGTCACTGTGTGACTCAGTCTTTGTTATTTTAAAACTCTGCTGCTGCTGCTAAGTCGCTTCAGTCGTGTCCGACTCCGTGTGACCCCATAGATGGCAGCCCATCAGGCTCCCCCGTCCCTGGGATTCTCCAGGCAAGAACACTGGAGTGGGTCGCCATGTTCTTCTCCAGTGCATGAAAGGGAAAAGTGAAAGTGAAGTCGCTCGGTCATGTCCAACTCTTAGCGACCCCATGGACTGCAGCCTACCAGGAGTCCATGGAGTTTTCGAGGCAAGAGTACTGGAGTGGGGTGCCATTGTAGGACTGTATTAAAATAGCCTATTTTCTTTTATTAAATGTATACATATTTAGATAGGTATTTGTGTTTAATTTACTGTTTTTCAAAGATTATTCTGTCACATGTGTGCATGCTAAGTCGCTTCAGTTGTGTCTGACTCTTTGCAACCCTATGAACTGTAGCTCACCTGGCTCCTCTGTCCATGGGATTCTCCAGGCAAGAATACTGGAGTGGGATGCCAAGCCCTCCTCCAGGGGATCTTCCCGACCCAGGGATCAAACCCGCATCTCTTATGTCTCCTGCATTGTCGGGGGGGGGGGGGGTTCTTTACCACTAGCGCCACCTGGGAAGCCCCTATACAATCACATGGTTTAGTAATTTAAATTTAAAAGTTAAATAATTAATTTTAAAAATATATGTGCAGTGATAATTCTCCCTGTCCAGTCTTCTATCTCTTTAGTTCCTCAGCACCCACATTCTAAGGAATACTTTTAAAATTCTCTAATGAATATTTCCAAAGTTTCTCTATGCTTGTGTACATAAATACTAATATATATCATTTTCTCCTTTTTTTAATACAAAAAGTGGCACATTTTACACATTGTCCAACACCTAGCCTTTGCACTTAACAGTGGGTCTTTCCTTATCCTGGTATAAATAGCTTCCTCATTCCAGTTTCAAAGGACCCTCTGTGTGCGTTTATGGATTCGCCATAATTCCCTTCCCCAGTCCCGTGCTGGTGGACAGTTGGGTTGTTTCTAATCTATTGCTGTTACGAATAGCACGATAATGACTTATATGGACCTATTGTACCCATGCAAGAATACCCACAGAATCAATTCCCAGAAGTGAAACTGCCAGGTCATAGAGTATAAACCTTTCTAATTCTGATAGCCCTGTGATCCTGATTGCTGAATTACTCTGCATCAGGAAGGGTTTCCACTTGTACCCCCAATACTTCTGAGTGCCTGACTCCTCACACCCTTGCCAAAAGAGTGTTTTGCCTTAAGTCTGACTGTTGCCATTCTGATGTGTGCAGAAAGGAAGTGCAGTACGTTTTTATTTGGATTCCTCTTTCTTGAGGAAGTTTTAGCACGTTTTCCTAGGTATGAGCCTTTCCTTTTGGGTGAAAACTGTTTACCGCCTTCGTTCATTTTGGTTATTGGGTCATATTTTAATGGATTTCTAGACGTCCTGTGTATCATGGAGATAGCCTCTCTCGGTAACTGTACTTGCCTGGCCGATTGTGTGTCTGAGGACAGGAGAGGCACGCTCCTCTGGGCTGTTGAGGCCAATAGGATGCACCTGAAAGGAGACTGATGGCCGTTCAAGGAAGTGTGTGCGCTCTGTCACGCCGGTGGCCCTGGCAGGCGGTCTCACGTCCGGCCAGTCTGGGCTTGGAGTTTCTGTGTTGTGCGCTTACAAACTGTGGCTTAGGGCAAGCCACTTGGCATCTCTGAGTCTTGGTATTCTTACCTGTAATATAAGGCTTACCCATTACTTTGGGTTATAATGGATAACACATAGAATATGATACTACAGTGACTATATAAGTAGCCACCCAGATAAGTGAAAGCACTCACCACACTCCTGAGGATCATTTCCGGCTCTGCCTTATAGGTGACAGTGCAGCGGGAGGATATGGCCAATCACAGTGGCCCCGGGGGTCCCAGCTGCAGTTCCCTAGGGTCCTTTCTCACTGGCCCAGGGGCTGCTCTGTCTCTGGATCGTGAACCACAAAGGCATGTGCAAGGCATGCTGGTGTTAGGGGAGCTCAAGGAGAAGTTTTTAGTGCTATCTGAACACCCTACTGGTGATATAGCCAGACTGAGTAGACCCATTAACTACATGTGAACCACTAATCTATACATCCCCGAACAATGTAAGCAAGCTGGCCCCAGGTCTCTCCAGAGATTTTGGAACTTTACACATCACACAGTCCTAACTAGCTCGTCTCATCATCCTTAGCCAAGGGTCAGTACCAAGCATCCCTGGAGATAAGCCAGAGCCATCTCATTTCAGCTCTAAAAAGCTCCTGCCTTACATAGGTCTGTCTGGGTTCTCAGAAGCTGCTGCTTGGAACAAACCTGCCTTTGCCTTCACCTGGGCCTTTTCCTTCTACAGCTCGGGGGAGACGGTCACGAGCGTGACCAGCTTGGCTCCACTGCAGCCCAAGGAGGGCAAGAGGCGGAAGGAGAAGGCTGACGTCCCTCCCGCAGTTCCTGCCAAAGGTAGGGAGCTAGCCAGCGGTCACCGCGTGTGAGCGCAGCACCTGGGGCCTGATGTGAGTTTAGGGCGGGAGATGGACAGATAGGGGTGTGGCAGTCCTGACTGTATGGCCTGGAAAACTCCACCTAGATTCTCATCATATCTGAGCCCTGTCCCTGAGGTGGGCTGGTGGGGGGTGGCACCGCTGGCCACACATGGCTTTAGCAGGGAGCTGCGGGGGTTGTAGTGGGGGGTCAGCCTCTACAGACTGTTCCAAAGTGTACTTCCTTCTGAACTACTAATGTGATCTGCGCAAAGCAGGATGGGGCAAAAGGGTGTCTGTTCATTTAAGGGAAAACGTTTATCTGATTTTTCTAAGGATAAAAACCAGGTGAGCAATGTAGTTTGGATTTGTTCTAGGGATAAAACGAGGGTTATTCCTTGATTCCAAGGAATCATGATGGAGCAGCACAAATGAGGGAGATGGGCATTTCCTGAGGCAAGAACTACAGGTGTCTTTAAATAGTTCTGAAAATAACGGTGGCTAATTTAGGTCATACCTCAAAGGTTTTGATATAGAGTTGGGAGTACAAGGGTTGCCCCAGTGAATAATTTAATAGCAAGACAAGATCCATTGTATTCCTCAGCTGGGGCTCTCTAGGGTGTCCCCTAAGCGCCCATTGAGCCCTGTGACAGAAGGCAGTGGTGCTGAGTCTGAACATACATCAGTGGACAGAGAGGCTGGGAGGCACGGGCCTCCTGGGAGGCATGACACGGGTGGGTCTGGGAGGGAAGGGGGTCCCTGCTCTGGGCTGGGCAGTGTACTGACGTGGAGTCTCATTCTATCAGGGTGGTCAGTGCCCTAACGAAAGACGAAAGTGAGACTCAGAGAACCACGTGGCAGAGCCTGACTTTGGGTTCAAGTCCCAAATCATTTAAATACTAGTCAGTTACATGACATTGTAGGAAGAGCCTCGGTTTGCTCCTCCATTAAATGGGGACAATAAGACCTTCCCTAATGACCTCACAGGGTGGCTGTGAGGGTCAAAGGTCACCACTGTCAGGGTTAGTGTGCAGCTAGGAGGAAGCCCTAGAGAAAGTTCCAGCCTCAGCCTTAACCAAGGGTACTTGGTTCTCACCTGCACATCTGACCTCTTTGTAGCTGGTGGTGTTTTGTCGACCTTGTTGAGGAGAGAGGATGACATGTCCAAAGGCTAGGAGGGGACCACCATTCCCCAAAGGGCAGCAGTCCAGCTGTTACCTGGATCAGAAACTAAAGTTCTTCCACGAAGGCAGGAAGGGGCCCAGAAGACTCTGTGTCTGTGGTGCTCATGGTGTGTGGACTCTAAGGGTCCTGGGAGGAGCTGCACACTAAACCCTTGATGTGTTCCTACAGCTCCCATCGCCACCACGTTCCATAAACCGAAGCTGTTAAAGCCACAAAGGAAAGTCACCCTGGTGAGTAACCACGTTCTCTGTGCTGTCCCCCAAGGCCCAAATGCACTCCGTTCCAAGGAGCACCTTGATTAACTCAAAACATGCTCCAAGTTCTTGGTGCTTTGTCCCCAAGCAAAGCCGTTCTCTCTTCTTGGGTCAGCTTTTGAGCCAATTTTTCTCCATTCCTAGTTCCCAGAGTGGCTTTTAAAAAATACATATGGGATTGCTTTTTATCATCCATGCTCCTTTTTGAAAAGAAGGAAAAAAATCACACTCTGGAATGAATGAAATATAAAGTGGACCAGCTGGTATAAATTTGTCTTGATAACCACTCTGAAGAGACTGCGGAAGAACCTTCCAGAATATATGTTGTACTTTTCATTTGAAGTACTTTTTAGATTTTCAGAAGTGCTAGAAAGATGATACAGAAAGTTCCTGTCCACTCCGCGCCCAGCTTTTCCTAAGGTTAACATCTCACAAAGCCGTGGTGTATTTGTCAAAACTAAGAATTTAGCCTCAGCGTATATTACCATTAACTGCTCTCCAGATTCGGGTCAGATTTCAGCAGTTTTTCCACGAGTGTTCTTTTTCTGGTGCAGGATCCCATCCAGGCTAGCGCATGGACGTCACGGTCCTGCCTCCTTAACCTCTTCCAGTCAGGACCAGTGCCTCAGCTCTGCAGCCTTGACACTTTAAAGGGTAGTAGCTGCATTTTTTAGAATGTCCCTTGATTGGGGTTTCTCTGAGGTTTTCTAATGGTTAGAAATGAGGTTATGGATTTGAGGGAAGTGCAACACAGAAGGGATATGCCTTTCTCGTTGCGTCCCATGGTGGGGACCTGCTGTGACATTCACCTTGACCGCTTAGTAAGGGTGAGTCTGCCAGACTTCTTCATATAAAATTACTCCTTTTTCCTCCACATCCTCCATTTGTTAGAAGTCAGTCACTAAGTCCCGGTCACACTCGAGAGGAAGAGAGTGAAGCTGCACCTCTTGAAGGGAGGGAGATCAAAGACCTTGGACACATATGAAAACCACCACAGTCATAGTGTTTTAGGGGAGATGCATCCAGCCCGTGCAAATAGTCTGTTTTTCCTTGAACTTCCATCTACTCATTTGCGCGTTCGTCAGTGGGTTTTGCTTGCGGCACTTATTACTATGGTGAGTTAATGTGATTTCCTGTTTTCCTCAACCCGCCTCTGTTTACTACTTAAAAGTCTTCTACAAGCGAGAGCTGGCTCCCTTCTCTTGTTGATTTATTCACTAACTTCTTTACATCAGCGTGCATACGTGGAGACTTAATTTCTTTTAAGTGTGTGCTTGTACTGTTTTTCGTTTTGTTGCTGATTTTGTTCAGCAGTTGTATATTTGTGTGTGAGAGAGAGAGAGACAGACAGAGAGAGGGAGAGGGGGCGGAGAAACGGACAAGCTTATTCTGAAATGTGTATGAATGGCAAAGCAAAGAAACAGAAAAGTGGAGAGTTTGTATATGCCAGTTCACAAAATTTACATTAAAACCGTAGTAACTGAGCCTTGTAGTAAGTAACTGGGCTTCCCTGGAGGCTCAGACAGTAAAGAATTTGCCTACAGTGCAGGAGACCCAGGTTCAATCCCTGGGTCGGGAAGATGCCCTGGAGGAGGGCATGGCAACCCAGGCCAGTATTCTCGCCTGGAGAATTCCATGGACAGAGGAAGGAGCCTGGCGGGCCGCGGTCCGTGGGGTCACAAAGAGTTGGACACTACTGAGCGGCTAACACTTTCACTTCGCTTTCAAGTAATGGTATTAGCACAAGAGTAGAAATATGAACCAAAAAAAGATAACGAAGAGCCCCGAACTTATCTGCATATGTATTGTCACCTGATTCTACGACAGAAGTGACATTGCAGCGCAGTGAAGAAGGGAGTATCTTTTCCGTATATGGTGATTATCTTTTCTGTATATGGTACTGTATATATGTGGTACTTCACGCCACACAAAACATTAATTAGTGTGAAAGGTAAAAGTAAAGCTTCCTAAGCATAATGTATCTACACAAGTTCAGGGCAAGCAAAGATTTTCAAATCTGTAATGTTGCGAGCTTGATGGTTGCAGTCAGCACCTGTGTCCTTCTGAATCCAGAGCGTAAGGTTTTAACCAGCTTATTCAAAGCTTTGTCTCGGAGGGAAACCTGAATCTCTGTGCATGACTCTGACGTCTTCTCCTGGCTCAGCCTTACCCCTGACCCCTTCTGTGCCCAGGTTAGCTGCTGTTCCTCTGGACAAGATGGCTTCTCTGTTTTCTAAGAGAGAACCTCCTTTTCCCTGCAATGAATTGTGGGTTCTGTTTTCATGCAGTGTGATTCCATCTGGTTCATGTCATCAAAAATCCCTCACCATTTCTGCTCTATTGACTATACTGGTCTTGTCCTCAAATACAGCAGCAAAGGTTTTGCTAATTTCAATAGATCTGTGGTCATTCAGTGGACTTTGGGAAACTCAGTTGAACACAGAGGCTGAAATGATCCACTTTCTTAGAGCATCCTGCATCCTGCCCATGAGAAGCAGACTCCCCCGATAGTCTGAGCTTAGTCTCCCAGCAGTGCATGCCGCTGCACGTGTGTGTAGGTGTAAGTGCATTTTTCCAGATCTTTTATTCCTAACCCATGTATTTATCAACAACCTCAAGACTGGTTATAGTTTTGTAAATTCTCCCCATTTTACATTCTAAGCTGTTCAGGGCCTGTTGTTTCTACTCTAATCTCTTACCCCTTGTGAAAACAGAAACTGCTCTTTATTGACGTTCCATTGATACATGCCAGGGATATATAAGAAAAAGTGCGTTTTTGCCTGTCATTGTATTTAATTCTCACAGTAAGTCCCCCCATTGCTAGACTTGCCTGTGGGGACACACAAATACTCTGCTTAAGGAAAGCGAGTTCATACAACCCACGGCAGGTAGCATTGCATCTCTCACGAAGAAAGGGCTGCTCCCCCCGGATGGAGCAATGTCAGCAGCCTTGAATGGGCAGCTCTCTAGTTCACAGCGACACAGTGCGGCCTCCTTCAGCAGTTTGGGGCCACTCATAAATGAAGTAGATTCAATAGCATTTTCAAAAATAACTGGCTCCAATCACACGTTTCTTTGTTGTGGACTTTTTTGGGAGGGGTGGTTAAAACCCCCTTCACATCTAAATTGGCCCCACATGAGGGTTTTTTTTTTTTTTCATTTTTCATCAAATTTTACTTTTTCAATTAATTTAATTGGAGAATAATTACTTCGCAATATTGTGATGTTTTTACCACGCATCAGCATGAATCGGCCACAGGTGTACACGTGTCCCCTGCATCTTGAACCCCCCTCCCACCTCCTTCCTGACGCTGTGGACTTTTTGTTTGTTTGTTTGAGCTGGTGTGCTCCTCTGGGACAGAGATCCTTCTTGATTTGCACAGAAAGTAAGTCAGGGCAGTCATTTATGCAGTTCAGAATGGATTCTTTGTTTTATGGAAATATCCATAATGCTGTTATTAAATACCAATTTTACTGTCCTTTGATCATTTAAGATATGAAAAGACTTAAAATGTTTTAAAGCAAATTTTCCAGAAATGAGTCAATTTGGAGCACCTGCAGCAATACACAGTAAAGGAAAGAACTGACTTTGAGTGTACCTCTGCCTGATCAGCAGCTTAGAGTCAAAAATGCCAGGCCTAGCATCTACAGGTTTTGGTTAATATTAAGATTTATTTTCCCAGTAGGCCAGGATTGACCTCAGTCTCAATTTGGTCGATATTTATCTCTCAGATCAATAAGTCTTGATGGCAGCTGAAACTACAGTCAATAGCTACCTGTTGACTCACACAGGCCTTCGTGGGTAATTTAGAAAATAATTTAGCAACATCTTTTCTTTGGGATCGGGTACCAGTTAAGGTGTTTAGTTCTATAACTGCTGCATTTTGCCACAGAGTCCATAACACAGTGTTTCCTGGAGTGGTCGGGGCCACAGAGCTCTCCAGCCCCCCAGCCCCTCTTTCCAGAGTGATGTTGACACATGCTCACCCCAAGAAAGCAACCTGCCCACTGCCTCCACTGACTCATTGGCAAGAAGGGAGAACCTCTGTTTATTGAGCGTTTACTGTGTATCAGCTCCTCTGTTAGGAGCTTTGCAGGCTCCATCTCCCTCATCTCAACCACACACGCCAACTCTCAGCAGACCCTCGGACTCCAGGCAGAAGTGACAGGCCCGGGTCCTTGCGTTTTCATCCTCAAAGCTTAACATCTTTTCTTATGTTTCCAAGATAACATGGCATTTTGCAAGAAGTATATATACCAGAGACTAATAGTGGTTTGAAAGAAAAAACTGATAGGACTCAAGAAGAAAAAAGAGGTGAGAAAGACATTTTAGACGGTTTATAATTGAGGTGTCAAAACTGCCTTCCCCTATTTTAACAAAAGAACCGAACACAACAACCTGTTCTCAAAATTAGCTTATGAAGCCATGCCTTGTCACCAGTTGGCGGTGGGGGGATGGACACGGCCTTCAGGGGACCCCTGTTTCCTCCCCATGGTCTTGGGATCCCTGAACCCACTGAGATAATTTGCACACTTCCAGAAAAGGCTGTTGTCACCTCCTTGTTTCAGAAGGAGCAGAGTGCGTTTGATTTCCTTTTCTTGCCCTAGGCCATTTACTGATTCAGAGACCTCGTGGAGGAAGAGAAAACAGTCTCTGTGATGGGGAGGCGAGACTGGGACTGTGAGCTGGAGGGTCGGGCTGGCAGCATCCCCAGAACCACTCACAGAGGGTGCAGGCCTGGGGGCTCCTGCCTCAGGGTCACGCCTCCTCACTGAGTCTCCCTCAGTGGGTCACCTCTGTTTCCTCTCTCTAGAACCAAGGCACTCGCCTGTAGCACTCTGTAGCTAGAAAGATCAGACTACCCTTGTTCTCTAAGGAGAAACTATCCCTTGCGAGCAGAAGGCTGAAGACACGGGGAAGTCAGGAGCATCAGGGGCTTGATTACAGCAAGTTTCCTAGTGGGTCTCTTGTATCCTGCCTCCTCCTCGGATCCATCTCCTGCACTAGTGCCTGGGGGTCCTTCGCAAACACAACTCCAGCCCTGTCATTTCCCTGCTTGAAACACTCCTGTGGTTCCCCCTTGCCTCCAGGATGAGGCGCGGCTTCCTGCGAGCGGCGGCTGTCGTCGCTGGTCTTCCGCTCCACTCCACCACCCGCCACCCTGTGCGGCCCAGGTCCCCTCACTGCTGGCCCCATGGGCTCCGTCCTGCACCTGCTGCCTGGCCCGTCCTCCCACAGGGCTGCCTCTCGCCTCCAGCAGGCAGCTCACACACCACTTTCTTTCCTGAGGCCTCCTGCTCCTCCTGCCCCACTTCTTCACTCATCTGGACCCTCCTAGGCATTGGTGCTGCCCTCTGTATGTCGGGGACTTGCCAATGCCAACTCTCATGGCACGTTTTAGTTAATCTGTTCTACCTGACCCCGCAAGGCACTGATGCCCTTGTCCCTGGGAGTAAACATGGGTGGCCGGCCGTCACCCCAGCTGACTGCTTTCCGTCTCGGCTGTCACCTGTCCCCAGACGGTGAGGCTGGCTTCCGCTCCTCCACCTCCTCAGAGTGTCACCTGTCTCTGGGTCCTCTTCTCCTTGAACATGTCGCCCGGGAGGCTCAGCACTCACAGGTGCAACAACCACCTGTGCAGCGCGTCGGTTTCCTAATCTCAGTCTTCAAGCCAATTCCACAGTGGTTCTTCTGACCGCTTATGAAACATTCCCCAGGGGGCTCCTCATGTTCCCAAACTTAGGCACACAAAATTCATCACCTTCCCCCAATCCTGCCCCACCTAGGATATCCCCGCTGTCCAAACTCTAGGCGCCTTCTCCCCCATCCGCATGCCCATTGGTGCCCGAAGGCTGTCTGTGACTTCTCAGGCCCCTGGCTTGTCCTTTCCTCCTCCCCGGCCATAGCTGGCCCCCGTGCCCACCGCCTCCCCATCCATCTGACTTCAGGACCGCACCCCCACCCCATGAGGGGTCCTTCAGCACCTGGCCTCACCTGTATCTCAGCACTTCTCATGCCTGACTCAACTTTCTTCCTCACTAGAACCACATCATGCCTTTTTACAAAGTGACCTTTATGTTTCTCTTACTGTGAAGGCTGTATGTGGTAGATACCTTCAGTTCAGTTCAGTTCAGTCACTCAGTCGTGTCTGACTCTTTGCGACCCCATGAATCGCAGCACGGCAGGCCTCCCTGTCCATCACCAACTCCCGGAGTTCACTCAGACTCACATCCATCCAGTCCGTGATGTCATCCAGCCATCTCATCCTCTGTTGTCCCCTTCTCCTCCTGCCCCCAATCCCTCCCAGCATCAGAGTCTTTTCCAATGAGTCAACTCTTCACATGAGGTGGCCAAAGTACTGGAGCTTCAGCTTTAGCATCATTCCTTCCAAAGAAATCCCAGGGTTGATCTCCTTCAGAATGGACTGGTTGGATCTCCTTGCAGTCCAAGGGACTCTCAAGAGTCTTCTCCAACACCACAGTTCAAAAGCATCAATTCTTCAGCGCTCAGCTTTCTTCACAGTCCAACTCTCACATCCATATATGACCACTGGAAAAACAATAGCCTTGACTAGATGGACCTTTGTTGGCAAAGTAATGTCTCTGTTTTTCAATATGCTATCTAGGTTGGTCATAACTTTTCTTCCAAGGAGTAAGCATCTTTTAATTTCATGGCTGCAATCACCGTCTGCAGTGATTTTGGAGCCCCCGAAAATAAAGTCTGACACTGTTTCCACTCTTTCTCCATCTATTTCCCATGAAGTGATGGGACCGGATGCCATGATCTTCGTTTTCTGAATGTTGAGCTTTAAGCCAACTTTTTCACTCTCCTCTTTCACTTTCATCAAGAGGCTTTTGAGTTCCTCTTCACTTTCTGCCATAAGGGTGGTGTCATCTGCATATGTGAGGTTCTTGATATTTCTCCTGGCAATCTTGATTCCAGCTTGTTTCTTCCAGCCCAGCATTTCTCCTGATGTACTCTGCATAGAAGTTAAATAAGCAGGATGACAATATATAGCCTTGACGTACTCCTTTTCCTATTTGGAACTAGTCTGTTGTTTCATGTCCAGTTCTAACTGTTGCTTCCTGACCTGCATACAGATTTCTCAAGAGGCAGGTTAGGTGGTCTGGTACTCCCATCTCTTTCAGAATTTTCCACAGTTTATTGTGATCCACACAGTCAAAGGCTTTGGCATAGTCAATAAAGCAGAAATAGATGTTTTTTTCTGGAACTCTCTTGCTTTTTCCATGATCCAGCGGATGTTGGCAATTTGATCTCTGGTTCCTCTGCCTTTTCTAAAACCAGCTTGACCATCTGCAAGTTCACGGTTCACGTATTGCTGAAGCCTGGCTTGGAGAATTTTGAGCATTACTGTACTAGCATGTGAGATGAGTGCAATTGTGTGGTAGTTTGAACATTCTTTGGCATTGCCTTTCTTTGGGATTGGAATGAAAACTGACCTTTTCCAGTCCTGTGGCCACTGCTCAGTTTTCCAAATGTGCTGGCATATTGAGTGCAGCACTTTCACAGTATCATCTTTCAGGATTTGAAATAGCTCAACTGGGATTCCATCACCTCCAGTAGCTTTGTTCGTAGTGATGCTTTCTAAGGCCCACTTGACTTCACATTCCAGGATGTCTGGCTCTAGGTGAGTGATCACACCATCGTGATTATCTTGGTCATGAAGATCTTTTTTGTATAGTCCTTCTGTGTATTCTTGCCACCTCTTGTTAATATCTTTTGCTTCTGTTAGGTCCATACCATTTCTGTCCTTTATCGAGCCCATCTTTGCATGAAATGTTCCCTTGGCATCACCAGATGGTCAACCCCGAAACCAGATTGATTATATTCTTTGCAGCCAAAGATGGAGAAGCTCTATACAGTCAACAAAAACAAGACCAGGAGCTGACTGTGGCTCAGATCATGAAATCCTTATTGCCAAATTCAGACTTAAATTGAAGAAAGTAGGGAAAATCACTAGACCATTCTGGTATGACCTAAATAAAATCCCTTATGATTATACAGTGGAAGTGAGAAATAGATTTAAGGGACTAGATCTGATAGATAGAGTGCCTGATGAACTATAGACAGAGGTTCATGACATTGTATAGGAGACAGGGATCAAGACCATCCTCATGGAAAAGAAATGCAAGAAAGTAAAATGGCTGTCTGGGGAGGCCTTACAAATAGCTGTGAAAAGAAGAGAAGCGAAAAGCCAAGGAGAAAAGGAAAGATACAAGCATCTGAATGCAGAGTTCCAAAGAATAGCAAGAAGAGATAAGAAAGCCTTCCTCAGCAATCAATGCAAAGAAATAGAGGAAAAGAACAGAATGGGAAAGACTAGAGATCTCTTCAAGAAAATTAGAGACACCAAGGGAACATTTCACGCAAAGATGGGCTCGATAAAGGTAGACACCTTAGACACTGAAAACACTCTTTTAAAGTTTTTAAAAATTGTTTAAATTTTTTTTTAATTGTTTAAAAAATTTTTAAATACACATAATCTAAAATTTAGCATCTTAGCCATTTTTAAGTATGCAGTTGAGTGGTGCTAAGTATATTCACATTGTTGACAATTTCCAGAACTCTTTTCATCTTGCAAATGCCTGTACTCATTAAATAACTCTCCACTCTTCCCTCCCCCAGTCCTTGAGAGCTACCCTTCTACTTTGTCTATAAATTTGACCACTCTGGGTACCTCCTATCAATAGAATCATTTGGTATTTATCTTTTTGTGATTGGCTTGTTTTACTTAGTATAATGTTGTGAAGGATCATTTATGTTGCAACGTGTCAAAATTTCCTTCGCTTTTAAAGCCGAATAATATTTTGATTTATGTGTATTTGTTACATCTTGTTTATCCATTCATCTGTCGAGGGACTCCTGGGATGCTGCCGCGTGCTACGATGAACATGGATGTGCGTTCTCACCAACGGTGCACAAGGGCTTCCTTTTCTCTGCACCCTTGCCAACACTTGTTTTCTGTGTGTTTTTTTGTAGCCTTCCTAATGGGTGTGAAGTGGTATCTCTTTGTGGTTTTGAGTTACATTTTCATAATGATTAGTGATGTTGAGCGTCTTTCTCATGTGCTTTGGCCATTTGTATTTCTTCTTTGTAGAAATGTCTGTTCAAGTCTTTCCCCATTTTTAAATCAGATTTGTGTGTGTGTGTGTAGATGTTGCTTTCTATATTCTGGATATTAACGCCTTTCATATGTATAATTTGCACATGTTTTCATCCATTCTGTAGGTTGCCTTTGCACTCTGTTGACTATGTCCTTTAATGCCCAGAAGTTTTAAATTTTGGTTAACGCTAATTTTAAAGTCATAGACAACTTGTCCATCACTGTGTCCTCAGTGGGGGACCTGGGATCTGCAGACTGTATGTGGAGTGGGTGAACCGAGGACAAAGATCTGAGACTGCAGCTCTAGGTCCTCAGTGCTCAATGTGAGGTCCAGGGACCAGCAACGTGGGCATCACCTGGGAACTTGTTGGGAAAATAGCGGCTCAGGCCCCACCCTAGATCTACTGAATTAGAATCTGCAGTTCAACAGGATCCCAGATGAATCCGATGCACCTTGACGTTTAAGAAGTACAGTTCTGCATAACTTAACAGACAGTAGCCAGCTCTGGTTGGGTTATTGCTGGCAAGACCGAGTCATCACTGGCCTCCTCCAGAAACAGCTATACTAACACTTTAGTAAGACAGGTCAGCCCACTTGGGAGAATGGTGAATTTTCTCGTTATCAGCAGAGACAATTAAACATGAGAATCTGCTTCTAAAGGGTATTGTGACTCTCCCTCATTCCTGAAAACCTTTCCTGGATAGCTCATCCTCATCTCAGCTTGGTGTAGCCCTGTCCTGTGGCCTTCTAGGACCCCTCACAGTCACAGGTAGAGAATTCTGATGTGTAGGGAAATGTGTATCCAAGACCCGTTTGCCTGGGATTCCCTTGGGTTTATAAAGTCTGCAATAAACCTGCCTCCTCTCATGGAATCTGAAAGATCAGAGAACTTAAAACTGCCAGAGGATGAGGTTCATTCCATCATTGTTGAAGGGAACCTGTCTTAGGAGAGGGCCTTCGTTCTGCCCAGTGTCAGCCCAGGACTGAGATGCCAGCTCTGTTCAGTGTTTCCCTGGTGTCTGGAAAGAACCCCCCTTCTTCCAGCTTAGTTTTTACTATCCAGAATGTACTTCTAAGACCAAAAAGAGTTTTTCTCTGATCAGTAGCGGAAAAGGGCTTTGAGGCCCATTAGACTCCAGTGATGGAATTCTGAGAAGAGTTTAATAATAACCCAAACTCCAGCAAAATTATTTCCAGAGGACATGCATTCAGGTTTCTTGAAGGATGTTTATAATAAGCTGGAGAATTTCTCTTGTTGTCGTTAAGTGTGCTAGCACTGGTTTCAGTTGAATTCTACATGAAAAGGATATATTAACCTGCATAATATATGATCATAATCTCGATTTAAAATTAAAAAGAAGGAAAAGACCCACAACCACATGAACAATATATCGCCCAAAGTAAAAGCCTTGGGAAAAAAACAAAAACTCTGCTTGTCCCACGCTAGTCCCATTTTTAGAGAGATAAAAATTCTATGCCCCCCTCGGTACACATGCACATCCCATTATTGTCACGGGGAGTTATGTATGTCGACTGGAGGGAAGAGGAGATGCCGGGGCTTCGGAATGGATGAGAGTGGGGGAAACAGAAGTCGTTTCATTTCATGGGCTTTCTTCAGTCAGAGCGGGAGGGGCGAGCGGCTGGGTCTTTCACGACTGAGGTGTGATCACCAGGGAGGCAGGATCAGGTGTCTCAGAAGTGGCAGTGGGAAGATCCCGAATCAGGGGCTCAGCCCTGACGCCGGGTTGTCCCTTCCCCGTAGCCCAGGAGGCTGGTTCTGGTGTCCCTCTGCTGCCTTGCGCTGTCTCCAAACAGCTGCTGGGCTGGAGGCTTCTCAACTGTATCACAGGCCAGTGGAGGTTGGTCAAGACTCTGATGTTCTTAAGGATGGCCCAAGTGAAGCCATTGCTTTCAGGAGTCTTTTAAGACTGGTAGCACCCTAAGCACTCATGGGGACCTTTTCTCGGGAGACAATGAGAATCCTCTAGAAGTGATACAGAGGGACTCTTTCCCGTTCTGTTCTCGAAGGGTAGTGCAGCTGTGTGCTGTCAGGAGGCAGGTGGCTTCGGGACTGGCCACCTTGGAAATGCGTCCCTCCCATTTGCTGCGTCGCGGATTCCTTGGAATTGTTTTGCTGTCTTACATTCGGTGTTGACAGGGAGTGTATGAGTTGCTCTAGGGGTTGCAGCGCTGGCCTCTGACAAGGGTGAATAGGCGTCATAGAGGTGAGCTGGGGCCAAGGACAGCCCAGGCTGAAAGCAGGCCTGGAAGTCCAGCAGGGCCAGTCCGCTGAGTGACTCCGCCTGCCCACACAGACCCACCCTGCCTTTGGGGATCTTGAACCCACTCTGGGGCAGGCCCATCCCTGTGTGTCTATAGGGAATGTCCCTGTGAGAGGCAGCTTGCTTTCCATATCAGCTCAGCTAATCTGCTGCCTTTATTGGGCACTTCATTGCTGGGATTGTTGCACTGCCAGGAATTTTTTTTTTAACTTTTTCATTCTGTTTTATTTTGGTAATCTCATGGAGCGATATCATTTGTATTCATATTTGATTTTTTTAAAGCCTATTTCATTGAAAACTTCAGTTTTGAATGCAGAGCACTTCAGAGTTGTTATTAGAAAATTTTTTCAATCTCAAATAGAGAATACAAGAAATGAAGTACCATCTTGGGGGAAAAAAAGAGAGTAATGAAGCATCATCAACCTATAATATCTGTAGCATCGAGCTAGGCGTCCAGAACGTCAGGAAGAAGATTTCTGCGTGAAGCTCAGTCAGTGGCAAACTAACGGTATATTTAGGGGATTTTGTTTCCCTAGCCACGTTCAATGCTCATTTATTATTATAGTTTCCTAAAGCTGAATTGATAAATTCTAATAAGCACGTGTGCGGCAATAAGAGACAGCCCTATGAGTTAAGATTATGGAGCATGCATAGAAAGATGACGAGTGCAAACCATGAATTCAGGCATAGGTGCCCGTTGCCCACGTTACACATAAGCCCAGCCAATAAACTAGCACGCCTGCTGCTGATGTGCGTTTGCGCTTCGTGCGTGCTTTGTGGCTTGTGCGTTGTGTGTGACATATGCTGGTGCTGGTAATGGTGTTGGTGCTGCTGGTGACGACGGTGGTGACAATGATGGTTTTGATAGCAGTGGTATACACACTTCACTTTGATGGCATATGCCCATGCAGGTACTACCCCAGCGCTTACCGATACAAACACTGAGTAGCTCCTATGTGCCAGGTAGCATGTAAGTTGGCTATCTTTCTAGGAGCTAAGTTGTAGCGGCATGCTCCAGCCCACTCCTGTCTACTAGAGAGAGGAAATCTCTCTGGCATCTTGAAATCAGCGGCTGTGGGAGGATTTACATATGTAAGTCAGCAAATGCTACAAATGAATTTTCTTCTTGGGGGGTCAGCTGCTCAGCAGCTTCCCTGCATGTCACGGGGTGCAGAAGTGGATACATTTGACAGAGCCCCTGCTCCCACTGAGCTGAGTGATGTGGTGAGAGGCTGGTTCTTGCACTGGCTTTGGCGCTTGCTAGCTATTGGCCCCAAGCTTGCCATTTCTTGTGAAATAAGGATGGCAGTAAGAGGACTTTATGTAAAGAGCTATTGGTGCGCTGAGTAAACACAAGGTGCCATCGTTGCATTCCAGTGTGAGAAGACAGAGGATGTACAGTGTACAGTGTACAGATGATGTACAGGACCCTCAAATGTACAGCGCTTCTTAGTGCCGAGGGTGATACGCGCCCTGCAGAGCGAGAGAGCAGGGTAGGGAGCCAAGCAGGGACGTGTTTGATGGGGTGGGGGCTGCCTTGGAGCGAAGACCTATAATGTGAGGAAGCAAGCCGCACTGCCATGTGGGGAAAGAACATTCCAAGCGGAGAGCATAGCCCAGGCAAAGGCCCCACACAGGAGTGCTGTCCAGGTGTGTCCAAGAAACACAAGGAGACGAGCGTAGCTGGAGCGCTGGTCAGCATGGGGGACATACGATGTGAGCTGGGGACAGAGGAGTCCCAGCGCAAGATCTGGAAGGATGAGGATCTTGAAAGGGACACTGGATTTTATTCCAAGTCTGAAGAGAAACAACAGGGAATTTTGTGCAGAGCAGTGACTGGCATGGTCCAACTTATCTTTTTAGAACGACTATCTGTCCCACTATTAGAAAATTTCCTGATTTTTTTCTGGGCGATTGTCTGAGCTCCAGTGGCATCCAGCAGTATCTGGTACATGATGTTTTCCAAATAATCTCTGACTATCTTCTTTTCTCTGCTCCTAAATATTTCAAAGGGACAAATTGTTAAAGCAACACTTGTTCATTTCTATGATAAAAATTATAGTCAGAAGAATAACTGAGCACTTGTGTAGCACTTGCTGTTTAGCTGCCAGGTAATTTTCTAAGTACATTACATTTATTAATGCATTTATCCTCAAACTAACCCTGTGGGATAGGTACTAGTATGGGTCCCACTTTACAGATAAAGAAACAGAGGTATAGAAAGGTTAAGCAACTTACCCAAGGTCACACAGACAGTAAATAAGTCAGTCTCCCAGAGTCCTTGCTCTTAAGTACCACCAGGCAGACCCTTGCTCGAACCGATGAATCCAAGTGTTAAAGATTGAAGTTGATTAGAAGATTGGGATTTAAGAGTGAAGATTTTTAAAGTGGACTTCTATATGGAAGTAGGTAACCAAACACTCTCTTATTCAAAGCATAAGCGTTCTCTTGAATAATACTGCCAGGAAAAGTACTTTTGGAAGACAGCTGGGAAAACATGCATCTGGGGTCCATGGGGAAGAGAAAGTGAGTGACTGTATTAGATCATGGAGCTCTCACTGTGACACTGTGAGAAGGGTCACGTATCAGGACCCTCCCCAAGAGCGTTGTCCATAATTACATTTTAGCTTCCAAAACATATGTTGGTGAAATCTAGAGATATCCATCTGTCTGATGACTCATAAGCCTTGGGCCTTTCAGGGCAGAGCTTTGTCACCCTCTAAAGCCTGTCCTCAGAGCAATTAGCCAGGGGCATGTGACTTTCCATCATGTCAGATTCATTCAGGGAATGCACTTTGCTAAATATCCTTTGAATTCTCTAGACTCAGGAGCATGATGTGAATTTGCTCTGCTCGTGGTCTCTGAATGACTTCATCCAACCCAAGGTGCCAACACACCTGGATAAGACCTTGAAACCTTTATCTCCATCCAAGACTTCTCTGCTGAGTTACAGAGGCTTTCTAATCCTTCCAGAGTCCTACATAACACTGGGTGTTGACCGTTAGTCACTGGGTAACCATGAGGAGGGGAAGCCGGGTGTGAGGTAGGACTCTGCAAGGCTTATAGATGGCTGGAACAAGGGAAGTGGGCCTCAAAGAGCTCCACCGTCTCCACGCACAGCAGTGGAGAGTCCTGCTGTCTAGGTTCAGCTTGTCACGGTGTGCCTAGGTCTGCAGTCACGGCTGCCTGCTGGACTTGGGAGTGCAGCTGGATGCCAGCCCCAGCTAAGGAGGAGGCTGCTACAGGCAGAGGTCCCAGTGTGCCGCTGACCTCAGCTCCGAGGAGATGGTGAGTTCAGCCCTGGCGTGTGGTTCTAGCTGCAGGGTACCTCGGAAAACTGCATATTCCTACCTGTTCAGTGGGCACCTCTAATCAAGTCTGTTGCTACCCCACATGCTGCCTGGTCAAAGCAGAGCCTGTACCCTTTTCATCCTCTTCCCGTCCTGGTCAGAGGCACACTTGCTCCTTTCTTGGGGGCTAAGAGTCCTTTGGGGGTGAGACTGTGGAGAGAGACAAGGCGTTGCCTGAAGGAATTCCAACGAGATTCCCTTCCTCATCCGTCGTCCTCCGATTGGTGTCAGCCCCACGTGTCTGCCCTCAGAGCCTCTGTCCCCCCACACTAAGCCAGGCCTGGAATGAGCATGGGGGTGGGCAGCTCTCACTGCCCCATTTCCCCTTTATCTGGGGCTCACCTGCCCATGAGCAGTGCAGGCCTGTTCTGAAAACACGCTCTCCAGAGATTCGTACCAGCAAAGCTTCCCTGTTGTCTTGGAAGGTCACCCTTCCCCTTTGGGATCTCAGGGTCTGCTGTCTGCCTGGCTGGCTTACCAGGGTGCAGTGCCCCCACATCAGAGTCCTAGTCGCTGCTGCTGACCCTGCACTTGTAAGGTCAGGGGACTGCTCCTGAGCAGAGGGTGGATTCCAGGCAGGACCGCCCGTCTCTGAGTCCAGGCTCTGCCTAGCAATGGCTGCAGGGCCTGGAGCCATGAACTGCCTTTTAGAGCCTGTTTGCTCCTCTGTGAAGTGGCCGTGAGCACTGGCCCCACCTCCCAGGACTGATATGTGAGGAGCGAGTGAGTTAATGAAGATCAGTTAACAGTCTCTGAGTTCTGTCTCAGAAGGACCACTTCTCAAACCCCGCTGTCTGTCGCCTCTCAAAGTCACTTCTGGATTGTGTCCCTTGTACCATCATTTAACATATCTGTCTTGGAAATGTGTTTATTTTGTTCATTTTGAGCCTTTATTTTCATTTAACGTGCACACCAGGGAACTCTACTTTTTCCTTCCATAATATGTTCAACTATAAATAAATAGGCCATTTGACAGACCCGTGGAACTCAAAATTAAGTCAAGTTCATTTCCAAGGCAAGTTGATTCTTACAGAACATTTAAGGAGTTGGGACCTACAAGTTTCCACTAAAGGCTTTCCATCGAATAGAGCTTCTCTGAATGAGCAGCCCTCCCCCTCCCCCCCCGCCGAGTGCCCATAGCTGCGCATGTATGGATGTTAGGAGGGGAGCGTTTGTTTTACCAGGTACTCCTCTGTTGAATAAAAAATGAGCACTTATCTCAAAAGGGGAAGAGGAAGTCTGCCCTCGATAATATGGGTAATATGTAATTCTCTCTTGGGTAAATAGACTCCTGATCGTGCAGCTCGGTAGAACGGCAATCACATTTGTAAACTCTGAGGTGACGTCAGCGTAAACATCCCATGTCCTGGTTATTGATCTGTATCTGCAATAATGGTGTTACCCGATTGAACTTCTGACATTGGAGAACTTGCAGTGGCTGCAACTGCATTTTTCTTTTATTCCTGAAACTTAATTCAACTAGCACATCCATCTGTGATCTCTATGAAAAGGTGTTGTTTTGCAGGAGTCTGCATAGAATGTTAAACCTCTCTCTTTCCTGGTAGGAAAGTTATTTTTTGGCTTAATTCCCGAAAAACATGCCTACAAAATGAAGCGCTTAGAAACTTCCAATGAGGAGCTTGAAGTGAGGTGTGTTTCCAAGAGGTACGCCACTTCTGAATTCTTTGAAGCTGACTTTTCTGGTGTTAGCTTTAGCCAGTAAATCCTTCCCCATTGACATATGTTCCATAATCATCACTCTAAAACTGAGGGTAAGCGGGGCTTAAATGAAAACTGGGAGATCCAGCCTGGAGGCTGTCGTCTGCTGTAGCAGCGTCTCACCGCTGGCAGAAAGGAAAGACAGGGGCTGGGAGACATGGCATTCCAAAGTCTGGTGCTTGCAGGCTCACTTGGTTACCCTGGAGTCCAGAAGATTCCATTACTATGTTTGAAAACTGGTCTGTGTGATCATCCTTTCCCAGTGCTTCTGAGGGGATGTCGTGTAGTGTGGGAGTTTACTTGGGCACAGCATCAGTGAGAATTTGAGTGCAAGTCTGGAACTGCTGAGTCCCCTGGGGACAGTGAGAAGGTAATTACTGGACCACCAGCATCTACTTGAATGGCTAAAATAAAAAGTGCCGGCAATACCAAGTGCCGTCATGTCTGCAGAGCAGTGAAAGCTCTCAGTGTTGCTGGAGGGAGGCAAGGATGGTGTGGACACTCTGAGAGGATAGTCTGGCAGTTTCTTTTGAAGTTAAACATACTTTCCATACAACCCAGCAACCCTATTCCTGGGTGTTTACCCTAGAGTAACGAAAATCTCCCACACAAATCTACAATGAATATTTATAGCAACTCCGTTCATAATCACCGAAAACTTAGAATGACTCAGATGTCCTTCAGCAGGTGAACGGATAAGCAAAGGTGGCACGTGGCACAGCATGGAATGCTTAGTAATCCAAAGGAGCAAACTGCTGATACGTGCAGCCACCTGGATGGCACATGAGGGAATTATTCTCAGAGAAGAATGCCGGCCCCACAAGGTTACACACCATATGATGCCTTTCACATGACATGCTTTAAGAGAGAAAGCCTCAGTGACAGCACACAGGTCAGGGCTGCTGGAGGGTCTTGTTAGAGGGAGGACGGGACTGCAGAGGTAACATGAAGGCATGTGATGGGACTGTCCTGAGTCCTGTGCGGGCAGTGGGCCCAGAAACCTGTTCTCGTGTTTGGATGCATGCAATGATCCATTAGGAAGTCACTTTTACCACATGTCTTTTAAGAAAATTAAGAAAGAAAGAAAGTGAAGCCACTCAGTCGTGTCCGACTCTTTGCAACCCCTTGGACTGTAGCCTTCCAGGCTCCTCTGTCTATGGGATTTTCCAGGCAAGAATACTGGCTGCTGCTGCTGCTGCTGCTGCTAAGTCGCTTCAGTCGTGTCCGACTCTGTGCAACCCCGTAGACGGCAGCCCACCAGGCTCCCCCATCCCTGGGATTTTCCAGGCAAGAACACTGGAGTGGGTTGCCATTTCCTTCTCCAGGAGATCTTCCCAACCCAGGGATTGAACCCAGGTCTCCCACATTGTAGGCAGATGCTTTACCATATGAGCCACCAGGGAAGTCTCTAAATTAAGAAGTGAAACAAAATTCTTGGTGTCCCTGGAAGACATAGTAGGAGGTGAGAATAGATGTTTAATCCGAGCTCGGGGGGTGCACCATGCCCGGGTGAACCTGTGGGGTGGAGGGGCCGGAGGTGCCGCCCGCATTGGAGAGCATAGCTGCGGGGCATGGCTAGAAAGATTTAAGTATATATGCACATAAATAAATTAATAAAAATTTATGATAAAAATCTCCTCATCCTTTGGCCAGGGAGCAGTTTGCCCCTGTTCCAGCTGATGCGGTCAGCTACTGGGTGACGGCGTTGGGACCACACTCCTCACCTCCTCCCCATGAACACGTTCACTGAACTGAGAAAATTTCCTTTCATTCTTGCCTTTCTTGGGTGCCCTGACACGTGTCTACATCTGAGCCTCCATGCCCTCCTGCTCATAGAATTCCGCTCCAGACCAGGGGAGTGGGCTCTTCATGACTAGGAGGAAATGGATGAAAAGTGAGATTGAGGACACATAAAAGAAAGGGGTTCAGAACCTACAAGACACCAAGCGGTTGACACAAATACCAGGCCTCTGTTGGAGGAATAGAAGGAGAAATGGGCTAAGGGCCTTTCAGGCCTGGAGAAAGGAAAAAGAAAGTCAAACCAAACAGTCCTGGGAAAGAGGCCTGTTGCTTCTCATGTGTTTAGAAAGTTCTGGGGCTTCTTCTAAGGGACCCTACCAGGACTTCCGGCTGTGGGTCCCCAGCCCCTCCTGTTTCTGGGAAGCGCAGCAAGGGCAGAGCCAGGTGTCAGGCTCATGTCTGCGGCCTGGAAGTCCTGCCTCACACTTTGTGTTTTCCAGTGCAGGCGAGAGCTGCTGTCGGGGTGTTTGTTTAAGTTTGTTTTCTTGAGTGCTGATGTCCCATGTACCTCCTGCACCCCCAGGACTAGGACAGGGCTTGAAGAGGGCCATCTGAGGGCCAGAAGCTGTCAGGGAGCTAACTGAAGTGTGTCTTGATTCACTTTCAGAGACCCACTCACTGCACTCCAGTTCTTGAATTGCCGTACACATTAGGAGTACTTCTTTCTCTTACATCTAAACACTTCCGTGTTGGCAAGAGATCACCTGAAATGCAGGTGGGGCCCGATAGCAGGCCCCTCACCCTGGCTCTGCGCCACGGCGGTTGCCCCCTTAACCTTGACCTTCCGCTCCCAGCTCTGCAGTCTTCCCTGTTGTTGCTGTTTGTTGTTTTAGTCACTAAGTCAAGTCTGACTCTCCGTATCCCCATGGACTGTAGCCCACCAGGCTTCTCTGTCCCTGGGATTCTCCAGGCAAGAATACTGGAGCAGGTTGCCATTTCCTTCTCCAGGGGATCTTCCTGACCCAGGGATCGAACCTGCATCTCCTGCACTGGCAGGCAGATTCCTTACTGCTGAGCCGACAGGGAAGCTGAGTCTTACCTCCTCTCACTGATATGCCAGTATTGTTCTCTAAGCTACTTCTTAATGCACCTCAGCCTTCCGCTAAAGCATCAGTGCAGAGAAAGGTAGCTGAGTGAAAACTAGTGAGAAGTCTACATTTCCCCCTTTTTAGTGGCGGTAAGAAATTTATTTCTAGCTAAACAAGCTGGGAAATGTAATTAAGCACATGGTTGATGGGGATAGCCAAGGATGCATGCCAGAAAAACAATAGGTTCTTTAAAGGTGCCAAGGACTGGTATTATGCATCTCCTGTTGGAAACTGTATACACGTCCCGATTCAGAGCCTCTTGTGTGCTGCCTCACATCTTCAATCAAATTATTATATTCCAGAAATATGCATAAGGGAAATGATTCAACACATTTTACGGTGGGTTGTTGCTTGTAGCAGTAATTGAAGTACCTTTCCACTTATGAAAGTACTAATTTTATTTGTTTTTATTGCTTTTCTGGATGCAATTATTTATTTAGTGTGCTTTGGCTTTATTAAATTATGTTTACTATAGGAACATCATAAAAATGTATGAAAACAACACATCAGCCAAGCCAGCCTGGTGACCTGTATTGAGAAAGCTAGTGTTATTTTTCATATCCAAACATAATGGAATAACTTAAGAATAAACAGATACTCTATGCCAGAAAACAATGCAGTTTCAGAGTAATGTAATAAAACACCTGGACAATATGATTTCATAAATCTTGGTTCTAAAATTTACATGAGTTGGGTTTTGTGTGCTTATTTGAGGACACATGACATTTCTAAATGGAATCATTATAACGTGAAATGTAACTAAACCGAAAGACAGGAGGTAAATGGCATTTTTGTTGGCTGGTGAGATGTGAATGACTAAGAAGAACTGTAAAGATTTTTGGCATAGAAGGACAAGCAGGAGGCTCTGATCCATGTAACTGCCCTTAACACTGAAGTTTAAAAAGAGCCAGATGACTGTGAAGGCCGCCTGGTGGTGTCCCTCGCTGGTAGGTGCTGGCTGCCGGCAGTTCTTCACATCCTCCTCCCCGTGCCTTAGTACGATGCTTCATCTCGAAAGAAAAGAGGTTCGCTTTTGGCGCGCATTTTAAGAGACTTAACATGGATGTGTATGGTTTATTTGTCCTGAATTTTGGTGAGTTAATCGAGGCATAGTGCAGGAAAATGGAAATAGAACTATGACAACCCAACGAAAACCAAAAAAAGAAAGCAGAGGTGCGCGAGTGACAGTGAGCTGTCTCTTACAGCTAGACATCAGTGGCTAACTCTTACTTTTCTAATTGCGAATTAAAATTAGTTAATCTGCTGTTTAAATAATGTACCATCTGCAAGATTCAACAAATAGATACCATAAAGGGTGAGTCTCTCCCAACCACATGGTTTACTTCCCCAGAGGGAGCCTTGAAGATCAACTTCTTGATTTCCAGGTGAGTTTCAAGGGTTTTCTGAGCACATAAAATATATACATGTGTATTTACTCCCGTACACACAGAGTTACACGATGGCAAAACACACAGTAGCCATGTGGCTTCATCATCCTTTTTAAAGACTGTGCCGAATACTTCCTTCAGAATGCATCGGACTGCTGCTGATGTCCACTGAAGTGTTTCCCGTTTTCCGCTTATACCAATAACGTTTCCACCACCAACATACAAGAGGACTTGTTTCTTGCTGTTTCTTTTCGAAAACTTTTAGCTTGTCAGCTTGAAAGACAAGCACTGATGTCTAAGTGATTCTGAATCAGCCTTGTCTTATTTTGAGAGAGGTGGAGTCTCATTTAATACGTGTGAGAACCTTTGTATTTCCCTTCCTATGAAGTCTCTGATCCTGTCTCTTATTCTTTGCTTAATTTTCTAATGGACTGTTGGCCATTATTGTTATTCACTTGTAAGACCCTTTGATCTGAGTTGTGAATGTTTTGCTCATTTTTTTCAATTGTCTTTTGACTTTATTTAGAGAATATTCTGCAATATATCGCATGGGAATCTACATGTCATTTTTCTATTGCTCCTGGGTTTTGTGTAAGACTTTATTTATTTATTTTTAAGGATACCTTTTTATTTTTTATTTTTTTAGTTTTTTTAAATTTTAAAATCTTTAATTCTTATTGTAAGACTTTAAAACACATGTTTTAAATTGGTGAGATTTTAAAAAAATGATTTTTAAATAATTTAATAATTTTTAAAATAATTGCTGAGATTATTTTTTAAAAATTCCCCCACACAGTCTTCTAGCACTTTTGAGTTTATTTTCCATGTTAAATTTAAAATTTTTGATTTATCTGGAATTTATCTAATGTAAAGAATGATGTGAACAATATGACTTTTTTCAGTTGGCTACCCAAGTATCCCAACACCATTTACTGAAAAATAATATTTGGGTTAATTTACGCATGTTTTCATCAATCCCATTGATGTCTATTCATTTGTTGGTATCCAGAGTTTTAATTATAGTAGCTTTATATTTTTAATGATGCTAGAGTTGGATCACAAATTATTCTTTATTTTAATAATTTTCCTTAATTATGTTAAGAAAGAAATCTATGACTGTATTATATTATCAAAAATTATTTTTAATAAGAATTTTTAAATTTTAAATGCCTTTCCAGTCTCTAGAGATAACCATATGGTTTTTCTCTGTATTACTGTTATGAATTATATGAATAGATTTTTCTAATACTGAACCATTCATTCCATTCATTTATTTATTCCATTTATTCTACTTCTAGAATAAGACCCATTTAAGCATGATTATCTTTGAGTGTGCTTGTTTGGTGCTGAGTAAATCTGATCTGTGCTAACTTACACGCTAATAGATGAGCCTGTTCTAACGCACGTGGCGTTCTTCCTGTCTTGTAATGCTCTGAATCAGTCTAATTACATTGGGAGTGTCTGCTCCTCACAGGGGCTTCTCTGGAAGTTCTCCTCCTGTGCTGCCTGCTCTTGACAGCATTTCTCTCTTCTTCCTTTCTTCCTCTGTTCCTTTCTTTCTTTTCATTGATGGAATGAGTACATTCACGTGCCAGAGTTTATAATTTATATTTTTCTAGAATATCCCTCACTTTATCTTGTATTCAAGGTTTTTGCATTTCCCATTCCATTCATTTCTGCTCTTTCCCTTCCTATCTTGATTAAGTTTTTGTTTGTTTCACTGGTGTTTTTTAAGCTTAGACTTTTGGATATTTTTATTTATTCTCTGATTTTTCTATCTTCTGACTTATATGTCTAGTGTTAATTTTTTTTGGTTCTTCCTCCTGCTTTTGTTTATTCTGTTTTTTTTTTTCTAACTTCTTAAATTGGGTGTTTGATCCATTTCATCCCTATTGTTTGATATAAATAGTTAACGTTACGACTTTTCTCCAAGTACTACATTCTTAGGCTCTGGCATGTAATATTTATGTTCTTTGCCATTATTTTCATCATATGCTGAAATTTTAGTTTTATATAGGTTAAGTCACTTAAAATTTCTAGGTGACAGCGTTCCAGTTTTGTTGTTAATCTCTAGGACTTCCTGTCTGCCTCTGTTTTATTCTTTCCAGCAGAGACTGTCCGTCACATTACTTTTACTCTGGAATTAAAGTTGACTTTGTGGCCTCACGTTGAATCATTTTTTGTAACTGTTCTATGACAACTTGAATCATATGGTGTTTCATGCAGGACACCGTGTTCTATATAAGATGACAGATGTAGCTTTAGGTTATTTAAGTTCTGCTGCTGCTGCGTCGCTTCAGTCGTGTCCGACTCTGCTACCCCATAGACGGCAGCCCACCAGGCTCCCCCGTCCCTGGGATTCTCCAGGCAAGAACACCGGAGTGGGTTGCCATTTCCTTCTCCAATGCATGGAAGTGAAAAATGAAAGTGAAGTCGCTCAGTCGTGTCCGACTCTTAGCGACCCCCATGGACTGCAGCCCACCAGGCTCCTCCGTCCATGGGATTCTCCAGGCAAGAGTACTGGAGTGGGGCGCCATTGCCTTCTCCGTATTTAAGTTTTACATATGCCTTAAAATTTTTTGTCTGTTTATTTCCCTTTGAATCCCCAAAGTGCTATGGAAATACATGCCTGGTGAATGGATGTGTGATGCTGAGCTCCCTGTGGTAGCCTCCAATTGTGTTGTGTTTTGTCTTATAGCCAAAGATTGCCGAGGAGAACTTGACCTACGCTGAGCTGGAGCTGATCAAGCCCCACCGGGCAGCCAAGGGCATCCCCACCAGCACGGTCTACGCGCAGATCCTCTTCGAGGAGAACAAGCTGTAACTCTGCGTCCTATTTAATCTCTGCCACTCCAGTTATTTATGAAACTGTGGATACAAAGTCCTTACTTTTGTATTCTCACTCGTGCCTTCTGCACGGTGGGAGCCCCTTTCCAGCGGCATCTCAGGTGCCTTCAGAGAGGCGTGAGGCTCCTTTCTGTGAAGAGCAGGGGCCGCAGCCCTTTGGATAAATCTCCCAGGACAAGATTTTCTGGGTCTGAGCCCTGAAGGGTGACGACTCTGATTCTGAGACCATTCAAGAGGATTTTCTGCTGAGCCAAACCCCTTTATATTTTTTTTTTCTTCTTTATCTTTTGTTTTTTTAAAATCTGAATTTTAATCTTCTACCCTCCCTGTATTTGTGATTTCAAGCTCATAGTATATAGCTAGAGGAAATACCGTTATGGGCCCAAGTGTGAGATGGTAGAGGTGCGCTAATTGGTTTCCAGAGGATCAGATAGCATTGCCAGGGCCCCCAGGGCAGCATAAAGTGCCTATTGTGAGCAGTCATTCCATATAGCATCTCCTGTGTTAAATAGATGCCCTGACCCTGCTGACTCAAGGGCAGAGAGACAGCTTGTGGGGCAATCTGAGGCCTAAGCTGACAATGAGCTATCTGGATACCCCAGTGCCCATTTCCCCGCCCGTTAGTGTCCCCAGCCGCAGGACAAGTAGAACATTGTTCACTCTGAAGTGCTTCCACCCCTTTGGCAGGGGGGCTTATTCCTGTACAGAGACTATTCTCTGAGAAGTTCTCACCTACCCTTTTCTGAAAGGAGCAGGGTGGTGTGCTTTTGGTTGACAGAACGGAAGAAGGGGGCCTCCTGGAAGTGTGCCAAGGTTACTGACTCTAAGTGAACATCCATTCGTGTAAGAGCAAAGTCTTCTGACTGCTTCCCTAATGGTAGGAGAGTAGGAAGTATAAGCCAGGCTGGACACACGTGTCCTGGACAGCCCCTCACACCCTCCCGCCGTGCTGGCCCACTGCAGCGTGCCTTGCTGACTCAACTTTGCATGTTAATTCAAATGGACTTGAGTGGGAGAGACGCAGGGAAGCCTGGCAAACAGATCTATGAGAAAGTTGCTCTGTGGCCCTGTAAGACGTCCGTGACCTCACCGTTCTGGAACAGGCCAGGCTATCGGCTGTGTTGTTAAGGACACTTTCTGTGTGAGTGTACTATGGGTGGGTTTTCACTGCACACTACAGAAATTGTTTGGCTTTGTAATGGACCATGTATATATGTTAAATTATATATTTTAAACACAATCTGAATGTGAGTTGTGCCCCTCTGTACAGCCATGTGAACTTGGTTGAGGTTCTTATCCCCTACTAATCTCAGACTCTCTATTTATACAAAGGTGAGTTAACCTCTCATAGAATTCTTATAATGGGATAATGACTTGGAAGATTCTGGATGCTAGAAATTGCTACACAAGTACACTATATTAACATGCATGCTAAAACCAGTCCATATTTTTAAAATGAAGTGCCTTTACTATTTAAAGCTCTCATTGTGTTAACTTTAAAAAGTAAATATTTGTCCATGACCTCAGCTCTATGGTAACTTTCCCAAAGCCCCAGGATGGCTTATGAGTGCCTCTCGTGGTTTCCTGGAAAGGATCCAAGTCAGGAGCAGGTGACGATTTTCCAGAAGCGAAAGTATCCTGACTTTCCGAAAAGGAAGCTATTCTCTGCTGCCTGTGCCTGCATCTCGTACTCTCCTTCTTGCCAAGTTTCCAACGTAGTGAGGAAGCTATGCAGTTTTTGAAGAAGAACTCACTAGAACTTTCCAGACAGGAGGACATCGTTTAGAACAAGAGAATATACGGTCAGTACATCTTTCCTATCACAGTATCCTAGGCATCCTATCATGTTTTATCATGGCACTCTTCAGCAGGACATAGTTACATGGTGCTGTGAGGAAGGAAAGTGATTTCCTGATTTGCACAAGAAGCTATTAAAATGTAGATGGGTGGGGCCCTGGGGGTAGCAGGTGGGAGTGGGGAGTGGGGCGTCTGAAGAGGTGATGGAGAGAGTGCGATGGATAGGAGGCCTCTGGGCCTCTGCAGAACTGAATAGAACTTCGATCACCTGCAGCCCCACGTGTTAAATTCAGTGGGAGCTCTGTGTCATCACATATGGAAATGAATACATTCCGCTAAGAAGAGAGCGAGTTCTGAAGAGTCTGTAGGTTAAGATCCAACAAGTCATTGTTATAGATTCAATTCAGACTCTTGCTCCAAAACTCTGGTCATATTTGCATGAATCCGCGCTGAGGTGTGCGAGCAGGGGACCCACTGCCATAGGGTCTAAGAAGAGGCTTCAAGAGCAACAGCTCCTACTGAACATGCTTCCTAAGGGAATCATGGGAGCGCTTGGCAACATCGGAGCACAGCTTGCCCCACTATTATCTAGAAGCAAGCTGTCCAAACTCTGCCCAGAGCTGGGAGCAATGGGTGATTTGTACCTAGTGCTTCTTTGGGATGATAAATCTTGATGTTATTTTCAGAATAAACTTAAAAATAAGTCTCCTTATTTGTTTTCTATCAAATATACCACTACACCTATACTGTCATTTCTAGAGATACGGAATATACATCATTCAAGTGGAAATTAGGAAAAGTTCTTCACTGTGTTTTTGCTGTAAAGCATCTGTGGGAACTACTGTAGATAAGCAGTTTTCAACATGGACAATGGCTTGTACATTTAAATGAAGGACAAAGAACCCGTTGCTCAGAGTGGAATGCAGCGGCTCCTGCAGGCAGGGTGCACCGACTCTCAGATTTGGTGGGGATTTGGTTTTGGTCATGCGTGGCGGAATCATCACAGGAAGCAAGGATGGGGAAGGGGTATCCCCTAATGAGACTGCCTTGGCAAGTCACAGGCCTGGACCCTGAGCTAAAGCAGTTGTGATGGGATTTCTTTTAGGTCACATTTTCATTAAATCATTATGTCTCCATTAACTCACAGGGCAGAGAACAAAAACCTAAGCCTAACCGCCCTCTCATATTCATTGGTATGAAAATGGCACTGGGCACTATATATTTTTTAGTACATAGTCATCAGCCCACACATGGATGAGCCCAAAGACTCACTCAGGACAAAAACACTAAAGCAGCTGGTGCTTTTGGGGACTGCCCATGGCTTAGTTCACCCCTGTTTCTAACATGCATGACTACAACCTAGGTTGGGCCAAGAATGGGACTCACGCCCCAGGCCACAAAAAATGGGCCAAAGCATGCATGAGGCCTGGTCTGGGCTGATCAGAATTCTTAGGAGAAAGAGAGCATCTTAGAAGTCAGCTAAGCTGGGAGGCCACCTGTCAGAGCCACCTACAGCAACATCTGCCAAGGGGTGAAGCCTCAGTGAACACAAAGATGCTGAGAAAGCAGTAGGTCTTGGGAACGCAGAGAGAAGCCCAGCCTGCAGCCGCTAAGATCCCCCAGACTCTTCTTTTCCCTTTAGATCTTCTTTTGATTCAATAAACTAGCCCCTTCTCCTACTATCTAACTCCTGGTTTTGCTCAAGCTGGTCAGGTTGCGGTCAAGAGAATTCTAACTAAAACAGTATTCATCAAAGCTGCTTCCCAAACTAGGAAGCAAAAGAATTACACTGAGGGCACCACCCAAGGAGCCCACTTCCATCATATCCAGCATCCAGAATTGTAACCATGGGCCTGTGCCACAATCTGCTTCTCACTCAGTGGCCCCTCACGTGGAGAGGGACTGGCTGGCTTCAGGCCCGACCTTCTCCTAAGGGAGGGCCTCTTGGGTTTAGAGGAGGGACTCAGGCGGTACTGAGCCACTCTGGCAGAAGCTGCTCCGCTGGAGTGAGCACGTGTGAGCTCTGTGCCACACGGATGTGGAGGGAGCCTTTTTGTGCTGGCTGGCTGTGAAGTTGAGGCTGGCTTCCACACAGAGTATGCTGTCTTTCCAGTATCCCTGACCCAGCACCCCCTGACCCAGTGTCCTCGGTCAGGAGGGAGCCTGTTAAGATAAGGCAGCCATGTGGTGGGGATGTTGACGCTCCCCCTCACCCACAATAACCCCTGCAGCCCGCCCCACACATCAGACAGAGCTATTCACCAGGCTGGGAAACAAAGAAGAATTTCATGTTTTGGAGGAAGGATCTGCCTTCAGCCTGGGTGTGCTAAGCTCTGGGGAGCGTCCAGATGGATTGGATAGACTGGTGTTCCCTAAACTTTAACATGTGCACGCATCGCCTGGATCATGGGAAACAGCGGCTTGCGTTCAGGAAGCCTGGGAGGGGCCTGGGTATCTGTGTTCCCAACAAGCTCCCAGCGGATGCCCATGCTTCTGGTTCCTGGGACTCTTGGAAAATGCAGATCTGGACCCCCTGGGGAGGTGATGGGCGTGGCCTCAGAGTACAAGGCACAGCTGAAGCCCTGACAGTGAGCTAACTTCCCCGGGGAGGCAGTGCAGCCAGGCGCCGCCGTGGGCGCTCCTCTGCCTGCAGGTCTGGTCCAGAAAGCAGGCGAGGTGCCTGAGGGGTACCAGAGCAGAGCAAGCTTTCGGAGGAGTCGGAGAGGAGCCGGAGAGAGCTGGGTCTGGGAGTTTCTGGAAGGAGAAGGGGCTCAGCAGTGTGTACTCTGTAGTGGTCAAGTAGAATAGAGGTTAAACCGCTGCTCATTCTGAATTACTTGCTCATTTCACATTTTTGCTCTTCGGCTTCCCTGGTGGCTCAGGCAGTAAAGAGTCAGCCTGCAATGTGGGAGACAAGGGTTCAGTCCCTGGGTTGGGAAGATCTCCTGGAGAAGGAAATGGCAACCCATTCCAGTATTCTTGCCTGGGAAAGGAGCCTGGCAGGCCTCTGTCCATGGGGTCACGACTGAGCGACTAACACTACACACTTTAAATTTTTTTTTTTATTTATTAAAAGATTTATTTTTCTGGGATAAACAGTTCCCCAAACGCACAAGCCTAACAGACTTTGTTTGGCACTGAGTGTGTCTGCCCTGCTCAGCTGATTTTCTCCAAAGCCATCAGTGTCACTCCACGGGGTGAAAGATTTGGAGCAGACTCTTAATCAACGCACAGGGTGGGGTTGGAGGGCAGCCACGGCAGGTTTCTGCTCCTTCTGTGGTCATTGATAAAAGATGACTTGGTGCCTGCTTTCTAGCAAACACAGCTCCACTAGCTTCACACTGACGGAGTGTCTGGTTGTTAAATGTTAATGTACTACGTCCTATACTTTAAATAGAATTAGAGATGTTTGCAGCTTTGGCTAAATGCACCTTGTTCTTCCACATTAAAGTTTATTACAAATGTCCTCCATCAGCAACCAGGAGAAAAACTCATTAGGGGCTGGTCTGTGTGGGGGCCATGGTTGCTATTGAAGAGCTGGCCTCCTATTTCCGTTTATTAAGGCTTTTTCATTGGTGGGGTGCTGGGTGTGATTGTTCCTTGTTTATGGGCACGATTAGAATCTCAAGAGTTTATGCAGAAGTTTGTACTGTGTGTCTGAGAGACTGATGCTGTCTTTGGTTTTGCTAAAGGGGTCCACGATGCCCTTTTAGAGACTCTGTGCCAGGACCCTCGCTGCCAGACCTCCCAGAGTGTCCTGATGACGTTGGCCACTTTGCAGCTGGGGAAGCTAAGAGACAGGAAGGGGCTGCTCCTTGGTGGGCAGAACCAGTTGGAAAAGAGCGCTTGACTCCCAACCCGGTGACCTCCATGCAGCCCAGTTCAAAGCCCCACACCCATGGGCTCTGGCTTCAAGAAACCTTCCTGTTCCCACTCTGGCCTGAGAGGCTGGTCTTGGCCTTGCTGAGGATAAGGGCTGCCCAGCCTCGCCTTGCAGGGTCTCCCCTGTCCCTGTCCTTCCTCAGTCCCTCCTGTGACTTCCTGGTTCTCAGGGATCCCGGGCTCTAGGAGCCTCATGGCTTCCCCTGGCCCAGAGAGTGGCCCGCTTGAAGCCATTTGAGATGTCTCACTCTGCTCCGCTGCCCATCCTCCCACCTCTTCCGGATTCTGTTTCCGGCTCTTCGCGGTCTCCTTCACTAAGCATCCCTCAGTCTCCAGAGTGACACACGTATCTCAGGCGGGGTGGACCAGCCCCAAGCCATCTCTCCTGCTGCCTCCCCCCACCCGCTCCCACCCTGCCGGTCAGGAGCCTCTGCTTCCTGCACTGCCCCTCTGGTCTCAGCCTGGCCCGCTGTCCTCAGCCCCATCCCTGCCCTCAGCTCTGCTTCAGGCCTCTGGGGGCGTGGCTAAGCGTGGGTTCTGCCGTTCTCGGCGCCGCGGGACACAGGTCCTTTCCCTGACATATCCAGTTGCACAGCCTACGCCACCCCGTAATCACCTCCCCGCTCCACTTCAGGGGTGCCTTTCTCCAAGTTGCCATCTCTCTGTACACGCACACCTGGGTCTCCACGCTCGAGCTGCAGCCTGAGGACTCCCCATCCACATCTCCAGCCGGACCCCTCTCCTGACTCCATGTCTACCCGCCAGCTGCCCGCTTGAGCATCCCTCAAACCTCTCAGAAGCCACTGTCCCATCCTGACCACAGTCATGGACGCCCCACCCCACCATGCTGTCCAGCAGTTGAGATAATTTATCATCAGAAACTGGGATGATAAAACGAATGCCCAAGGGATAGCATGCATACATGCTAAGTCATGTCTGACTCCTTGCAACCCCATGGACTGTAGCTTGCCAGGCTCCTTTGTCCATGGAATTTCCTAGGCAAGAATACGGAGTGTTTGAGTGGCTTGTCATTCCCTCCAGGGGATCTTTCCAACCCAGAAATCAAACCCACGTTTCCTGCATTGCAGGCGGCTTCTTTACCGCGTGAGCCATCGGGGCAGCCCCCAAGGGATGGCAGATAACCTGCGAGAAGTTCTGCACCTTCAAGTCTGTAGTTCTGGAATCCTTCCCCACTTTCGTCTCTGATGAAGGGGGCCTGGAGCCTGCTTTTCTCTTGATTTTGACAGTTTGGGGATTTATGCGCATTACTTGTCCGCGTGGTTTATGGATATATGAATAAAGAGAACTTCGCTAGTTTACCAGCTCTTTCTGTTTCATGGGTGGCTTCAGCACTGACAGCATGTGACTGGCAAGAAGGGACGTCGTGGGGGAGTCATCCAGGGTTTGGGACTTTCTGAGTTAACAGGCGTGGGGTGGGGGGAGGTGGTGACAGTCTCCTTTCCCCTTCCCGGGCCACACCCAAGCTTCTCCCCGGTCTGAGGTCAACCCTGGTAGCCCTGCTCCCAGCGCCACCTGGTGGCCATCTCCGAGAACGTGCGGAACTACCGCCCTCGCTGACGCCCCTTCCCGGGGTCCTCCCCGCCCCTCTCCCTCCCTCTGCCTCCGCTCGCTCTCCTCCACGTGCTCACACATGCCATTCCCGTCCGAACTTGGCCCGAACGGCTCCCTCGCTCTCCTTTTTATCTTCTCTGTTTCTCTCTCTCCCTGCCCCTTCATTCCATTTACAAGAGATCACGTGCCTGGTGTGCCGCAAGGAGGCTGCGTGAACGGAGCAAGTCCGTCCAAGCCATCTCTCTGGCCTGGGCGCCAGAGTCAGGCTCAGGCCCTCCAGATGAGCTCCGCGTCTGGCGCGCCCTCTCCTCACACAGTGCGCCCTCCTTTGCTGGCGTCCTGGCTTTTCTCACTCAGCAGTGTCATTATAGGGCTTAGAGTCAGGAGGTGGGATCCGAAGCCCGAGCCTGCTTTGGAATTGCTGTGTGTCTCTGGAAACCCTCTGAGCTCTCTGACCTTCAGCGTCCTCATGCGGACAATAGCCAGCGGTAACAGGATTTAAAGAGTCTGTCTGTGTGGCTTCCCTGTTGCAATAAGTGTTCTGGGGAAAAGGGCAGGGCTGGCCTTGCCACCAGCCCTCAGCGTGGGCCTGGGTGACAGCAGGGGAGGGGTGGGCCGGCGTGGAGGGTACGGGGAAGGGACTGCCCCCCAGGGAGGGGCTGCTCCAGGGGCTCGGGACTGGGAGTGCTCAGGCTGGGAGGCCCGGCCCCCAGGACTGGCTCCCCCATCAGCTTGTTCTCAGCTGAGTTGGGAATAAAAACATCTGCTAATATTTATCTGACCCATGTGAACACTAGACCTGGTGCAGAGAAAGCTTTCCAGAACCTTCCCTGAGCCCTGCAATCAGTCTCCATCTCCCGCTTGTGCTTGCTCGGACTGCATTCCCTTCTGAGCAAAGCAATTAAATAACGCCACTCAGGGCAGATCTCTGTCTGTTTTCTCACCACACTGTCCCTGCAGCCTGTCACAGAGCCTGGTACCCACCTGCTTCTCATTACTCAGAAAGCAAACAAACAGTGAAGGACCGGGAAGGTGTTTTGAAAACAAAAACAAAAAAACAAGCAAACATCAAACACAACTCAGGTGGAAGGGATTTTTTTTTTTTTCCTATAGATTTTGTTCCTCCCTGGAGGCATCCAAATCCTGTGCCTCAAACCACATCATCCAGAGCTTCACAACTCGGCAAAAAGGCACTGCTATATTTATCCCATTGGCAGCCCCTCTGCTACTTTCCATCAAGGAACAGCCTGAAATAACACACTTGTCTGGGGCCGGGGAAGGAGTGGTGACAAAGCCCCAAGGCCCAGCCACTCTGGCTGCGGTCTGGCCCAGCCTGGGGAGGAGGCAGGCTTGATGGGGATACTGGGGTATCTACCGCCTCGGGGTCCTGCAGGGGTGCCTCTTCTGTAGGACAAGAAAGAGCTGGGATATTTTCCCAGAGAAGTTCTGGACCAGGATCAACCTGTCTCAGAACCCGCAGCAGCATCTGAAACCCCCTCCATCGGAGGACCACAGCTGAGGTCTTGGCCTGGGGGAAACGTCCTGGACTTCCTAGGAAGACACCTGGGCTCCGTGTCAGGCTAAGGTATAGAGAGGCTTCAACAATAGTTTACTTCCTCAGGTGAAATCCCAACTCTGGAGCAAGGCGGTGAGAGTAGCTTATGTTTGCAAGTTGCTTCCACTTTCCAAAGGGTGTTTCTGGTGTGTTGTATTTCTCCCCCAAACTCAACACTTACGTCTTTTAGTATTTTCTTTGAGGAAGGCCCAGGGGTTGGTCTAATTTCCGGCCACTCTAGACCTTTCCTGCTACTTAACAGAAGCAGGGGTGTATCCTGCTGCCCCCATACCCAGTGCCCGTTCACCCTCCTGTTTCTTGCCCCTGTTAAATTGCCTCTCCTGCCCCAGTGACGCCACGTCCCTGCCCGCCTGCCGTGTGTCATATCCAGCCTGGCTCAGTTCGCCTCTGAGTAAATCAGTGGAATTCTGCAGCTCACAAACATCTTGCAACAGAGAGAAACAGAACTGGTACTGAACCCAAGTAAGACAAGCGTCTAATGGCTCAGAGCCATCACCCCACGTACCAGGAGCTTTGCTTTCTGCAGTTTCAGTTACCTGTGGTCAGAGTGGTCCAAAAATATTAAGTGGAAAATTCCAGAAGCAAACATTTTGTAAGTTTTAAACGGAATGCTATCCCGAGTGGGAATAGTGTGATGAAATCCCATACCGTCCTGCTGCATCCCACTCGGCGTGGGAAGCATCCTTTTGTCCAGAGCATGCCTGTGAGTCATGCAGTAGCCATCTGGTTATCAGATGGACAGTTGCAGTATCTGTTCTGTGGTACTTGTGTTCAAGCCACCCTTGTGTTACTTAATAATGGTCTCAGAGCACCAAAGTTGTGATGCTGGCGATTGAGACAGTCCAGGATATTGTGTACTGGCTTACTCCGTTCATCATGAAGTCCTAAATTTTCATTCATATCATAGCATATATCAGAATATTTTTCCTTTCTAAGGCTGAATAATAGTTTGTTGTATGTATAGATCAGTTTGTTTACCTACTCATCCATCCATGGACACTTGGATTATCTCTACCTTTGGACTACTGTGAATAATGATGCTATAAATTTGGATATAAAAGCACAGATCATGCTTTTAAAGGATGCTTTTTTTTAAGAGGCTGTTCACCATTGCCCAGGACAGGGCCTTATACAGTGTTGACTTATTGCTATTTATCACCTCCCTGGAGAAGTAGGTCCCTGCTACTGAGATGAAGATGCCTTTGGAAGTCAAGGTTCTGTTTGAGGAACATGGAAAAATTGTGATATATTAAATCAACAATATAGATATAGTTTAGTACTAAATTATATATCTATTTTGTAGTTAAGAACATTCTATTTATTTACCTTAACAATTGGGGAAGGGGGTGAAGTGTCTTGAGTGAGAACTAGAGAAAAATTGCAATTTTTAAAAAATAGTGGAACGTTCTAGTAGTCATGTTTTCAGAGTATAGTCTGATATCTAATGGTTCTACTTAGGTAACTATGTGACCGATGAGGGCAGACAGACTCAGGGGCCTCGTGAAGGCCTCAGGCCAGCGGCGTGCTCACCACAGGCCAGCTCCCGCAGAGTCTCTATCCTAGAAACCTTTGGTCTATATCCATTTATCCAACTAGTCCAGCTGGGGCCACGCTTGTTTCTGTTCCTTGGGAGGAACACTAAATGCATGAACACCGATAGGCTAGGAGAGCAGCAGGGCGTTAAAGAAAGAGCCAGAATTGTCTGAGCCATTGTGGGTGACACTGGGTGACATTCTTAAAACTCTTGAGTCTTGGGACTTCCCTAGCAGTCCAGTGGTTAAGACTTTGCCTTCCAATGCAGGGTGTGTAGGTTCAATCCCTGGTCAGGGAGCTGAGATTCCACGTGCATTGAGCTCCGAAAACCAAAACATAAAACAGAAACGATACTGTAACAAATTCAATAAAGACTTTTTTAATATTTTAAAAATTTATTTGGCTGCACAGGATCTTAGTTGCAGCATATGGGATCTTTAGTTGTAGCATATGGAATCTAGCTCCTTGACCAGGGATTGAACCCAGGCTCCCTGCATTGCGAGGGAAGATTCTTAGCCACTGGAGCACCAGGGAAGTCCCTCAATGAAGTAAATGGTAAGTGAAGTAAAGTAAATGGTCTACGTTAAAAAAAAAAAAGAAATCTTGAGTCCTGAAGCATTTTCCAGCCACTTTCTTGCTGTTTCACTACTTAACCTCTCAACGTTTCAGTTTTCTCATCTATGAAATGGAGCTGTTTCCCCCCGGGATGGTTATGGGGCTTAAAGAAGCCACGACAGGGAAGGGCTGGCAGCCTCCCAGGGCGCCCTCTATGCCCAGTAAACAAGGGACACTGCTAACCTCCCACCCGGCCCACCGCCCTGCCCCTGCACCCCAGACAGCAGCAAGTCTTCCCCTGTGATGTTCTGACACTAATCGCATTCTTTAGGCCCTTTTGTCAGGATGAGACAAAATCACACAGAAAGCACCATGGAGAGACTGGTACACAGTAGGTGCTGAGTTGACAGGGACGGCTCTCCAGGAGCTGGTGGTGATGCTGGGTGACGGAGGCTTTCCTCTGCTTTCCTTGCGCTCCATGCATCTTAGCAGCTACCTCAGGCTTCTGGCGGGGGCTGCGGGTGGGAGTCCCCCAGTGGCCTCTGCTGAAGCGATACTAATTGTGCCAGGGAGAACGGCTCACTAGAGTGGAAAATAGTTCTCATATATCTAGCTGAAGACGATAATGACCTTTTAAATAACAGAAGCAATTTTATTTCAATACCTCAATTACTCTGAACTCTCAAATGTCAAAGTGCTCGGCACTTTCAAAATAGCTTAATATAGACATTTATAGCACTTAGACACAGCTAGTTTCTTATCTAACCTAATTATGTGTTGTACAGGAAATGGCCAAGCTCACCATCTCTTATTATTTTTTACAGTGATCCCCGCGCACGGCCCTGGGCTCAGCCTGGAGTCTTGCAACTGGAATTTCTCCCTGGTCAAGGATGCGCTGTTCTGGGAGGGGGCAGGGCTAGGTTTCTGCCAAGGGGCCTGATCTCAGCCAAGTGCGGACAGGAGCTTTGCTGTGGGCTCCCCAGTTGGTTAGTAGGCGTAGCCATGCGCCTGGACTCAGGGGATAGCTTCCATGAAGTGAGATCCCCAGGCCACTGGGACTGGAAAGAATGGCCAGAAGCGGGTCACTGGGAGCTGGGGGTAGGCCCTCTGCCTCCCAGGGCAAAGGCAGGAGGTACCTTCCCCGGATGCGGGTGGTGTGAGCCAGCGTCATCTGGCCCAGGCCTGGCCAGACTGGTACCTTCTCTTGCCATTTTTCAGAAGGCTGTTGCCTTCTCCACCCTGGAGATCCCAGAAGCCCCCAGCCACCCTGAGTGACAAGCTCCTAAGATCCTCCCTTCATCTCGGCTCTGACTGTCCCTGGTACTCTCCATCACGGCTCCGAATCACAGTCACCTCCCTGCTGTGTCTCTGAGCAGAACCCTTCTGCAGCTGTTCATCCCCATGCTGGGATATTCCCCCACAGACTCCCAGTGCTCGCTCCCCTGCTGCTTCAGCTCTCGGATGCCATCTTATTGGGAAGTCCGTCTTGCCCAGCACGTCCCACGTCTCTCCTCCTGTACTTCCTTGCCCCTTCCTCATGTGTTTGCTTTCTTTCTTCTTAGAGAGGTGCCTTACTGAATTGGTATTTTTCTTACATAACTATTGCTTGTGTCTCAAAGTAGAATGCAAGCTCCCTGCAGGCTGAGGTCTTTAGGAGTCACCGCTCCCTCTCAGCCCTTTGACACACGGTGATTGGTCCATGACTAGTGGGCAGTGAATGAGTGGCCGGGTGGAAGGCCGGGGAGCAGGCCAGTGCCAGGTAGGAAGGTCCAGGGAGGGCGGCTCCTGGCTCGAGGCTGCTTGGCAAGCAGGCTCTGAGGCCCGCCTCCACTTTCCAGTTATGCCAGGAGCTTGGCTCGGAGAATGCCTCCATTGTACGTGGTGTGCTTCACTGCAACTATTTTTAATTGAAGTCTGGTGGATTCACAATGTTGTGTTACGTGCTGCTGTACATTTACCCTCTGCCAGGACTGGGTGTAACTGGTGACATCTTATGGATCTGGAAACTGAGGCTCAGGAAGTTGTGCAAGGCTCCTAGAGCCCCTCAGCTGGGCTTGGGCAGAGCGGGGATGTGGGCCACAATCTGTCTTCCTTCAAAGCCACGTCTTGACCCCAGTTCAGTGTTCCCAGATGATGGCGGCTGTGGTGAGGCTCCCAGTCTGGGGAAGGTCCAGCTGTGTGTAGCTGTTGACCAGGCCTCCTGCGTCTGCCCAGCCCCTGTCCCCAGAGGGGGCCTCACTCCGGTGGCCGGTGGGCAGCCCCTGCTCCCATCACATCGCCCACCTGTTCTCTTTCCTGCTCTCATGCCCTTTAGCCTCTGTTTTCCCATCTCCAACCCTCACTCTTTCTGTTCTCTGCCAACTGTCTGCTGGCACCCAGGCCGAGGCAGCCTCAGCACAACATAGGAGGTGGCTCTCCAGCCCGAGCTTCGTTCCCGTCTCCCCGTTCACAGCAATGCTTGACACTCCGTTTATTACGTCCTTGGTAAGACACTGAGAGAAAATGTTTGCAGAACTTTAAGGGGCTCCGTTCCATTCATCATCATTCATTTATCCATTCACTTATTCATTCCCGCCTTTATGCAGCACCAGGCAGGACCAGCGCTCCTGGTGCCCTGGGAAGCATGAAACAAGGGAAAAAGTGAAATGTTAGTCACTCAGTCGTGTCTGATTCTTTGCGATCCCGTGGACTATAGACCACCAGAGTCCTCTGTACATGGAATTCTCCAGGCAAGAATATTGGAGTGGGTAGCCATTCCCTTCTCCAGGGGATCTTCCCCACCCAGGGATCAGACCCAGGTTTCCTGCACTGCAGGCAGATTCTTTATCATCTGAGCCACCAGGGTAGCCCCGCTCTGGGCAGCATAGACATAAAGAAATAGGACATTATCTCCAACCTTGAGGAACTCACAGATGCTTAGAGGATCGGCTGTAAAATGGGGAATTTCAACCCAGAGTGTTGGGCTGGAAAGAGGCAGTGTGGAGTAAAAGGAACCAAGGGGGCATCCCACTACCAGGCCGGCTGGTGCTTTGGGGTCCCTGCTCCCCTGCAGCAGGCCCTGGCTTTGAACTAGCTATCAGAGGAGGCAATCAGGGACCTCTGTCTTGATGAGGGGACTGCCCGGGGGAAGCAGACAGCAAGTAGAAAAGCACTTCCCTTTTCCCAGATGACCTGACTGCGGAGGCAGGAACTCGGCGGAGAGTCAGCCACAGTTCACCCTGGAAGGACAGGGAGGGGCAGGGCAGGCCTTGTTCTGGAGCCAAGGAATGGAGGCTGAAGACAGCCGAAGGGCTCAGTGAGGTCGGAGGTTCTCTGACACGGCTCTCCTGCAGCAGGGGGGAAGGGTGTAGAGACAGACTCAGGGACAGGGCACTCAAACTGAGCTCCCCAAGCCTCAGCTTCACAGACGGTGAGATGTGAGCATTACACGCAGGCAGGGTCTGGGTCCTTTACGCTTCAGCTCCCAGGTCTCTGCAGGACTCCCCTCACGCCCCTGCCCCGTGCCCCCTGGTGTCCTGTCTACAGGACAGCGCTCCTTCACAGCCTTCCTCACGAGCCACGATCTTCTCGTTTTCCCTTTGTCTTCCTCCCTGAGTGGACTGTAAGCTCCCTGAGGGTAAGGGCCCCATCCGTCTCGTTCATCACTGTATCCTGGCCCCGAGGAGAGCAGGAGCTTGAGAGATAATTATGAATAAATGTGTTCAATTGGGCCTCCCAGGTGACGCTAGTGGTAAAGAACCCCCCTGCCAATGAAGGAGACATGAGAAGCGGGTTTGACTCCTGGCTTGGGAGGATCCCCTGGAGAAGAGATGGCAACCCCTCCAGTATTCTTGCCTGGAGAATCCATCCCACGGACAGAGGAGCCTGGTGGGCCACAGTCCCTGGGGTCGCAGTGAGTCGGACATGACAGGCGGCTGAGCAGGAATGCACGCGTGACTGAACTGGAGGGTGCCCGGCAGAGGGCGCTACCCTCAGCGGAACGCTTAGGGGCTCTAAGGCGCTGGGCTCAGTGGGACAGTGTGTGTGCCCTTTTGCCTTGCACGTAGCAAGATGGAATATCTGTACATTTCCCAAGCCATGCCTCCACCCTGAGGGGCTGATGGGCCAGTCTAATGCCGTGAACGCTGGAAACAGCCTGTAGAAGCAAAGCAGCGGGCAGAGGAAGGGCCTGCTGCAGACTGGAAATGCTAAATCAGCCTCTTCAAGGCACTTAATTGGAAATAACGATCAGCACTTCATGGCCCAAACCGGAGCTACCTACAGGCTCTACCTGGCCCCCCAGACCACCAGTTTGTAACTTTGTTGCAGTCTCAAGGCCTCGAAGATTACCAGTGTGGAGACTGAGGGGCTGGGCGCCCCTTCCCCTAGGCTGATGGGAGTGTCATTATTGGGTCTGCTGAGGACTAAACGGGCTGGGTACATGAGGGGCCAATCCCCTGGTCACTACAGGCTTCCGAAGAGCTGAGGCCTCTCATGTCAGCAAAGGCTCTGCTCCCTCTGTACCGTGGACAACAAGGTCCCCCGGCTTCTCCAGCTTGTGGTTCAAGAGGAGTGGGAGAGCCCTGCTTTCAAGGGCTGTGTTCCTCAGTGCACAGGAGCATGTCATCCACTTGGGATGTCATCCCTTTTGTTATTTTAGGAAGTTGCCTGCAAGGTGCTGCCTGCCCTCAAGGTCTGATCCTTAAGGACTCTGCATGCTCCAGCTTCTGTGTGAGTTTCACCTCTAGCCCTTGAGGGCACCCCCCTCCACTGGCCCTGCTGCCTAAGCCTCTCACTGGTTCTCAGCCTCCCTCAGCACCAGACATTCCTGGGGCGTGGCCCACTTCCCAGTCATTGCAGAGATCTGTATCTCTAATGATGCTCTCCTGATAAATGGTGGGAAATGGTCGAAATGGTCTTGGACAGGGGGTGTGTCTCTATCTACCAGTTTGTGGGGCAGAGGCCACAGCCAGGGAGACAATGTTCCCTGAGATTTTGAGATTTGGAGGAAGGAGGCAACTGGGAGAGTCCTTCTATTTACTAAGAAGCCATAAAGGTGCTGCAGGGAGCAGCCCATAAGGTGGCGAATGTGTGTGCGCACGCCCACACTCACTCGTAAACACAACCCACCCACCTGCGTACGTGTTATACACCCAGGAACTTACCGAAGCAAAACTGGTTTTGGTTTAGGAGATTCGATTTCATGCTAAACAAATTTCATCAGGATTTTCATATGAAGGGTTTGTTCCTCCCCGAATGTGCCCTGCTTGGCTGCATGTTAATGTGGTCAAATCCAATCTCCGAGTTCTCTGCAGGCCCTGGAACCGGGTTCTCAGGACTCGGCTCCTGGCTGCTGGCTGAGACTGGGGGAGGCAGTTGCTGTCACTAGCGGCTTCCAAGGCCCTGGGCTGCCCTTAGAGCTCAGGGAACACAGGAATGGAAGCGGAGAGCCAGCAAGGGGCGAGAGGCTCCATCACCAGGAGTGAGAGCCAGGGAGATGCCGAGGCCCTGGAAGCTTGACTGGTGGCACAGAGAGCCCCACGTGGGGGGCTCAGAATGTCAGTCTGCTCAGAAGAAGCGATTCACCCGTCACATACTGAGGACCTGTGGGGTGCATCGGGCCCTTGGGCAGGGTACTGTCCTTTGTGGCCTCTAAGGGATCCAGGGAGCAGGTTGCCCAGACTTAGCACATACAACTACAAGACACCAGTTAATACTTTTTTCTTGTAAGTATTTATGTCCATGTGACCCTATACCTGTCCAGATGGCCAGACGGGTGTGTCCTGAGCGCTCCTGGGGCCCCAGGAAGCAGAACCATCTTCCTGAGGGCGGCCCCAGGGCCCCAGGAGGCAGAACCATCTTCCTGAGGGCGGCCCCAGGTGCAGCCCCTGGTCTGGTGATTTCGCAGCCCCGCCAGAGAGCCCTCCTTTCCTCTGCGTGTCTAGAGGAATGTCTGTGGCACTGGCTCCTCTTTCCCACTTCTCAGAGGAGGTGGGGCCTTCCTGTGAGGGATGGTGGGAGAGCAGTCTTTATCTGCTGGTAACAGAGCTGAGATTTTCCCAGGGCAGGAGCAGGGGCTGCTGTCTTGCTGGTAGAGGTAGGCTGGGTGCTGGTCTCTCAGTGATTAAGAACTTGTCATGGGAGGAGCTCAGCTGGGTGAGAGCTGAGCATGACTGCTGTCTCAGGCTGACCTGGTGAATGTGGGTCGCATGTGGGGGTCCCTGACCCCAGAGGCCCCTCACAAGCTACCAATTCTAATGCTGCAGGCTGAGCAGCAGCGGGCAGATACCTCCAGAGTCTCCCTGTCTCTGTCTACTCCAGAAGGCCTCCCTGTGGTGACTCTAGACTCCCACATCAGCATCATCCAAGAGATGAAAACAGAACAGAACAGACAGACTGTGGCTTCTGCTCTAGTCGAGACCCAGAGCCTGCGAGTCAGACTTGCATTCCAGGATACCCCTGCAGCAATGCCGTCCCCGTATGAGCACGCGGGCTCCAGCCCGATGCACCTCTGGGTGTGAGAGTGACCTGCTTCCTGCCGGGTTTGTGCCTCTTTCCAGCGTGGGCAGAGGGCTTCCTGGACAGGGGTGAAATGGCTGTCTACCAGGACCCTGGCACAAGGCCTGGCTCAACAACAGAAGATACCAGTGAGCGAGTGGACAAGTGATGCATTGAAAGATGACATCATGTCAAGGACGAGAGGTCTGTCGTCTGCTTCATTCCGCCATCAGATAAACAGATGTGGTTTCACTCTCAGGACCGGTCATCATGTAGATACTGGAGTCTCATATTCCAGATACAAAAACTGAGGCCGAAGTCGGCAGGTAGTGGGGACCCTGGGAATGGGGCTCGGGCTCCCTGGTCCCCGGGCGCTTCTCTTGTCTGCGATCATCACTGTGTGTGCCTGGCCCTAGATTCCGGTCTCTGGATGCTGAGCTGTGGCTGCACAGCTTTGCACAGCTCCTGCTCCTAGGCCCCTCATCTCTGCTGGATTTGGGGTGTCCGCAGGCCTGCATCCATGTGGTCCTTATTTAGACTTTGGCCCAGTCTGCCAGTGTTCCTGGCCTCTGCCCTGGCTGTTGGGGGCCCTAGTGTCTGCTCTCTCCGCCTTCCTCAGGCCTCTGTCCTGGACTTCCCTCCACCACTGACAATTGTCAGGGACCCCAGGCTGGCTGCTTCTGAAATACTGAGACCAGCAGGAGTCTCTTCCCACCAGGTTGCCAAGGACCTTCTGACTCTGGATCCCTCTGCCTGGGGCTTTCCTCCCTGCCCCATCCCGTGTGAAGATACAGGGAGAACCTGACTGTCCACAAGCCAAGGAGAGAGGACTCAGAAGATGTCAACCCTGAGGACACGCTCCTCCAGACTTCCAGCCTCCAGAACTGTGAGAAAATTTTCTGTGGTTTAAGCCCCCGGCCTGCGGTACTTTGTTCTGGCAGTCCTAGCAAGTGACCCCAGCCAGAGTGACGTGCCCCAGAACACGAGAGATCTCTCTTTAGCCTTGCCACCTCCTGTCACATTTGTTTGACCAAGCATCTTAGCTCCAAGACCCCAGCAACAAGACCCAGCCCCATCCTCCCATTTTTCCCTGTGACCCGGGGAACCAAAATGCAGAGCTCAGGGAATGCTTGTTGAGTGAATGAGCCCCAGACAGCCTTTGGGCCAGCAGACCTCTCAGCCTGGGGTAAATAACAGAAACTCTAGACTCCCACATCAGCATCATCCAAGAGATTAAAGCAAAACAAAAGCTGTGTTTTGGAACATGACAGCAGCCCTTGGTATGTATGACCTTGCTTGTTGGCCTTCCCGGGGAGGGTGCTCTGCTTCAGTTCATGGTCTTCCGCTGCAGCTCCAGACTGACTAGGGGACTGGAAACGGGCAGTCTGCCAACAGCACATGCAGACAGTACGGGCGGAGGCATGGTCCTTGGCCCCGGGGTCAGACACATGCCCTTCTCACCCAGAGAGGGGTGCTCTGGGCCGGAGCTGAGTCTCCTCCTCCATCTTTCCGTTTGCAAAGAACTCGAGGTTGACAGGCAGACTGCTATTTCCTAATCACCCTTCACTCACTCACTATTTTTGACACAGTTCATACCACCATCGCTTTCTTAATATTTATCTTTACATGGACCCGCTGCCCCCTGGAGGCCAGATAACCTGGGCCAAGAGACACTGAGTTTTTTTTGTTAGCCCCAGGCCTGAGCTGAATTGGGATGGGCCACTCACCAGGATATCTGCAGGGCTTAGAGAAATATGGGGAGGATTGGTATTCTCTAGAAGGGAAATCGCAGGGAGGGAGTTAAAGCTGAGGAGCGTTGCCACCCCAAATCCCTGGGTGCTCGCCTTAGCTGGATTTCACTGAAGAGGCAGGTGAACTCCCTTTCAAGGCTTCTGGAAGGCTGGAGGTGGGGAGACGCAAGAATGAGGGGGCTGCCTTCATGGTCTGATGCCTGAATCTTAAGGTGCTGGAACTTCTCAGAGGGGCTCACTACTTGCCCCCTGCCATGTATTTTCAGATGGAGAAAAAAGTCACATGGCAGTCCAGATTCTCCCAGGATAAGCTGCAGCTTAAAACCCGTATGTGAACTGGGGCCCTTGACCTTGTAAAGACAGGTCCCCAGAAAAGCCTGCTAAGCCCGAGCCCAGCCAGGACCCACTGCCTGCTGTGGCGTGCAGAGCAGGGCCAGGCACCCCAGGCAGGGTGCGTCCTCCCAGCTGACTTGCTTACACCTGTGGTGGGCAGCCATCGTGTCTGTGTTCTGAGCCCAGTCATGGAAGCCGGGCCTCCTGAATGTGCTCTCTTGCTCCCCAAGGTCCCCTGCATACAGAGCAAGACCACAGGAGGAGCCAGATCCCACTGAGGGAAATGGAGGACTGAGAAGCATTCCAGAAGTGGGCTGTGTGTCCCTGAGGCCTGCCTGCCTTCCTAAGTGTGGAGCCACAAACACCTCGGTGGGAAGGCTGGCAGTTTTAAATTCAAGAGCCCTCTTGTATCTGGAAAACAGTTGTTTTAATAAAATAACAATACCATATTCCCCATTAGTTCCCAGGAAGCAACCCACGTTTTTTCAGTGCAATAAGCCCTTTGAGAGGTGGGTCATGTGTAATAGCGAGTGCTGGCTGGCACCCCTGAGCCACAGTTTCCAGCATGCTGCTTAGGGGTCCCGATCCACGTGTGTATCTGTTTTATTGAGGCATACCCTGTGTAATCCAAGGCCAAAGTCCAGGCTATGGAGCTCCAGCGGCCTGTGGCCTCCTCTTTGGGGACCTGTTGGAAGGGAGGCCTTGGGGGTTTCTTTTGCATCCCAGGCACTGCGTCTGAGCCCTCCACTTGGTACTGCTGCCTGTTGGGGCACGTGGCTGCCATGCCAGAGCCTCCACCGGCTCCTGCCTCCTACCCCTCTGCAGACCAGCAGAATATTCTTCCCTTCTCATCGCCGACCAGGAGTTTGGTCTGGTTTCTTGGGAAAAGAAAAAATAAAGAAGCGTATTAAAGCAAACCTGTGCACCCCGCTTATCCCAGACTGCATGCGGGACATCACAACATGGGGGAGGGGGTTCAGGCCAGGACCCCAGGAGAGCCTGCACCTGGCCTCCCCCTGAGGCAGGGGAGAGTCTTGCGACTCAGGGAGAGCTCTGATCTAGGAGGGTTATGGCTGTGGAAGCACTGAGGGGATGCTCCCAGGTGCTGGGCTCTGGGGAGCAGGGCAAGACCCTGACATTTTCCCTCCAGCATCTTTGGGGGTATCTCCTATCCTTTGAGCTATGTAGTCAGGCTGGTAGGCAGAAGGAAGGGCAAGTTCTTCAGCAAAGAATGAGGGCTCAGGGCCTTCTGTCCCTTCCCATACACCCCACCCTAAGCCACCCACCTCAGTCTGGCCTTCCCACCACAGCAGGACTCGGGTGCCCCACTTCAGGGCAGGAGGGGAGAAGGACAGGGCTCCTGAAGATCTGGTCCCCTGAGACTAACACGCCTAGTGTGTAGAACAGGCTAATGATTCTAAGTTCTACCATCGAGTAATTGTAAAGAATAAGACAATGCTGCCAAGGGTAGTGTCTGACACCCGTCCATTCCACGTTGGCTTCGAGCCCTTGAAAGGCATTTCTGTAACGTAGGATGAGCATCATACATAATGTTACAATCGTCAAGGGACCTCAGGAAAAAGTCCCTCTTTCGGATAAACTTACAAGTCAATATACTTTTACCTTCTGGATTTCTTTATGAATCCACAGATATTCAAGAGAGTGAGAGGAGAAAGAGACAGCAAGAATATGTGTGTTAAGAACCATTTCCTGGGCCCTGCATGGCCATCTTGCTACTGTACATGCTGGGGCCCCCTGGGCTCCTGGGTCCCTGTAGTGAGGCCACCTCCTGGGGCCCAGAGTCCTGAGGGGAACAGCCAGGGCTTCCTAGGGGCAGCACAGCGCCCTCTGCTGGAGGCTGGGCACAGCCAGCTGTTGTTACCTGGACACGGCCAGAGCCGTCACTGCAGAGCTGGCCTTGCTCGGTTTCCCTGTCAAAGCCACGCTGACATCCAGCTCTCTGCAAAGGGCAAGATTCTTCTCCCACCGGTGAACTATGAGGAACGTGCAAGAGGATAGTTAGAAGAGCCGAGCGGTTTCACATATATGCGTGTATACATCCACACGCAGGGCCGCAAACACGTACACGTATATTTATATTTGTGGTCAGCAACTTGTTAAATTGAGGGGGAAAATATATTTAATCTTGGCCTGTGCTGTTGCAAAAAGGGCCGTCCCAATTTAATTTGCAGGCTGTGATAGTTACATGTGCTGACGTGCTGCGGTATCCATTGTGTACCAAATTGGATTTGTGTATTATTGCTTTCTAAATTGCATGCCTAGTTCAGCAAAATTGTTCATCAGTGTTTACTGGCTTTATGCTTAATAAGATACTCCACAATACCTTGCTGCCAGGATGTAACGCAGCCTGTAATTGCCTAGTAAAAATAAATTACATAAAGTCGGCATTATCAACTTACCTAAATCCGCTCACGCCATGACCAATAATTAAATGCTGAGAATGTTTGTTTTCAAAAAATAGAACTCGGTGATTGCTACTTCACTCATTTTAATGACTTATTTGGGGACAGAGGGTAGTTCCTTCATGGAGGGTGAGGTAGAGGCCCGCCACTGTGAGGTCACTTGGGTGCCGTCAGGGCAGTAGCGACGCAGCTGTCCCAGCTGGCCCAGGGTGGCAGACAGCGCTGTGCTCCAGGAAATGCACGTGTGTTTTGTGTTTGTGCATAAGTTCCCAAACCAAGCTTTTCCTATGGACTTTTTGTGTACCAGATTGAGCCCAAGTCTACGGAGTGATTCCTAAAATAAACTGGACTCAGTTGGGTTGGTCTTGGCTGCAAATGAGAAATAAATGAATTCCAGGGAGAAATTGGACATCTGCACACAATGCGGCAGCCCCCGCATCCTCAGTGCCCTCAAAGAACCCCTTTCTTGCCTCTCAAGCTACTCAAGGAATGCAGTAACATACACCCCAAGAGACATGCGCAAATATCTGGGTGTCAGGCCGAGGACTAGTTCCCTTCCAACAGAACAGTTCTAAGCAATATTCTGAGCACGGTGAGCCCTGCAGTGGCTTAGGTCTATAAACCTGCACATGGGTTTGCTGACTCTAAGCAGTGACCTAGCCTGATTTTCATGAATATGTCTGTGCCCTTGTGTCATTTCATCCAAAGCCTCCTTTGAACTGTAACCACAAGCAGAGCAATTAATTCTACTTGGCAGTGGTGACCTCAGGCTGGTCAGGACAAACAGCAGAGGACAGACATGGGCCTGAGGCTTCTGTCCGCCTGACACCATCAGGTAAGTCCCATGACATCGGCCAGTGTGTTAGGGGAGAAGTCTCCCTGTAATCGGAGAAAATGGTAATCATGACCCACATTCTGTTGAGGAGATCTTTGTCTATGGCATTATTTTTCTGTCATCAGCTTCCTACACGTTAGGATGTACAGGAAGTACCTCTATTGGCAGAGAGGGGAACTGAGGACCGAAGAAGTTGCAGGAGACAGAGCTGGGGCTAGAGCTTGGTTTCCTGACATTCATCTTGCTTCTCATCTCATAGAGCCCCTTCCTAATGAGCACAGCCTCGTCGACCCTGAGTAGAACCCACAAAGCCATTGGCACTTCCAGAACCAACGGAACGGCTCTGAGACGCCCTTTGCTCATCTGTCCCTTCATCCATCTACCTACCCATGCAGCTGACATTCTGGCTCAGATGCCCACTTATCAACCATGGGCTGAGCTAATGCCTTTAGCTTATCAGAGCTCAGTAGCTTCAGAAGTGGTCAGCTGAGCCCAAGACTGAGAACACGTCATGAGCCCACAGAACACGTCATGAGCAGGGGGAGAATAAGAACTCTGTTCTAGCTCTCCTCCAAATGGGTGGGGGCAGGGGAGAGAGTTTGGCCCCTGTCCTCCAAAGAAGAACTGTGAGCTCCTAAGAATGCACAGGACTCTTTACACCGTGATGGGCTGATTCACTGTGGTCCCAAAGGACCCTAGAGATCTTAGGGCCAGTGAACTGAATCCCCAGTGGCTATGGATTCTTGTAAGGTCACCATTCTAGGCCAGTCTATGCTGCTGACGAGGGCATCGTCTGACGGCATTATGATGAAGGAAGGGATTCTCGTGTAGATTCTAGGACCTAGCAGGGGCTCAGCCAATGCCCGTGTCTGCTGGTGTGGATGAAGAATCCATGCATCAGTGGCTAAATGAATCAAGGAGGTATGGAGCACATTCTAGAAATGAGCTGAAAACGGGTATTCCCTGTAGAAGACAAGCCTCCATGATCTGGAAAATTCTCTCTAGTGGATGCTCATGGGTCCTGGGATGCAGAACAAACCAGAAGGACCCATGATTCCAACAGTGAGGCCACGCAGGACTCCCAGGAGTGAGGCTTGTGTCTGCGCTCATCCTGGAGGGATGGTCTGGCCCTGGCCGAGGAGCTTGCTCTGGGAGTGGGCGTGTCTACTCTGGGGGCAGAAATGAGAACTCTAATAGCTTCGGGCCACTTCAGGCAAGTTGCTGAACCGCTCTGTGCCTCAGTCCCCTTCTCACCCAGGCCTCATCGAAGTATCTTCTTCATGGGGTTGCCGTGAGAAGCACGAGAACACACGGGAGGGGTGAGTGGTGGAGACTGCTCCCAGTCAGCTGTGTCCCTCCCAGCTCTGTGGCCGTGGTCCTGGTGGCGCTGATGCCAGAGGCCACGGCGACAGACGTGAGGTCAGATCATCCTACTCCAGGCCCAAATGCTACACCCGAAGAGGGCTCTGCTGCAGAGTGGCGGCTTTCACTCTGCTGATACCGGCAGTCACCCAGGGACTTGTTAGATACGGGAACTCCATCCTTCTCCAACCTTTTCCTTGAGGTTAGGACCCACATCTAAATGCTTCATGAGCCTCCTGGGCCATGCTGATGCAGACCACCCTCAGACCTACTTTGAGGAACTTTCCGTGCAGGTTAGGGGGTCCTGAATCAGGGACAACAGGGCAGACTGGGGCCGATGGAGCCACTTCCTCTCCCCGGGAACGCAGCAAAGCCATCCCTGCTCCTGTCTGCAGCCTGGCAGTCCAGGCCAGTGGCCAGCTGGATGGTCCCAGGTCCTGGGCTGGGGAGTTTGGCATTTAGGAGTCACCCAGGAAGATGGATAGCATCAAACCAAGCTTGGCTGGGTGTGGCCCCTTCTGGAGCTCGGGAGCCCCAACAACCACCACCAGCACTGTTCACAGGCCCGAGGAGCATCTCAGAGCCAGCTGGTCCCTGAAGGGTGAGGCTGGGCCTCAGCGGGGCTTATAAACATGGATTCATGCTCCACCACCAGCTCACAGAAAACTGTGCTCCTGACCGGAGATCTGTCAACATCTCAAGAAACTCACTGTCTTCCCTGGTCTCTGCAGGCCTGGCTGGAGCTGCAGCCCTCGCCAGAGTAGAGGAGAGGGGAGGGGAGAGAGGGCTGAGCAAGGCAAGGGTGCCCCCAGGAACCAGGAGCACAGCAGTTACCTCTGGGGCTTGGAGATGATGGAGCCCAGGGCTCCTCTGGCGCTGCCTGCCCGGGAACAGACATCTTCACGTCTTCAGTCTTCCAGATCTGTCCAGAACAGAGAACGTGCCATGGGCTGGGGCAATGAACCTGTCTGCAGGCTTGGGGCCGTCCTTCCCTCCACACCTGGGGGACCCTGACGGAAGGCGGCATGGCCCCATCTCACTTCTGATGTTGACATATTCCCAGCATAAAAGCCTGCTTAGGCTTCAGTCTGCCTGCGGGATGAGTTCCCTCCCCACCCTGGGTCGTAGGGCACCTTCCCCGACCCCTTACCTGCAGCGACGAGACTCAGCAGTCAGCTCGTTGTCATTTTACTCAGCTAGTGCCCACTGATCTGCCACCGTTCCCAGAGGCCTCCCTCACCACCCCGCAACACGACTTCCCGTCCTCTACGTGTGGTGCCAGATCTGTGGCGAGCGCCCTCAGGCTGACCACACATGGCATCTCACTTGCTGAGCCTGGACTCTCTTTCCCTGCAGGACAATGAGCAGCCTCTACTTGCAGGCTTCTGTGAGCGCCGCACCGGGTCTAGCCCAGCGCTGGGCTGGCCCGGGAGCTCAGTTAGTGCGCTGAGTGGACAAGGGCAGAGCGCCTGAGGACTCGCGCTCCTGCTCTGCAGGCCCATGAAGGAAGTGCGGCTGCCCCCAGCCAGCCGGGCTCCTCTGGCTGACCCACAGGACAGACCGCGACCCACCCAGCCCTTACCCGCATGGCCTCCTCGTGTTTTAGCCAGCCCAGGGCGCCCTTCCCTCGGCAGAGACCCTGTGCTCCTCTAGCCCACGGACGAGGCCCTGCAAGGGGACTTCCCAGCGGGCTCTCCTCGGTGTCGTCTCTCCCGTCCACGCACCTGGACCCCTTAGCCTGCACGACCCTCTCTGTCCGCCCTGACTTCTCACCCTCAGGGCTCGGCTGAAATGCCAGCTCCTCTGCTGGAAACACATCCACTCTCCACTTGGCCCCCCACCCTGTTATTCATCCTGCTTCCTGAGGCATCACCTCTGCGATGATTCTCAGACTTTGGGAATGGAGGCTCCTGGAGGATAGGGCTCCGTTTCAGCCATGCTGGCTGGCCCACAGTGAGCTTTCACAGATGCGTGTAGAATTCAAAGAGCATTTTCTTGAATACCTCGAGGCATGCAACTGACACTTCCTTTCAAAAATTGTGGGATTCAAGTGGCACTTTCTGAGTAAAGCTCTTAATCGTTTCTCATCTTATTTATTCCTCCCTCCTTGCTGTCAGTCTCAGAAACGTCACCTGTGCCTTGCTCTCCCCACACTATTCCTCCCACCTCAATGTCTCTCCTTTATTTTCTTCCTGGTTTCTCTCCCCAAGGCCTTCCTCAGAGCATGCATGGCTCTGTTTAATTATCCCACTCATAGCATGAGACACATATGGATATTTTCTGTTTGTCTTTTTTTCCCTAGAATATGACATCTTGAGGACAAGGGCTTGTTTATCATTAATCTTTGGATCCCTTATTATGAGGTGCAGAGACAGAGTTCAGTGAATGTTAGGTGGGTGGATAGCTGGAGGGACAAATAAGTGGACAGATGAGCAGACGGAAGGGTGAGTGCAGTAAGGAAAGAACGGATGGAGGAGTGGAACAGTGAATGGACAGCAGCCGAGAGAGAGAGGAGCAGCTGGAGATGGCGGACGGATGGATGGGCGGGTGGATGGATGGGTGGATGGATGGATGGGCGGATGGATGAATGGGTGGATGGATTAATGGATGGATGGATGGATGAATGGGTGGATGGATGGATTAATGGGTGGATGGATGGATTAATGGGTGGATGGATGGATTAATGGGTGGATGGATGGATGAATGGGTGGATGGATTAATGGATGGATGGGTGGATTAATGGGTGGATGGATAAATTAATGGGTGGATGGATGGATTAATGGATGGATGGGTGGATTAATGGGTGGATGGATGGATGAATGGGCGGATGGATGAATGGGGGGATGGATTAGTGGGTGGATGGATAGACAGTGAGTGAATGAGTGAAAGGATGGCCCATATGTCTCTCGTCAGTACTGAATCATGTTCTGATGCATTTGACCAGTCAGCTTTCATAACGTGACAATAAGCATTTTTCAATTGTTGAAGTATATGTTATATAAAATTTTATGTATTACATTAATATAAAAACCCCTTGCCTTTGCCCTCACATGCTGCGGGGACCTGGTCTGGAATGTTTGAATTCTGCAGTCTGCATTTGGGTACTGGCAGGCTGCAGATTTGACCCTTAGAAGAAGTGGGCAGATGGAGATGAACGTATTTCTTGCAGCACGCCCTCGTCCCATCCGAGGCACACCTACCCGGACCATGCCATCCCGACTCCCAGTGATGATGACGTGGCTTGTGTCCCACGCTGGCCCCTCCACCACGTAGCAGCAGGTTATGGCTCCTTCTGGGCCCCAGGCCGTGGTAATGCTGGCCAATGGTTGTCCGTTGACATCCCACAGGGACAAGTGGGCTCCCGCACAGGAGACGATGGTGCCCTGTGGCAGTGAGACGGGGCTTCACTTCAGGCTGGGATCACTGCCTGTCCATCTGTCCAGCTACTCAGTTTGCACACCCTCCACCTGCCGTCTTCTGAAGACTAAGCAAGGCACTCCCAGGCCTCCTAAGACATCCGCTTCTTCCCAGGGACTCACAGGCCCACTGTGCTTCCACAGAACGGCACGTTCCTGGCTCTTTTCATACTGAAATCTGGCATCTGGGTACTGTTTTCCCCAGCACAAACTGACTGGCTCGCCCTTTGGACTCCTCCCCCAGCACTCTCCCTGGCAGCCTACTGACTGGCATAAAGACCTAGCCAGGGTGTCATCCCACGCCCAGACATGGCGTCTACACCTGGCTGGCCAGCTCTGCTCCTGTGAAGCGGCTCTGGATGACCCCTGGTGGAGGGCAGGGAACAGAGGCTTGAATGACTGCATAGCGGCTCATAAAATAGGGCAGGGTCTCCTCGGAGGGAACTTCTGAGGAGACGTTTGCCCACCGCACCTCCTGAAACGTCTGTCTGCAGTGCTCGCTCCTTAGCTCCTTGGCTGTTTCGTGTCCGGCAGAGTTGTGATCACTGTCACCAAAGACCCACCAAGGACCCCAAGAGCCATCTGGGGCTAAGCCTTTGAACCTTGCCCTGGCCACAGAAGGGATGTCGGGAGCTCCATGCCCCTCTGCGGTGCCCTGGGCTGAGCGCCATCATGTCCCTTCCTGAGTGGTCTGGTGGAGTCTGCCTGAGGCCAGGGACCATGTCTGATACATCTCTGCTCAGCACCCAGCCGGCACTTCATGAACTCAGTCAGCTCCAGGACAAGGTGAGTCAAACAAGTTGTCGTCCTGATATCAGTCTTCTCTAAGGGCTGGGGACATAATCCCTTATGAATTTATTTTCTTCCATATCAGAACTTGGTGCTTTCCCTGTTACATCCACCCATTCATCCATTCAGCCAACATCCATCCACCTACCTACCCACCCTCCATTTAGCCACACATTCTTCCCTCCCTCTGCCCAACCACCCATCCATCTATCCTCTTTTTGCCCATCTAATATTCTTCCTGGATTGAAGCCCCCTTGGAGCACCACTTTCAGCCGAGCTGGCAGCAGAAGCCTCCTTCATGACGGCTTTCTCCTCCTACGATACCACTCCTCCATCTATCCACGCTCCAGGCCCCCCAGGTTTCCTATCAGCGGATGCAGAGCCTCAGAAAACCCCATACCCGACGATGAGGCTTCCAGCGTAGAAACTCCACACTGATATACATACAGGTATATGCGTCTATACACAGCATATGTTTAATACTATCTATATATATACAGTATATATACACTATATATATACACACATAATCTATCTATATTCTCTCATACACACACACACACACACACACACACATGTGGCGTGCTTCCTGACAGGCTTATCTTTGGTAGCCAGCATGGAGGGACAAGCAGAGGTGTTTCCTGACTTGGAGACCAGAGGTGCTTGCTAAGCTCACACTGATTTGCAGTCAACTGGCTGGATCAGTCAATCAAACCCAGAAGATCCCTCACCAAAGTCAACTTCCTTCCCCAGCTCCCTGATGCTCATGTCAGAACAGACACCTCCCACCAGCCCACCTCCTTGAGGGAAAAAAATAAAGAAGCAGAAAACAAAATCGAGACCAAAATTGAGATTGTTGATGGCACTACTCTGCCTGTGTAGAGAATATCCCACATATCTGGGGCCTCTATACACTCTGGGGTGGTCTTTGCCCCCAGGTCTTCTCTCAGGGGACTGCCCACCATGTCACCATGAAGAATCACAGACGTGTTGAGGACACAGACATTGAGAAAGAGGAGCCTCACCGAGACGTCACTGATGGCAACCGCAGATACGCCGTCCCTGTGGG